>NC_064568.1:15899583-16211666 GCF_937001465.1 Orcinus orca
CTGTAAGATAAGCAATCAATAACAAAGAACTCGAAATTCTCTCTTACAATAATTCAAAAAATGAGAAGAGTGATTCATTCAATTTTTTAGTAAATTTTTATGGTTTGCATATAATGTGTCAGGTTCAGTTCTAAGAATTAGGGAGAGATAAACAAGGCAGGTATTAATCTTGTAGTTAGGAGAATTCTAAGATGACCCCCAACCCTGATGCCTCATGCCCTTGTATAAACCTCCTCCTAATAGTAGGTGAGACCTGGAAATAACAAGAAGATATCATTCCTATGATTAGCTTACTAATCAGTTGACTTTGAGTTAATCAAAAGGGAGATGACAACTGGTTGGTCTGACCTAATCTTGTGAGCCCTTAAAAGAAGGCAAAGCTCTAGAGAGATTTTCCTGCTTCCCAGAAGGAAGAAAGCAAATAGTTCCCATGTGCCTAGAGAGAGGGAAGCCTCTGAAAGCTGAGGACTTCAGTCCTACAGCCACAAGGAATTGATTTTTGTCAATATCTTCAACGAGTTTGGAAGAGGACACTGAGCCTCAGCTTAGAGTGACCCTCCCCCCACCACCAGACACCTTGATTTGAAGTCTTCTGAGACCCTGAATAGAGGATCCAGCTAACCCCCCACCCATGGGAACTTCACAATAATAAATGTATGTTGGTTTAAACCACTAAGTTTATAGCAATTTGTTACATAGCAATAGAAAACGAATACAGCTTTTTGGTAGGACAAATGATGAAATTCTCCAGCCTCCAAATTTTCCCTTTCTTTTGTAATTCCCTAACCTTTCATGCCTGAGAATGTATCCCCCTGCCTCTATAAGTAAGGTGTCAGGAAGGTGAGCAGAAAAACGAAAGAAAGGGGAAGAAATACATGACCTCATCAAATCATATGCTAGACAAAAGGAAATGGAGCCAGTAAACTCATTTTCTCCAGGATGATAAGCCCTGCTACCATGATGATCAATAACATTATCTTCAAAGCCATCAACTGAAGAAATGCAAAATCAAGGGGTAACAGATAAGGCCATCAGAAACACCAGTCCCCAAGAGGAGTGGGTTCCAAATAAATGAAATGACCAACTTTCAGGACACTTTATAACAGGAACCAGAGCATAGCAGGTAGATACCCCTAGGCAAAAGGAAGTTCAGGCGGAGGAATGCACACTTTGTCTCCCTCTGAAAAGTAGTTTGGCATTGATGCATACATTGTAACATAGGAAACTAACTGGCACCAAATGTAAGAAGCAATTTTTACTGTGAGTGTTAAAAGTTTCTTTTCTCTTTGAAATCGCACTTTTAACTTGGAACCACACACAATGCAGACTTCAGCTGCTGCTGTGTCTAGATTTTCATTAAAACACACATGCCATATGCAGTATTTTGATCTTGGAAGTGCTTGATATGTTAATAGTCTTGCTTTCTATTTGTGAACTTGGCATCGCTCTTATTTGGTGGGCGTGATGAACGAAAAAAGGCTGGGTGGTGGGAGGACAGAATGCCCTTCACTGAACAAAGGCGAATGCTTCTAAACAGGCTATTATCTCGCTCAGCCATGGTCAGAGAACCTATATATATATATATATATATATATATATATATATATATATATATGAGAATTACAGTCGACTTCTGCAAGAGTAATGCTCTATTAAAAAACTCACTTGGCCCTTTTTTTCATTGCTTCCAAAAATTCACTTGAATCGCAAACTCCTTAGGAGGAGATCATGAACTCCTTTCTACTTAAAATCTCTATGACAGAAACCCACAACACCTAAATAAAAAGGGAATTGAAGCTCCACTGTGATGATCATTCAATAGCTAATCTCAGATCCCCAGGCTCCCGTAAAAAAAAAAAAAAAAAAAAAAAAAACCTTTCTCAGTAGACATCTCCTATCTTCGGAATCTCTTTGAACACTGATTTTCAAAAAAACACCCAAAGACAATCAGTTCAGTAAAAAGAAATGAGCCACCGTACAATAGTTCTGATATAAGTGCAATTAAAAAATATGCCTAGTGTCTTGCTTTGATAGTCATTATAATCATGAAAAATATATCTTCATGTGAAAATCAAATCTTAACATTTTTCTGAAAGTGCAACATTGGAAAACACCTGTGCTAAGAGATTTGGGAAGATACAAAATACAAATGAACACATGAATGGACAAACATGCAAAAATAAGATATTCCTTGCCTTCCAAGAACTCATTATCTATTGAGACAGAGGCATACATGGAGAACTCTGATACTCAGCTGTCCCTGGTTAGTGCTACAGTAACATTATTTTAAAAAGAACACAACAGAAAGACAAATGAGTTCCAGCTGGGGAAACCAGGAAGACTGCTTGGAGGAGGTTTTAAGGAAAGATGTTCATAACTCTAGAATTCAGATAGTGATTATAATAATGGCCCTTCATGTCAACCATGTGTCAGATCCTACGATTGATGCTTTTTTTGTTGTTTTTATTTTGAGATAACTGTAGAGTCACATGCAATTTTAAGAAATTAACACAGAGAGACTGTACACCCTTCACTCAGTTATCAAAATGGTAACATCTTGCATAACTATAGTACAGTATCAAGGCAAGAAATCAACATTGACCTTAATCAGACCTCATTTCACCAGCTATACATGCACTCGTGTGTGTGTGTGTGTGCATGTGTATTTAGTTGTGTGTAATTTTATCACATGTGTAAATTTATGTGACCATCACCACAGTAAAGATATAGAACAGCCAGTGGGGTTTTTTTTGTGCATGTTCACATTAATATTTACAGATGATATTTACTGAGTTCTTGTTATGTACCATCCTCGGCACCAGGCATTTACCTTCATTGGTGATATAACTGTTCTCTACAGAATAAATGGCAGAGACATCCATTGTGTTTCTCAATTGGCCTTCTTAGGTAACACTACTCTAATATTCCTCTGGATAACCACCCTGTCCTCCACCATTAGTCTTTGTGGCCTCTAGTGATTGACTCCTAACTATAGGTTCAAGGTTGAACATACAACTCAGATTTGTTTGTCTTGGCCTTGTGATAGGCATACAACTTAACTGGAGGTATTAAGACCTCCAGTTAAGTATGTATTTCTGAAAGTCTTTCCTCCTTCACTGAACTTGACCTGAAATGTTGTAGATGTAGAGGCACCGGCAGCCATCTGAATACTTCATGGAGACTGACAATGATAGCGACATGAAGGAGAGTGGTTGATACATGGAGAGACAACATTCTAATGGTGTCATTTAAACTCCTGAAAGCAGAAGGACCTGGCAACAGGCTACCCTTTCATTTTTCAGTTAACTGAGCCATATTCCTATTTCCTTAAGCCAATTTAAATCAGGTTTTCTGTTACTTGTAGCAAAATACTCCTAACTGATATAAAGATACTCTTATTATATATATTTTTAAATGGGAAAACTGAGGTACAGAGATCTTAAAATAATTTGCTATTTTAAGGAAATAAGAAAAAGGAAACCCAGTTTGTACAGAATGCAACCAAGGTTGAAACTAGACACTATGAGTCTAGATGCTCTACTCTAACGGCTAGGATATTATGGACCAATGTCATTATGTCATTTGGACCAATCAACAGGGGGTTCGATTCCCCATTGTATAGATGAGGAAATAGATCTGAGAAGTTTGGAAGATAATTGTAACAAGTTGCTACATTAAAAAAATACTTCAAAACTTAATGACTCAATACCGTTTTACCTGCTCATGATTCTTTTTGCCTGCAAATTGGTCCAGTACAGCAGGGGAAATCTTCTGCTTGTCTCTCCTGGAGGTCACTCACATGGCTGCAGCTAGATATCAGATAGTCTGTGGGGTGAATGGTATGGGAAGCATTAACTAGGATGGCCCATCTGTGATCCATGGCTCATTCATCCTCACAGGTAAGCAAGGTGAGCAGTAGTGGAAGAGTTTCCAGCAGCAATAGAGGGGCAAAGAGCAAGTGCTTTTCAAGCTTCTGCTTGTATCACATTTGCTAATGTCCCATTGGCCAAAGCAAGTTGTGAGGCCAAAGCTTTTGTATCGTATCATATTGTACCTCTCCCATATACATGAAGAAAGGGTTACTAGGCAGAAGGAATAGGGACAGGAAGGTGTTAGATAAGATCGAATACAGTGAAAGATCAGGAAAGCAATGTTAAGAGGACACAACGACGCTAAAGGTTTCACGAAGGAAGTGATATCAATGGGTCTCACAGTAGCAATTGAACAGAGGAAATGGAGGGGAGGAGGAAGGATGTGTAGCTAAGGGAAAATGCTTTCAATTAAGTAATGGAGCTGCTTACGTTCCTGGAGTCACATAGGCTGCAATACAGAATGAATGAAGAGAACTGGTCTGAGAACAGTTTACAAAACACTCAGAAGACATGTTGTGGAAGGTTAAGAGCCTTCTACCTTCCAGGCCGAGGGAGCTACAGGTTACTTGGGCAACACGGCATTTTAAACTCTTCGGATTTTAACATTTTCTAACTAGTTGCCCTTTCAGTTGCTCTGCCCTACTGCTACTATGAAGGAGTTATATTTTATGTCAATAGATTTAATACCTTTCAAATTAAAGAAAATAAATACAAGTACTTTGAAATTATGCATATGCTTCAGAATCACGTGTTAAGGCCATCTATGTCTACATAAAATGTAAAAAGTTATAGATATTTCCTATTTTGGGTAATCTCTAGAATTACCAGAAATGTAATTATGCAACTGCTAATAATCTTGGTTATTTAGCTGAGAGCCATATAAATTTTATAAGGCAATAAATCTTATTAAATGTTCCCTGGAGTATCAATTGATTCGTTAACTTATAATAAATGCTTTTAAAATGCAAATTAAATAACAACTGGAAACACCTCAGTTAAATGTCACCAGGATACCTATTATATACTTCTAGTAGAGACATGTATTTTCTCTTTCCTTTAAAGCAGTGTGTTCATAAGCAGTTAGTCAATAAGATGGTTACTATGGTTGGAGGGTGTCGTGGGGGTGTGTGGGTATGGAGAGGAGGGCTTGGTGAATTAAATTCTAACTTAAAATGATCAATCAGATCATTCAACTCAGAATGTCTTTTTTAAGAGTAAGTCTTTGTACAGCCACTCTGAAAAGCTACTTGGCAATATATCAAAAGTGTCTTGTCCTTCCACTCAACCATTTCACTTCCAGGAAACTATTTCTGAAATAATCAGAACGCCATTCAAAGACATAGGTGTAAAGACATTCATTGCGGTATTCTAAATGTGTGACAATGTCTAAATCGATCTGGTGTTTTCATTTGATGAAATATTATTCAGAAATTTCCAATGGTATATCTAAAAGATATCTAATTACATGCGGGAAATTCTTATAATGTATCATTAATGGCTTTTGTTATAATATTTATTTTTTTGAAAAGATGTAAAACCATATTTCCAGCTTCATCCCAATTTTATAAAAATATACATTTATAGAAAAACAGACCAAAGCAAGTTATTTCAGTATTGTGTGGTTATAGCTGTACAGTGGTATAATTAATAATGATTTTTAATTCACCTCCTTTTGGGACTTCTGTGACAATTTTAAATTTTAAAAAAGTCTCTAAAATATTGGATTTCTAATTTGGAGAAATAAACATGTTACCTAAAGAAAAGAGAAACACAGAAGCAACCTTATTTATTGAGCATAATAACGGCTTCAGATTTTAATAAAGAATATTCCAGTTGGTGATAGAAATATATAATCACTGAAACTAAGGGAGAGTAACCCAATCACATATAAGAACATAACTTTGTAGGGTTGTGCTCATGCAGAGCGAAAGAAAGATGAAAACATACTGAGAAAGCTGACAAACAAGAGTGTAAAACATTGCCAAATTTAAAAATAAGCCCCAAAGCTTAGAATTTGATATATTAATTCATCAGGTGGATTGAAAATAGACTATAGCATGTGAAATGTTTAGGTTTTGTTTTTTTTTAATAAATTGATTGATTGATTGATTGATTTTTGGCTGTGTTGGGTCTTCGTTGCTTTGTGTAGGCTTTCTCTAGTTGCGGTGAGCGGGGGCTACTCTTCATTGCAGCGCGCGGGCGCGACTCTTCGTTGCAGTGCACGGGCTTCTCATTGCAGTGGCTTCTCTTGTTGCAGAGCAAGGGCTCTAGGTGAGTGGACTTCAGTAGTTGTGGCACGCGGGTTCAGCAGTTGTGGCTCACAGGCTCCAGAGCGCAGGCTCAGTAGTTGTGGCACACAGGCTTAGTTGCTCCATGGCATGTGGGATCTTTCCGGGCCAGGGCTCGAACCCGTGTCCCCTGCATTGGCAGGCAGATTCTTAACCACTGCACCACCAGGGAAGTCCCTGAAATGTTCAGGTTTTATTGCCACTGGAATCATTACATAAAAGTATGGAATTAATCTATTTAAGCATGACTTTAATTTCAGTACTTTATTAATATCATTCATTTTCAATCCTTTATTCCCACAGATTTTATTTGTTCCATAAGTATATTTTTTGTTCCAAAGTTAATATAGTGACTAGATTTAAAAAGGTACTTACACAAAAGTCCCTGTAAATTTGATTTTCCAAGGCATAAATAATGTTGATAACTCCCATAGGTCTAAAGAGGGAGCTATTGACTAAGAATGGCTGCAATATGTCAAATTGAACAAAGATAGTCTCACTTCACAAAGAAACCCTTGTACATATTACTAACTGAATTTGACACTATCGATACTTGATTGAAAAAAGTAGGTTACTTTATGAAGCAACTTCAGCACTATAAACTTGAAATACTGTTTTTTCACTGACATCATTTTCCTTGATTCAACAGCTGCTCATCCCTACTACTATAAAAAAAACTTCCACATTTGACAAGTATTGTTTTAAAGGTTCTATAATAAAATATCATATATTGCCACATCTCTGTTATACATCTTCTTCACAATATTCCTAAGTGATGGTGTTGTCAGTATGGTTAACCTTTGAAAGTGAGAAACTTGGCCTTTGGAGGATCATGATTTCTTAAAAAGTTAATCTACTTAATAACTTGGAATTGCAATGGATTATAATATCTAAAGCACAAACTTGGTACTAAAAAAGCATGGTTGAATAGTAACAATTTCTGAAACATCAGTTATCCACAGTATATGTAAGTACTTTTTGACAGTGATGGTCAACTTCAGGTACTAGTTATTCCAACCTAGTGATTCATAAGTCTAAGTAACATTTCTGACATATCCTCATTAAGGGATATAATCAAGGCCGTTTCTGCCACATACAATCCTTAATTCTAAAAAGCATTCGGAGAGCAATGCCAAGCACAGCACGGTTTGTATTTCTAAAACTCCATTCAAATGCTGTGTCAATAAATTTGAATGAATGCATGTAATGTTCCACTGAAGGCAACTAATTCGTGAGCCGACTGGCATCTACTTCTTTTCATCAGCAAAACTAAATATCTTGAGGGATCTTTCCTGGTGAATTGTCAATACTTCTGTGATGAGGACATTTTCATAAAATGACTATGACTGTGACGTATGACATGGATCACAACTATTTCCCTCCTATCTGCTCTGGGAGATCTATGAGATGTGACCGGTGGTAATTGGAAAAAGGTTCAATCTAAAACACTGTTTCTTTCAAGTGTGATTTTGACAAACCCTCAAAATCCTCTAAGACAGTCTGCTAAGATTTTAAGTTGGTCCCATACAGTTATTCAAATATTCTTCAAGAATAATTGATGAAAATATAATAAACGTACATTGACAGTAAAACTTGAGCAGCTAAACAAATATCCAAATTATAAGGAATTATTTTCATTGTTAAAAAAACACACATAAATTAGGCATATAGTACCCAAAGCAATCTACAGATTTAATGAGATCCCTATCAAATTACCCATGACATTTTTCACAGAACTAGAACAAATAATCCTAAAATTTATATGGAACAATAAAAGCCCTATAATTGCGAAAGCAACCCTGAGGAAAAAGAACAAAGCAGGAGGCATAACCCTCCCAGACTTCAGACAATACTACAAAGCTACAGTAATCAAAACAACATGGTATTGGCATAAAAACAGACATACAGATCAAAGGAACAGAATAGCGAGCCCAGAAATAAATCCATACACCTATAGACAATTATCTTCTACAAACAAGGTCCTACTGTGTAGCACAGGGAACTATATTCAGTATCCTGTGATAAACCATAATGGAAAGAATATGAAAAAGAATGTATATATATGTATAAATGAGTCACTTTGCTGTACAGCAGAAATTAACACAACATGTATATATGTCAATCCTAATCTCCCAATTCAGCCCACCCTCCCCTTCTCTCCCTGTATCCACCCATCCGTTCTCTACGTCTGCATCTCTATAAAAAGCAACCTCAAAAAAAAATTAGACACATGCCTGAATACAAAAAGTAATAGATAAGTCCTATGTTAAATTTATAGATAGGTTTTAAATTTTAAATTTTTAAGAGGAAAGATAATTAAAAACATATTTTTACAATGGGTAATGTATGCTCTTAAACTCTGATGTTTTCAATGACAGAGAATACATACTGATTTAGCTCTTATCTAGATGCACTATAAAACTTTATTGAAAAGTCATTTTTTGGGTTGAATAGAAAATAACCTGACAATTACTCTTTTTCTTATATCAAGTTATAGATCATTAGCTCAAAGTCACATGGTTATCAGAAAGGAAAACAAAGGAGATTAATTGTTTTGTATTTGAGATCAAAATTTGCCTGAGGGAGATAGGTACCCAGAGTTTAGTAGCACATGTCTAGATTGATTTCCCATATATAAATTTATTCACTATAAAAGAGTGCAGTAACTTTAGTACCTAGGCCATCTGGGATTTGGAATCTGTAATCATTTAAAATATATACCACTTTTAGAACACCTATCAAATGTGAAGGCAACATTACTCTCTCTGACCCAACTTTAAGTTGTATGTTTTATTATATTTTTTTATAATTTACACTGGTGACTTAACATTAAGCCAGTTAAACTCTTTAACATCTCTCTGAATTGCAGCCTCAGTCTCTGAGTTCGTGGTTTAGGATATGAGTTGCAAGTTGGTCAAGAAATTTTCTCTATGTGATGCTAACTGTCCCCATGAGAATGATTTTATGGCACTGACCTCTTTGCTCTCTGTAAGCAAGCTAACAGGTTTAGGTATTTTCTACAAACAATTTATGGAACAACATGAATTCTTTCTTACAAAAAATAACTATCAACATCTTTTTTCTTATTTTTTACTTTACAAATTTCAAGCATATGGCATTATAACTTGACATCTGTATATATTAAGTGATCCCTACCACAAGCCTAATTGCTATCCATCACCATACAGTTGACTCCCTTAACCCATTCCATGCACTCCCAACCCTCTTCTCCTTTGGTAACTACTAATCTGTTCTCTGTATCTGTGAGTTTGCTTTTGCTTTACTTTGTTTGTTCATTTGTTTTGTTTTGTGTTAGATTCCACATATGAGTGAAGTCATATGGTATATGTCTTTCTTCATCTGACTTATTTCATGTAGCATAATACCTTCAAGGTCCAACCATGTTGCTGCAGTTGGTAGGATTTCATTTTTCTTATGGCTCAGTAGTATTCCATTGTGTGTGTGTGTGTGTGTGTGTATATATATATATATATGTATGTATGTATATTTATATATGTATATATATGCCACATCTTCTTTATCCATTCATCCACCAGCAGACACTCAGGTTGTTTCCATATCTTGCTGTAATGGACATAGGGGTGTATATATCTTCTCAAATTCGTATTTTTGTGTTCTTTGGATAAATACCCAGAAGTGGAATAGCTAGGTCATATGGTAGGTCTACTCTTAATTTTTTGAGGAATCTCCAACATCTCTTCTTAATGTTTCAAGACACTTGCATGTACCATCAATCAACACAATGAGTATGGCAAATTTGGTAATTACTATTTAATAACATTTTAAAGCTTGATATAGGTAGTAAACTCATTAGGTTACCATAAACAATTCAAAGGCGGGTAAAAAAAATACTTAAATATATCAATTTAAGTGGAATTATAAGTTTTCCAATGTAATATTAGCTTTCTCACTGCAAACAATTAGCACTAGGGATTAAGAAGAAATTAACATCATGGTAGGTCATAATCACAGAACCCCATGGTTTGAAAGTTTATTCCTAATATTCATCAATGCTAACATATTGCAAGTGTCTTCTTTAGTACAAAGATGATAGCTACATAAAAAACCAGTAAGTCTCATTTTTAGAATTGCCAGTTTGATTCGAAATCGCTGATTAGTTCTGCTGGGAGGATGGGGTCATTATGAGCTATTAGAGAGCTCAGTTATTTGTAACAGACATTTTCAGGGTCAGAGTTAGTGAGTAAGAGCAATATTCCTGTACTATATATAACAGCTGTTGCAGTTTGGAAGTCTATAGGGAAATAAAAATCTATCGAGGTACTTTTCTGCATTTATATTTTATTTGGACAACAGTCATCTCATTTTCTAAAAGGTAAAATCTTCATTCAGATTACTCATTTATTCAACAAGCATTTATTCAGTGTCCAGCATGAAAGTGAGGGCTCAAAAATGAATAAAAAGTTGTCTCCTCTCAAGGTGCTGCATTTCTGAATCAATTTATTTTTAGCTCACTCCACATTTTGATAAAATGGGATTCCTATACCATTATTTAAAACTATTTAAATTCTAAAACAAATGCAACAATGTTACTAAAAAGAGATAACATTATTTTTGAATTACCCACATGCCTCTCAACCAGTAGAAAATTCTAACATGAGCTCCATCCTCTACCTCAGTCCATCACAGCCTTTCTTTTTCTAAAAAAATAAATAAAATTATTTATTTATTTTGGTTGCTCTGGGTCTTTGTTGCGGCATGTGGGATCTTTAGTTGCGGCATGTGGACTTCATAGTTGCGGCATGCATGTGGGATCTAGTTCCCCAACCAGGGATTGAACCCTGGCCTCCTGCATTGGGAGCAGGAGTCTTACCCACTGGACCACCAAGAAAGTCCCCACAGCTTTTCTTAATTAACATTTTTTGATATGGAGCTGGGAGTCCCATACATTTTTCAGATGTTATAAACTAAAGAGTTCAAAAGCCTCTAATAAATTAAAATAATAACCTCTTAGGAACAGAAAACATAGATAAGGATTGATTTTTTTCCTCTTTCTTTTCTTTTTATAGTATCTATATGAGAAGATGGATGTTATGTGAACCTAGTTGTGGTAATCATTTCACAGTCTATGTAAATCAAACCATTATGCTGTTTGCTTTAAATTTATACAGTGACACACGTTAATTATTTCTCAGTAAAACTGGGAGAAAAACGGATTGCTTTCAATTTGGCATTTACTATCAAAGATACTTTAAAAAAGTTACATAAAATATGTAGAAATATATCCCACTACAAAAAAGCATCTTAACAATGAATGGGAACACACCCCAATTTTTATTTCCTCTTTAACAGAAACCACACAAGGAGTAGATGACATTTTATGCCAAATAATATATGCTAGAATCTTATTTTAATATATTATAAAAATAAATCTTTAATATTTTGCCCAAATATTGAAAACTTAAAATCTTAATTTTTTTTCTGTATTCTTCACCTAAATCGATGGCCTTTTTTTCACCTGTTCCCTTTTTACTCTTTTCTCTTCTTTATAACTCATTTAAAGACCACAATGTTTAGTATCTGTAAGTCTTGTAAAGGTATTTAGACAAAAGCAATAAAGTTCTGACTGGGAATAATAACAAATAAGTTGGGGTATGTGTGTGTGTGTGTCTGTGTGTGTATTTTCCCCTGGATGTTCCTCTAAATAAGGGTCCAGATTCTATAGATAATGGGAGTGGACAGGGTCGTATTTGAGAATAAAAACATTTTTGGGCCTCTGAGACCAAAATAGTATCATTTGAGTTTCCAGGAAAAATATGGAATCTAATATTTATTAAACACCTCCCATATGTCAAGCATTTTGTTAATCTTACCCTAAGTCCCATGTGCCCATATTCTTTATAAATTATCCCGTATTGTGAAAAGTAAACAAGAATTTTCACAACTGGAAAAGATGCATACCTTCTTTGCTCCTTGTCGGTTTAAGGCAAGGACAACTGATCAGCTAGTTTCTCTTGAGACCCCGCTGATGAGTACTGGCTGCTTAGGACACAATGATGAAAAGGATTCTGAGGTTGAGGCTGAGTTTTACAGGAGGAAGCTGACTGGTCATGTCTGTGTTCCTTGCAGTAACAGGCGATATGAGTGCATATTTACTGTTTCTGACTTAGATACTGCAAACAAAGCAGCGTATCTGCCTCTTACACTTAACTCCATAAGGTAAGTTCAATGAGCAGAATATATCTCACAGACTCTGCAAACTATATAAGAGCATCTTCACAAACATACAATTTGATGTTACTTTGTCACCATGTGCCTATTCTTATCCATGTATTTAATAGTTTACTACAGCTTTCCCTATGATATGTTTTAAAAGATGGATATATAGAGCAATAAATAGGAAAAGGCAAATCTAAAGTATTATTAAATAAGAAATGACAGATCTAAAATTAAAAATCAATATTTAATCAACTTAATATATTAGTGACAGGTGAGGCTGAGTTTACTATTTCTGAACGCTTTCAGTATGAATTAAAAGAAGCTCATAATTGAGTAAGATTCATGATTTATCATAGGTCACAGGAATCCATAACTTGTTCCAGCTTTCATATTCCCATTAATATAAGCACTTGTGAAACACCAGACAATTTCTGGCAATGATGGTCAGCTGAATTATACAGATATGAGAACTGAGGAGTTCACATCCTAAAAATCTAAGTTTAAGGTGGAAGCTATAAACGGCCAAAGAACAATAGGTCTTTAACATAAAACTGTTACTTCCACTGCCTCTCATGTTGAAAGAACTGAAAATTAAATTCAAACATCTTTCCACAGCCTTCCAGGTCCTATACGATCCAGTCCTGCCCACCCCTCTGATGTCAGCACCCATCATTCTCCTCATTTCTACTTTGCTCTCCAAGCTCTGGAGTTATCTCCAGTCTCCTGAGTCAGTGAAGTTTGTTGCAGCCTCAAGGCCTGTGCACTTCTTATTTCCCCTGTCTAAAGGGTTCTTCCCCAGATTTTCATAAGATTGGCATATCTTGTCATCTAGGTCTCAGCCCAAATCACACATCCTCAGAAGATCTGGCCTGACCTTCCCTCATCTCTGATCACTTTCAATCTCATTATCTTGCTAACCTCAAGCACTATTTTAAAGTATCTTGGGGCATTCCTGGTGTCACAGTAGTTAAGAATCCACCTGCCAAAGCAGGGGACACGGGTTCGAGCCCTGGTCTGGAAAGATCCCACATGCCACAGAGCAACTAAGCCTGTGCGCCACCACTACTGAACCTGCACTCTAGAGCCTGCGAGCCACAACTACTGAGCCTGTGTGCTTAGAGTCCATGCTCCGCAACAAGAGAAGCTACCGCAATGAGAAGCCCGCGCACTACAACAAAGAGTAGCCCCCACTCGCCGCAACTAGAGAAAGCCCATGCGCAGCAATGAAGACCCAACGCAGCCAAAAATAAAATAAAATGAATAAAATCATCTTAAAAAAATAAAATATCTTAGTCTTTCAATTATTTATGATTGTCTGTCTTTTTCCATCAGAAAGTAAGCTCCAGGCAGGCATTACTTATGTCAATATTGTTTATTCCTACATCACCAGAGGTGAGACCAGTGCCTAGCCTAGGGGCTAGGAAAATACTTACTAAAGAACTGAGATAGTAAATAAAAAAAGGAACTACTGAATATGAATGCTTTTCCCACTTTATTTTAATGTCAGATTGTCATCTATTCTGAGAAAGTAATGTATTAGACAACATTCCCAAGACAAAAGCAACACTGAGGTGTATAGAGTTGAGTCTTTAATAATTTTATGGTTAATTTTCTTGTTTAGCATCTCGGCTCTGTTATCATTGATAGCTCTTGTTGGAAGGCACTTCTTAGACCGCCTTCCCTTTTGACTTAGTTTGTACTAACTTCTAGAAGTTTTCTTTTGTAATGCTGCAGCACAATAAGCTCAATTAGTGAACAAGAGTGTACACAGCTATGAGAATGAAGATTTGTATAGTAATTGCTGACAGTTTCTTTACTATAATAATAACAGTTAAGACTGCTGGAATAAGAGATGACATTAATTCAGAAAGAACACCTTTTTTAAAAATTTATTTTATTTATTTTATTTTTGGCTGTGTTGGGTCTTCGTTGCTGTGCTCGGGCTTTCTCTGGTTCTGGCGAGCAGGGGCTACTCTACGTTGCGGTGCACAGGTTTCTCACTGCAGTGGTTTCTCTTGTTGCGGAGCACGGGCTCTAGGCACACGGGCTCAGTAGTTGTGGCACGCGAGCTTTAGAGCGCAGGCTCAGTAGTTGTGGCACATGGGCTCAGTTGTTCCGTGGCACATGGGATGTGGGATCTTCCTGGGCCAGGGCTCGGACCCGTGTCCCCCGCATTGGCAGGAGGATTCTTAACCACTGCGCCACCAGGGAAGCCCCCAGAAAGAGCACTTTTTTAAAAAAATTAATTATTTATGGCTGCGTTGGGTCTTTGTCGCTGTGCGAGGGCTTTCTTTTTAGTTGCAGAGAGCGGGGGCTACTCTTCGTTGCGATGCGCAGGCCTCTCATTAAGGTGGCTTCTCTTTTTGCGGAGCACGGGCTCTAGAGTGCAGGCTCAGTAGTTGCAGCGCATGGGCTCAGTTGCTCTGTGGCATGTGGAATCTTCCCGGACCAGGGCTCGAACCCGTGTCCCCTGCATTGGCAGGCGGATTCTTAACCACTGTGCCACCAGGGAAGCCCCCGGGAGCACTTTTTTAAATGTAGTTTTTCCTTATTCTGTCAGCAGTGGGAGTGTGCCCAACTATGTATAATAGCATTTTATATCAACTCTACCATGTGTTCATATGAAAGAAGTGATTAGAGTGCCTGCAAAATAAACATTAGCCCAATAAAAGATCCAGTTCTAAGAGTTTCAAACATACTACAGTTTTAAATTTATGTATAATAGACTTCATGTGATTTTCACGATTTTAGACCTTAAAGATATTTGGAAATGTATAATTATCATAAATCAATCTGATATTTATCAAGTACTTTCTAAATGTTAGGAGTATTCATACTTGTATAAAAGACTCTCTGACCTCTAAGAGTATATTAGGTAAGATGAGGTTGCATTTAAGAGACCAAAACCTCAAAATAACTGAGATATAAACACAATAGAAACATTTCTCCTAAGTAAAATAAGGGTCAGTTTAGGGCTGTTCAGTGAGACACAGAGGCAATGACCTAGAGTTCTTCTGCAATGCTTAGCATTCCTCGTCCTTAGCATGTGGCTTCCATATCATATACTGAGATGGCTAGGCCATTGCCAGCCCCCCACCCCACCCTGTTCCCCAACACAACTGACAGAGTGAAGAAAGGATGAAAGGATGATAAACTTCTTTTTAAGGAGAACTTACACTGATATCTGATTAGACAGACTTAATTCACATAGATGCATAGGAAATTTAGGACACAGAGTCCTTATTCTTCATGACCATGTGCCTAGCTAAATTTTAAAGATTCCAATTCTAAGCAAGAAAGAGAGAAAAGATATTTGGGGGAAAATAGAAGTCTCAGCTATAAAGACAAAACACAGAAACAGTAAAAGTTAAATATCTAATTTTTCAATTATTATTTTGGGTAGTAAATCAGGGTGGATAAGTGAGAGCTTTGGAGTTAGGTCACCTGGATTTCAAGTTTGGGTCCATCTTTTATTTGCATTTGTGAACTTGGTCAAGTATTTAAACTTTCCAAGCCTCAGTTTCTCACCCATAAGTAGAGAATAATAGTAACTTGTATCTTACAGAGTGCTATTGAGATGATTAAATAAAATGATGGACATAGAACTTGCTTACCTTTATGCAATAAGTACTGATAATGAAGAAGACAATGATGATAGTGATGTTAATGGGTAATAGTGGAAATAATGGTATTAGTAGTATTATTATAATTATAAAACATTATGATTACTATGATTAGTAGCAGAGAATGTTGGAGGGCTTCATAGAATAGGAAGTACTGGAGACAGACCAGGATGGACTGGTTGAATTTACAAAGCTAGAAAGGAAAGAGACGTCCCAGATGAGTATATTAATACACCATGACCAAGTACAAGATCAACCTTGTTGTGTTCAAATTCTCCATAACTTCACTGCAAAAGGATTTAAAGCACTTGGGACACTGAAGCTTATTGAACTTAGATGTAAACATTATCTAATGAATTAATTATTAATACAATTATTCTACTGCAGAATATTATCTGAGTTGCTTCTTAGGAAAATACAAATTATAAGTGTATTTGAGAGAATCCAACTAAAATCCTTAGATAGCACCTTTGGATGGAAAACAAATAGCCTACTTTTATTTTGATAACAGTAATCTCAATGTTACCAAAAAAAAAAATCTAAAAATCCTCACTGCTGATAAACCATTGAGAAAAAGTATGGTCATCATACCTATTTTTAATCCAGTATTTGAGAAAAAAATATATATGCCTAATCTTTTCTTCAAAATGTGAGAAGCTTTGGGTATACCTTCAATTGCAATACTTAATTTATTCTAGCCTGAAACACTAAAATGTTCACCTGGGTGTGAATGCTTCATCTTTCCACCATTGGAAATCACCTGAAAAGTTCTACCGCCATTAGAAAGCCTAATTGAAAATTAATATGCATACATTTTCTTTCGTCTTTTAAATATGCAAAAATAAGCTGTTTCTCAGTGATGAAGAACTCAACAGTAGTTTGAAATGCCACTTATTTGAATTTCATAAGTCAGTCTTTCCCTATATCTTTTTTTCTTCCTTTAATGTCACTCAGAGAATTGTAGGCAGTGGGGAACTAAGCAAAGCTCTCTTTAAGGCCTGAGTCTTAATCATACAGTTTACTCAATCGATGTGATGTGATTACTATCAATTAAGGTTATTTTTATCCCTTACTATGTGCCAGGCACTCTTCTAATATCTTTGCATTCCCTGTCTCATTTAATCCTCACCAGAAATAGATGAGGTTGACACTATTATTGTACCAATTTCAGAGCCCAGATAACTGAGACACAGAGAGAATAAGGACTTTGGCCAATGTCATGCAGGTGATAAATGGTGGAGATGGGATTACAATCCATCCAGCCTGCCTCTACGTAACACATACTTAACTCCTGCATTACTTTGCCTCTCCTGTACATAGATCCACTTCCAAGCCACTGGGTAGAAAGAAATCTTTCCTTCCTTAGTTGAAAATTGTTTTATAGCTATTTCCACAAAGATAATGTTTTCTTGTATGGCATCTGTGGCTTCATTTCTCAGTTCTACAAATTATTGGCTGAAAGCATTATACATATAGTCTGGCTATAGAAAACATGCTGGTGAGCCCACATTTACACTACAGAATTCAGTTATATCCAGAGAAATGACATAGTAACATGTTTGATTTTCTCACAGAAAAATCTACTTCAGTGTCTACACACTTGCCTGAGACATAGTGAACTATTTTTCAAGGCAGAAGAGGAAAAACACTGTGCATGGAAAAATACTGGCTGCTTTGTGTGTGTATGAGACTAGCTGGATCTTTACAAGAGAAACACTCCATCTGATAAAAAGCTATGAGAGCTACACAAGTACCTAGCAGAGGACATGCATAGCTTCTTAATAATTCCTTGTTGTTTTAACAAACACACATCATCATAGCCCATTTTGACAGCCAAATAATGCTACCACCAATGTGTCATGATAAAAACAGAAACCCAATTGAATGTAAATGGGAAAACCCATTTAAAATATGTTAAAATAATAAACATATACCAATCTAATCAAGATGGTAAATAGATTTTCAGTCACTCAAGTCCTTTATGGAAAGAGGACGTGAAGATAAATTAAAGAACAGACAGACTTTTTTCATCAAAGGAAAAAAGAATTACATATGCACATACACACACAGACACAGACATTAGATATGCAAATGGATTCCTCAGTTTATCCAAGTGAACTGCTTGAAATTTATTATAAAGGAAGGATGATGGGTATCTTCCAAAGGATGGAGTATTTTAGAATGAACAGGATAATCTGTGTATGCTTCATTAATGCCAAACCTCCCTGAAAATAAAGAAAAGGCAGGGCTTCCTCAAGGAGCAATCAATCTGGGAAGTGCTTTAAAATTTACCATCATGCACATCTTCTCCAAATAGGCACCCAAGGTAATTTTTGAAACATACCCCAACTATATCACCCCCTCCCCTGCTTGACTCTCAATGGTTTCCTGTTGCTTTCAGGATGAAAACAATGCTTACAAGGCTCTGTATATCCCTTCTTCCACCAACCACTAGGTTCCAATTCATAACTCCTCCACCCCATGCTCCAAGCCCATCAATCTTTTTTCAGTCCCTAAAAAAACCCATGTGCTTCCTTATACCTTAGGGCCAGTCTCCAAGTCTCACTGTGGCTATTACCCCAGTACCTAGTTGAATATACAATGACTGAATACATGCTAGCCCCTGTTCCTGCTCTGTTCTCTCCCCTTCCATTCTTCACTTACAGAAGCTTTCTCTTAGTCTAACAACATCAAATGTTACCACATCCCTCTCTTCCTGGCACTGATCAAAGCTGTAATTCCACATTTATTTCTGTGATAGTTTGGTTAGTACCCACTTCCTTTACTAAACTCTTATTTCCATGAGAATAGCCAAGCCTTTTTTTTCTCATCATTGCTTCCCCAGTGACTGATAGAGCAGCTCTCACATCAGGCAACTCATAAATGCTTGTTTGAATATGTGAGTGAGTGAGTAAATGAATGAATAAATTAATGACAAAAGAAAAATCCTAGGAAGAGTAAAGTCCTCCAACGTTTTTATAAAGTAACCCAGGTATCACATTCACTCTGTCAAATAAAGGAAGCAGACGGTAAGAACTCCAACCCACTGGCTAATGGTAAAGTACTTGGAAGTATAGTATTTAAAATCTGTTGTGAAATTTAAATAGTTTTGACTATTTCTCTACTAATAGTTTCAAGCAAAGTATATGCTTGCCACGTCTTCGCCACGCGGCATGTGGGATTTTAGTTCCCAGACCAGGGTTTGAACCCCCGCCTCCTGTAGTGGAAGCACGGAGTCTTAACCACTGGACCACCAGGGAAGTCCCACATGTCTTATTAATGGTTGTATTTCTGATACTTCAACTTTGGGCTAAGGAAGAAAATCCCATCCAGTTCCAGGGGGAGCAGTACAGCCTCTGGGTCAAAGGAAACTGGTTAAAAGTTATTGGAACTCTACAAAAATACATGAAAAATAATTGTTCCACAGTATTTCATTCTGAAAATATATAGGTGAATCTTTGAAATGGTGATTTATTTCTAACCACTGTTTTAAAAATAGTGTCCTCATGCAAATGTACTGGTAATGGCTTGCAGTAGTAGTAGCTAAATTAATTCCTTTCCAAATTAATGAAGTCAATGAGTCAGACACTTTAGAATTGTAAATGAATTTCAAAAAAAAAACTCTACAAGATAAAATCTCAGATGAATTATATAAGAACATCTTTGTTTTCCTTCTTTATTTTGCATACTTCTGTAGTATTTCTCTCTCTGGGAGAAACACAGATATTTGAAAAGGGCAGCCTTTATCCTACTGTCTCTTCGGCAGCCAAATTCCACAGTTACCTTGTGGCAACAGCATGGAAGTTACAAAATATGATGAAAAACCCACAGTGTGCATTTGCCATATGTTGTCAAATGAATCATTTTTATTTATTTCACAGGGTTTCTATGTCAGTTATTAATTAAAATTAGAGTGATCTCATTATAAGGGTTTGTACCCTAGAGCAAGATTCTCATCTGAAGTGGGAATCTGACCTTTACAGAGATCTTTACTGGCTCAACTCAAACAAAAACATGTTGATAACTCAAGTTATCAAGAATGGATGTTTGCTGAAATTCTTAAATATGTCTGCGATATCCATTTTAATGTCGTACGACATATTCCCTATGTTTAAAGGATTCTGAGGTTGATAACCATTTAGGGGAAAGTAGAAAATAATTTAGATTAATAGTTTATAAAAAGAAAGAGAATCAGGAACATACTATTGATTCCCTCTATTTGCCATTTCTTCTTTATTCAGTTAAAATTTTTATTCCCACCTCCTCTTTCCAGTCTTTCAAAAATTCCATTCACTTCAACTCATAACTTTTTTCATCAAATTTTCTCTGAAAATACACTGCCTTGAGAGTTTTCCCAGAGACAGGAGAATGAATTTTTAACAGAAAAAATTCTGAACTTAATGGCCTTTCAACTGGTGACATTTTATTTCTATTTTATTTATGTATTTATTTTTGGTAGTGCTGATATTTGTTTGAGTGTTCAAAGATGGGAAAAATAAAGAGCTTCCCTCCTAACCTAATTTAAAAAATGGAAAGTAGGTCAAAAGTCACTGTACTGCAGCTGGCTCAAATAATTTCTGACATGTAATACAGGGATGACCATTAAACTGGCATGATTTTTGCACTTTACGGCTTTAATATTTTGTCCAGAATAAATGTTCAGCAATAAGGGCAGCCTCTGATAAACAGTAATTTCTGTGTTGTCTTGCAGGGTCAAGAAATGGATTATCCTTGTTGTACAAGCATTCAGTTTAATTAAGCAATCAGTCATTCATTAAGGCCCTATTTAGGCTCAGCACTGTGCTAGGTGCTTTGGGGGAAAACTAAGTACAAGATAGTGCCTGTGCTTAAGTGTAAAACTTATGTATGACTAAGGCACTCATGCTAACTAAGGGGAGAAAAAATGGGATGTAAAGGTTTGACAAAGAATGACGACTACAGTAATTATCAACGGCTCCAGGGAGGAGTTTGGATATGATGTGGATAGGAGGGAGTGTACGGGAAATTATTTTGATGGGAACATATTACAAGGAAGGAGAATGATATTAGAGTTACTGGAAACCTACATTCCACAATCATGCAATGAGAATACAACAAAAGTATGCTTACTGTTAAATGATACAGGGAAAACATCAAAGCCTGTTAGATAACTTAATAGTCTACTACATCTTTACATACACAAATGAAAGTCATCAATCAGCTTTAAAGTATTTTAAAACTCTTCATATCTGATGAAACAATTATTTTCTTCTCCATAATTTTAATAAGCTTTTTTAAAGATTAATCTAAAGTCTGTTGTTACCATATCTTTCAAAATGTACATATAGTTTTGAAAAAATACACTGGTTTTTCCTGGACATGATTCATCTCTATTCATAACTTTACTTAAAACATAAAACATTAATGCTTTAGCCAAAAATAGTTACTTATAATGTTACCATTTTGGAATGACCCTAAAACAGAGTCTAGGTCATATTCATTTTGTGAATAGCTAAAGCTCTTCTCCTTCTTAGCACTATACCTACCTTATTTTTGCCATTATATTACTCATTTGTTTTTGCTTATTTAAAAAATAAACATTTAATTGTTTCTAGACTTCAACTTCTTTAAGCTCATGATTTTGAAGTAATTTTCTACTTACAGAAATGTTGCAGAGAGAGCATAGGAAGTTTCCATATACCCTTCAGCCAGCATCTCCCATTTTTAAGATCTTACCATGGTACATTTATCAACATTGAGAAATTAAGACTGGTACAATTTTATGAACTAAACTACAGACATTATTTGGATTTTCCCACATTTTCCACTAATGCATTTTTTTTCCTGTTCCAAGATCCAATCCAGGTTATCATCTTGCATTTAGTCATTATATCTCCTTGGTCTCTGCTAATCTGAAATTTCTTTAGTCTTTCCTTGTTTTTTCATAAAGTTGATACTTCAAAAGAATACTGGTTAGACAATTTGTAGAATAGCCCTTAATTTGGATTTGTCCAATACTTTCTCATGATTAGACTGACGTTATGTAATTTTGGAAACAGTGCCACGATGTGCCCTTCTAATGACATTATATCAGAGGGTAAGTAATATCAATATGTTTATGACTAGTAATGTTAAGCTTGACCACTTGGTTAAGATGGTTTCTGCCAGGGTTTTCAACAGAAAGTTACTATTTTTCTTTTTCTATAATCTCCTTTTTAGAAGTGATGCATTGAGTCCAGCTCATACTTAGGGGGAGGGAAATTAGGTAACGTTTCCCAAGGGAAGAGTATCAATAAATTTGTGGACATATGTTAACACTATCACAGTGATTAATAAATATATTGAGTATAGCACTTTAAGACTATACAACTGTCCTAACTGTCCTTGAAATTTTGCCGACTAATTTAATCATTCACCAGTGGACCTTGCCTACAGCAATGACTAAATATCGTGATCTAAAGGTGGCTTTCTATTTCCCTCATTCTGTCTATATTCAATAATTAGAATAATTCTATAAGGAACAGTTCTCTTTTCCACATTTATTTATTCAATCACTTATTTATATCAGAATAGATTTGTGAATATCCATGTTATTCTTTGGGCTATATTCTAATACTATATATAATTATGTAATCAGCTGCTTATATTGCTCCAACTTTGGCCGTGGGAGAGTTTTCAAGTTGCTCCTGTGCCCATCTGACATGTTCCCATGATCTTTTTTCTCGTCCTCCTCCTCCTTCTTTGGCACCATAAGATGCACCAAGTTCATCTTATATTTTCCCTGCTCAAGCCCTGAAATCAACCATCCCTGCAATGGACCCTGATTCCTTTTTTGGAGGATAATTTCTAGAGATCAAGATCTGATCCCTGGGTGTGTTCACTGCTACTGTGGTGTTACTGCTGTGGAAATAAATGAAACCAGCCAAATGAGAACAAGCAAAGTTTATTTATTTAAAGCTTGCTATAGCAAGGGAGTCAGCCCCCATTACTTGTGTTTGACAGAGACTCAAAGTAGATAGGTAGAAGAGCAGAAAAGCTTTATAGTGAAAGGAAGAGAACACTTCAGTTATGCCCTTTTTGGAGGCGATGACATGGGGAAGGCTTATGTAGGTGAGCTAACTAGAAGCAGGACAGCCTATGTGACTGGTTAGGGGTAAATATTTGGTTTTCTCTGGTTGGTCGTAAGTTGGAGGCAGGGACAAAAATTAGAGAATCTGCCTGTTATTAAGCAAGTCGTGGCCACTCTGGGACAACTCTTACAGGGTTTGTTGTTTAGCTTCCTGCACCAGTTGCTAGAGATAGCAGTCTGACTTCCTACAAGTCTGACTTACAGGTAGGAGGCAGGCTTCCTAGGCTGGTTACTGTAGATAATGGATGGGTTTCTTGGGCTGGTTGCTGAAATTATGGATCAGAGTTCTATTTTTATTTCCATGCTCTGGCCATTGTTCATATGCATATTCAAATTTAGGGTGTTTCTAAGCACCCTAAGAGAACAGTTAGGAAATGTATGTATATATTACAGACCCATGTATATACACACATCTCTACTTATTTCTGTATCTATTTATATTTCTGTAGATAAAATAAATATGAATTTACACTGATGCTGACAACTCTAATCCACACAAAGGAGTCTATTCTAGCATCTCCTCTTTGTTTATTTGTAACTAGTTTCTCCAATAGTAAGAAACTTGGCTCTCATCTATGCTCTATTGTTTTATAGATCCCAGGGTGTATGTACAGTTGTTTCACGATTCTACTATAAGATGTCACTTCACACCTGTTAGGATGGTTATTATATAAAAAAAAAGACAAGAAATAAATGCTGGCAAGGATGTGGAAAGAAGGGAACCCTTGTGTATTGTTGGTGGGAATGTAAAATGGTGCAACTACTATGGAAAATAGTATGGAAGTTCCTCAAAAAATTAAAAATAGAATTACCATATCATACAGAAATCCTACTTATGCAAAGGTACAAATATCCTTTGGTATCTACGAGGGACTTATTCCAGGACCCTCTCACAGATACCATCAAGTCTTTTACAGTTGACCCTCTGTACATCTGCAGATTTAACCAACTGTGGAATGAAACGCTTTTCAGTCTGTAGTTGGTTGAATCTGAGAATGCAGAACCTGCAGGTACAGAGGGCAGATTGTACATACCCAAAGGAAACAAAATCATTATTTTGAAGAAACATCTATACCTCCATGTTAATTGCAGCTTTATTCACAATACTCAAGGTATGGAAGCAACCTCAAAGTCCACTGACCAATGAGTAAAGAAAATATGATATATACATATAATGGAATACTATTCAGCCTTTAAAAAGAAGGAAATTCTGTCATTTGTGACAACATGGATGAACTCGGAGGGCATCATGCCAAGTGAGAAAAGCCAGACGGAGAAATACCATGTGATATCACTTATATATGGAATATTTATTTTAAAAAAAAAAGTTGAATAAAAGAAGCAGAGTAGAAAACTAGTTTCCAGAGGCTAGGGTGTAGGGGAAATAGGAAGAGGTTATTAAAAGGGTGCAAACTGAGCTTCCCTGGTGGCGCAGTGGTTGAGAGTCCGCCTGCTGATGCAGGGGACACGGGTTCGTGCCCCGGTCCGGGAAGATCCCACATGCTGCAGAGCGGCTGGGCCTGTGAGCCATGGCCGCTGACCCTGCGCGTCCGGAGCCTGTGTTTCGCAACGGGAGGGGCCACAACAGTGACAGACCCGCATACCGCAAAAAAGAAAAAGGGTGCAAACTTTGTTAGAAGATGAATAAGTTTTGAGGTTTTAATATATAACACAGTGACTATAGATGATTACACTGTATTGTATAACTGAAGTTTGCTAAGAGAGCAGAACTTAAATGCTTCTACCCTCCTGTCCCTGCAAAATGGAAAGTATGTGAGGTGATGGGTATGTTAACAAAGCGTAAAAGGGACCCCTTTCACAACGGATACATGCACCATATCATCGTGCTGCACATTTTAAATATCTTATAATTTTGTCAATTATATATCAATAAATCTGGGGAAAAATGGAAGCTGTCACTGTATTAATTTTGAGTTAACATTGCAAAATATTGGGGGATTTCAGGGTAGATATGTGTTTTTCAGAGGAAACCACTATTCCATGTTCTTAAAGCAATCTTCTAGACTTGACTCTGTTCTTATTCTTCCTAGCCTCTTGAGCACCAAGCTCACTACTATGAGAGAAGAAAGATCCTTTCTTCCTTTTATAAGTCTTATGAATGAATTTCTCTTTTAGTGAGCTCCGTTTGCAATGTCTCTGTAAATTTTGATTGGAGGGGTTAGAGTGGTCTCTTCCTTGTGAATAAGGATATGGTTGCATGATCTAAATAAAAATTTCTGAAATCCCCCCCTCCCACTTTTAAATGTACAACAAATTTACTGTTTTCCACACCCATTTACCTTGGTGTGACTATTATAAATTTTTATTACTTTTTTTCCTTCAAATATTGGTTTAAGTCTTATAGTCTCTCAGAAACTGAAGTATTATTTTAATTTCACCAGGATATACCTCATTATTTCCCCCTAAGTTTATTATAATTCTCAATTTTGTCTATAAATGAAAATTTAGATCATCTCAAGTTGGCCATATGTTATCTGATACTACCAACTTCAGTTTGGTTTTAATACAGAAAGAGATCTCCAGAGTTTTTAAAAAAGTGTTTTCCTATCCAGACCACTAAGTTTTCAGGACCAGAATACAAAGTAAAATTCTAATTATGTTCTAAGGGAAAAATAAAAATCTGGGGGGGAAAGAGTTAGATCTTAAATTAAAAAAACTAAATTGTGTAATTAACTGTGACTTTTTAATTTTATTTGCTTCCTATGCTTTCAAGTCATTATTAATTAAAAATCAGCTATATTGATAAATCAAAATCTGTGTAAAAATTTATGGACACAAATTTAGTCTCATTTTTAAAAATTAATAATGCCTATTAGGAATTACAAATATTTTAACTTTAGCAAGGCTAGAGCAGGGCTTTTTAAAAAGTTTTATTTCTTAAAATTATGATTAGCACATAGGAGGTGTTTAACAACCTTGAAAAGAATTTACAACTTTTGTCATTTAAGCTACATTATATAAATATTAAATAAGAATATTCATAAATACACATAAATTATTCCTCAAGTTATTATTAATATTTACTGCACTATTGTAAACAAGTGAAGTCAATGTTCATCTTATAATTCAATTGGAATATCAACAAAAAGACTATTTTAGAAAAGCAAAGCTACTGAGGTCACAAAAATATTTTTTCTATTGGTACATTATCGATTTAGCTCGTTTATATGGAAAATTTTCATCGTTAATATTACTTTGTTTTAGTAAAATAGGGAGACAATCTATTTACATAAACTATTTTATTTTTGTATTCTTTTTTTTATTGGAGTATAATTGCTTTACAATGTTGTGTTAGTTTCTGCTGTATAGAAAGTGAATCAGCTATATGATATATATATATACGTACATATATACACAGATATATCCCCTCCCTCTTGGACCTCCGTTCCCCCCCCCCATACCACCCATCTAGGTCATCAGAGAGCACCAGGCTGAGCTCCCTGTGCTATACAGCAGGTTCCCACTATCTATCTATTTTACACATGGTAGTGTATTTATGTCATTAAAACTACTTAAACAGATTTGTTACGGCATTAACAAATACTTTATGAAAGTAATTGTATGAATATAATACCCGCATTATATGTTATTTTTTTAACCCTCATTCATCCCCAACCATCCATTCAAATACAGATCTCCCTCAACTGACAACAGGGTTACATCCTGATAAGTCCATGTAAATGGAAAATACAGGCATATCACAGAAATAGTCCAGGTTCAGTTCCAGACCACCCCAATAAAGCAAATATCTTAATAAAGTGAGTCACACAATTTTTTTGACTTCCAAGAGCATATAAAATTATGTTTACACTATAACATAGACTATAGCGTAGCCTATTAAGTGTGCAACAGCATATGTCAAAAAAAAACAACGTACATGCCTTAAGTAAAAAATACTTTATTGCTAAAAAAGGTTAACCATCATCTGAGTCTTCAGTGAGTCATATATCTCTGCTAGTGGAGGGTCTTGTCTCCATGTTCATGGCTGCTGACTGATCAGGGTGGTGGTTGCTGAAGGCTGGGGTGGCTGTGGGAATTTCTTAACATAAGACAATGAAGTTTGCCTGATCAATTGACCCTTCCTTTCACTTGAACATTTAGAGGCCACTGTAGGGTTATTAACTGGTCCAATTTCAATATTGTTGTATCTCCAGGAATAGGGAGGCCCAAGGAGAGGAGAGAAATAGGGGGAACAGGTGGTCCATAAAGGAGTCAGAACACATATAACATTTATGGATTAACTTCACCATCTTGTATGGGTACAGCTCATCATGCCCCCAAATAATTACAACAGTAACATCAAAGATCACTGATCACAGATCACCATACCAAACACAGTAATAATGAAAGTTTTCAAATGTTGTGAGCATTATCAAAATGTGACACAAAGACACAAAGTGAGCAAATGCCGCTGGGAAAATGGCGCCAATAGTCTTGCTGGATGAAGGGTTGCCACAATCCATCAATTTGTAAAACACACAGTTATTTGGGAAGCACAATAAAGCAAAGTACAGTAAAACAAAGGTATGCTTGTACTGTAAGTCAAAATGCATTTAATACACCTAACTCACTGAACATCACAGCTTAGCCTAACCTACCTTACAGAACACATACACTAGCCTACAGTAGGACAATATCATCTAACACAAAGACTATTTTATAATAAAGTATAGAATATCTACTGTAATTATTGAAGACTGTACTGAAAGTGAAAAATAGGATGGTTGTCTGGGTATAGAATGGTTGTAAGTGTATCTGTTGTTTACCCTCATGATCACGTGGCTGACTGGGAGCTATGGTTCACCCCCCAGCATCACGAAAGGGTACAATACTGTGTACTGCAAGCCTGGGAAAGATCCAAACTAAAAATCTGAAGTAGGGTTTCTATTGATTACATATCACTTTCCCATTATCTTTAAAGCTGAAAAATCATAAGTCGAAACATTGTAAGTCAGGGACTATTTGTAACTACAAATCTCATGTGTTTCAATGACAGATAGGCCTTTATCACCCTAATTCTTGAAGACAGATATTATTTTTGATTGTCTAAATGACAAAGTCACTTGAGAAAATCTGAAATCCCTATTTAAAAATAGTTTCAAATCCATATTCCAGCTCTTTCTAACTGTGCTTCCTTAACTGGATTATCTGAAACTCTATTTAACTTCTCTCTATAAATAAGGAGCCTCGTACCTATCTTACAGGTCTGTTGGGAGTGTATAATGAGCATACTCAGCATTATTTTGATGTTATTAGGGGGGTTCGATCCTGGTCTTAATTTTAAAAATCCTGTGGCTACCACAGACGTCAGGAACAGTAACCAATTAATAAAAGAGACTTTAAATGTTATAATTCTGCCATATAAGTTAATGGTGTTTTAATAACAATGGTAAAAAAAAAAAAAGGTAAATTTAAAACCATGATTAAGTGAGGTCCAATTGGATAAACTATCAATGTTGTCCAAAGTAACAGATTGCATCTCTGAAGGTTTACTGAAAAATAGCAGATCAAGATGGATATTAAGTTTTTTTTAATATAAAGACCACAAAAGGATTATGTGATTTCCAGGTTAAACACTATATTTCTAGTTATTAAAATATAATGTTTCTTGTTAATATTAAGCACAATTATCAATAAGAATACTAATGAAAAAATACTGAGAGATTATTGTACATTTTATCATAAGGGAGACAGTTTGTTATAGTGCAAAATAATTAGGTTTTGAAATAAGAATTATGTATATTCAGGTCCAAACCTCCACTGATCAACTGAAAAATAGCCACACTTTTGAATCATTAATTCTCCTCATCATTAATATAGGATTAATGAAATTTCTCTTTTACAGTTGTTGTGATGTAAGAGATATTTATGAAGAGATTAGTGTGCAGTTTGGTATCTAAAAAGCCCTCAGTCCATGATTATAGTTCCTATGATGACAATGTCTTCTGCTTTTACAAGCATTCCTACCAAAAATGTAGGGAGACTTTTTGACATGTATCCGCTATGCATTCAATAAATGTATGAATTCATTCATTCACTCACCACAATGTTTCAGGCAGTAGGGCCAGTGACAAGAAGGAAATCAACACATGTGACCACAACGCAAAGCAAGAGATCAATTACTGAAGGAGAGACAGTTCCAAGGATGTGAGAAAGGGAAAATGTATTGGAAAAGTATCACTTAAGAGCTAGAATTTAAGACTCATCATAGAAGATATATATGGTTCTTAACATTTGAGAAGATTGTACAGAGGACTTAAGACTGTGAAAACTAGAGTAAATTCCATGTACTACCTGAATAAAGTTCTGAACCTCCTGTGACCCAATCTTTGAGCAAATAGACTCCAGTCACAATAAGAAAGTAATTCCAATTTTCTTATTGTCTCTCAAAGAACATCAAAGGCACTCAATTTAAAACCTACTTCTGCAGTCATTTTGACCAGCCAGAAGAACCTGGAAGGGTAGAGGGCAATTTCTTCCTACCCAACAGCTGGGATGAGAATGGGATGCAACTTTACTGGCTGGATACTACTTGCCCCAAAGCTGTTGCAGTAAGAGATGCTGGGACACCTGATAGAAGCCAGCAGAAGTTAAGAATTCCTACCACATCAGTCAGTCTCCTGGATCTCTGCCTGCAGGGTCTGTTGGAAACAAGAGTGCTGTGTGGCTGACAAGGTCTTGGTGCTCCGGCCAGGTGTCAGGCCTGAGCCTCTGAGGTGGGAGAGCCGAGTCCAGGACATTGGTCCACCAGAGACCTCCCGGCCCCACATAATATCAATCAGCGAGAGCTCTCCCAGAGATCCCCGTCACAACACTAAGACCCAGCTCCACCCAACAGCCATATGTATGTGTATATATATGTATACATACAGCCGATTCACTTTGTTACACAGCAGAAACTAACACAACATTGTAAAGCAATTATACTCCAATAAAGATGTTAAAAAAATAAAGTAAAAAATAAAACCTACTTCTGCCATCCTTTTCATTCTTTATGTTTTACCCCCTTCTGCTTCCCCTGAAGCATCCCTTCATGTTTCTCCTTCTCTACACAGCATCAAAATACACTTCATCCCAAGAGGTCTTTCCTTTTTCATTTCCTTTGTTATATTTCTCTTTATTCTTATCCCTAGTAGAAGTTACTCTTGACACAATTCAAATTCCCTATTCTGATTTTTCCCTCCACTGATTAGCATGATCTGCATAAAAAGGTCCCAGAACTAGGGCAGGTGTTCTCTTCCGAGAGATTCAAGGAAAGTACTGCATTTCAACATAATTGGGTTTCTCCTTATATCCTATGCATTTATTTTATGCATTTAGAAACATCATTCTGAGAAGTAATCCACAGGTTTCTTTAGGTTGCCAAAGAATTTTGTGGCACAAAACAAGTTTAAACACCCTTAAAACTAGGGAGGAGGAGGTACAATGGCAGCAAGTATTTATTCATTCAAATGTTTGTCCCTATTTCACTTGAAAGGACTTGCAGTTTTGCAGGATGCAGTGAGCAGTCTACATGGCCAAAACTTATCATGAGGACAGGAAGCAAAGGGAGATGAGACATTGATTTCCATGAGAACAGAAACAAAAGTGACATACAAATCAGCCACTATCCTGTGCATAAATAGTAGCAGCCTTTTCATAAAAACATAAATGGCACATTCCCTCTATTTTCCCTTCTATCCTCTCTTAGATTACCCTGCTTCTTCTCTCATTAGTTTTCCCCAAATGATCCACAGTTCAAATCTAGCAAAGAAATATTCAAACTTACTAAAACTTCTGATTTCAAAGCAGATTAGTTGCTACCCCAATTAAATGGAAATCAGCTGTCACAGTTCAAATATTTCACAGCAGTTACCCAGCCATCTAATTCCCATCCTGTCTCCCCTTATACCCTCCACACCTCTCCTAATGCCTTAACTAGAAATCTTCAAGGAAGTAGATTTCTGAAAGACAACCCTGTCAGCTCTTAGTGATGTTGAAAGATCAACCCACCTGCCACCAGCCGTGTGACAGTTTCGATAGTGTTGCCAGGCCCATAATGGTTCAGAGTATTTGTGAATATATTATTTTTGGCAGGTTCCTCTCCCAATTAAGGACCATACAGAACTCTCCATTCACAGTCAAAATTCCCAGCAGTATTATCCCTTGAGTAGCTAAGGAGTTTTACAACTAGGGAAAAATAAAATCTGTAGGTTTTCAGCGGGATCTGGGAAGGGACACAAATCAGTGGGCAGCTCATTCTTTTACATTAGTGGGTCAGTCTTCAGGGGCAGTACTGGCTGCCAATTTGCAGGATGTTAAGTCACCTTCTGCCACCAGCTTCGTGACAATGGCAAAACTATCCCATAATACCCAAACTTTTGCTTTTGTGAAATCAGCAGAATCCCATTATTCTCACAAATAGAAGACTTAGAACTGACCAAACTACACTTTAAGTTTTTCTCTTGAAGACAGATTGAAAACGGCAGCCCCTTTCAAGTAATGACCACTTAAAAGATCAACTTACTGTATGAAAATTCAGAGATAACATAAATTTAAACTGGTCCTCATGGTTTACAGTCAATGGTCAATGAGAACTGATTTTCTTTTGCAATTTAACTCCCCTGAAAACTTCAAAATTTATGACTAATATTATTGGCGAGTGGCTTATGTTAGCTGATGTGTATTCTATCACCAATAAAAATAAAATTCAGAAAATTTATTGAGTGCTTAGTACATACCAAGCATTTCACACGTATGAATCCATCTAATTTCCACCCAAATACTTTTACTTTGGTATGAAGACTATCCTTTTAAAAAGGAGAAAATAAGTGACTTGCTGAAGCTAGCACTAGGCAGAGCCTGGATTCGAGGGCAGGCAGTCTGAATCCAGAGGCCAATTGTGATTTTGACTGTTGGGCAGAGCTCCACATACAAAAGGACCCCAACGGCTTCCCTGGTGGCGCAGTGGTTGAGAGTCCGCCTGCCGATGCAGGGGACATGGGTTCGTGCCCCGGTCCGGGAAGATCCCACATGCCGCGGAGCGGCTGGGCCCGTGAGCCATGGCCGCTGAGCCTGCACGTCCGGAGCCTGTGCTCCGCAACGGGAGAGGCCACAACAGTGAGAGGCCCGCGTACCGCAAAAAAAAAAAAAAAGACCGCAAACTTAATACTCTTTTCTCATTTTCTTGATATTATTAATAATTTTTGGACAAGGGGCCCTGCATTTCTTTGTTGCACCTGGCCCACAAATTACATAGCTGGTCCTGCACACACATGTAACCTGGATGCTACATTGCCCATATTTCACCACCTAGCTCACAGAAAGACCAGAAAACTCTGCTTTACCCTTACCCAGTGCTCACAGCTCTTATTTGTCCTTCTCTTAACTGAAATCTGATTCTCAGCAGAAAACACCACTCTTTAGGGAGGTCACCTCTCAGGTGACAGTCAGAGTTTTGTCTGCCAGCTACTCACTACGTGCCTGAGGGTTTGGAGGGTCTATTGTATTCCATGTTTCTCGCTGCCATTTCTAGACCATTTCTTTTAGCCTCTTGTAAAATAATTCCTGTTGCCTTGAGTACCAAACTATTTGAACAGGCTACTCTTCTCCCTTTGAAAATGTGATCATTTCTAAAGCCTCCTGTTCATTCTCCATCTATTGACCTGAATCTCTGGAACCAGAGCAATCTTTGGAACCTTCAACATCCACACAGTCAACCCATCCTTTCATTACCTGGTCTCTTACTTCCTTGACCTCTAAGTCTCTGACATCCTTGCAGCCACATACTATAGAGGTTATACCTGGGACTTTGTTATTACCAGAAATGGAACCACTTCCTTAATCATAAATTCATATTTGTTACATTTTTGCTACTGCCCTCACTCCTTCCCCTTGAATTGTTTATTTACTCTTTCGACCTTAATTCTTGACCCTGCTGGAACTTCTCATCTTTTACCATCTGATTTTTCCTTATGCCTCAGCTTTTTCCTTTTTTGATGTCTTCTCTTACTCATTAAGATACCATAGGCAACTTTCCTACACTTATGTCAATACCCAAACTCCAATGCACTTATATCTTTTGGTCATACGCCTCTGGCAAAATGTCATCCTAAATTAATCCTGACCAATGCTTTCTCTACGCCTGCATTTTAAAATCCAAGCTTTACTGGATATAGACCCCTACTAGCTTTGAGTCAGATATACTTATGACCACCAGTTTCCAATAGGTCATGAGCCCTGCCAGGCAATTCAATTTGCCAATATTTTTCCAGGGTATTTGCTCTTAGGTCAAGTTCATTAGTGATATTGCTTGAGACAAGAATTCTAAGCAAGTGATTTACAAAGGATTGGCGAAAGCAGGATAGGACAGGGTAAGAAGTGAGGCAAGGGCCTGGGTTCTACTGAGTTCCAGCCTCAATCTCAACCCATATGGAGTCTGGAACACAAATGGCACTACATAGGTGGACTACCTGAGGCAGAAACAAGATGTTCAGGCTTTTTTATATGGCCCCTTGTAGCCCCATCCATCAGCCTTCAATGCCCTGCGGCGGGAGATAACCTCCTAGACATTTCTGGGCAAGATGGCTACATTCAACCAAGGGCAATTCTCAGAAGAATGCATCTATGAGTTGTTTGCAGCCGACATTCAGAGCAGCTGGAGATGAGTGCACTGCGAAGTACATGAGATTTGAGTGGGAGTACCACATCATCTACTACATTCACTTTTTCAATCTCTACTGTAATTACTTAAAAGTTTTTCTATCTTCCTCCTACCTGCTCAGCTACTTCCCCCACACTGAATCCCTGCTACTAGCTAAGGCATTTTCCTTTATTGCATACTCTTAGAATGGTGTTAATCAAATTCAAAGATCTTATTTCATTTCATATGTGTGTTTAATATCTGTCTCCTCAATGAAACTGAAAGCTCCATGAGAACAAGGACCATTTTGATCACCAGTATTATACCTCTTGGATGTCAAAGAGTGGTCACATACGTTCTTTGACGAATGAATGGATGAAAACAGCTATAACTTCTGTAGAAGCTACTGCGTGCCACAGACTATGCCAAATGCTTTATTTAATTTCCATAGCAACCAGTGAACCATATACTAATACTACTCCCATTCCACAGAAGTTAGTTAAGTTAAGGAAGTCACCCAAGTTTCACACAACTAGTAGGAAGAAGATCTGAGATATTAATCCAAGTAGTCCCTGCTTTTATCTGTTACACTACAGGACATTATATTGCCTTTTAAATGAATGACAGAATGAATAAAGGGCTAATGGAGTAAGAGAAAAGGAAGAAGAGTGGAGGAAGGAAGGAGAGAAGGAGGAAGGATGCATGTAGAGCTACACATGTACATGCTACATATGATGCAGTGAGGAGCTTTTGAGGCTCTCTGAGTGAATTGACGTTTGTTTACCCAGTCCTCTTAATCAAATATCAGTTATCACTCAGTTTATAGCCACACTTCTTCATTTCTAATGTGTTGACTCATTATACTAGATTGTAAAGACCAAATACACGGAGTTGATTTTCCCAAATACTCAGAACTAAGATGCTCAGAAAATTTAACCATGCTAGCCCCATCACAAGTCATCTACCACATAGTTTATGTATTAACTAGCAGATGCAGTTCTGAAACTGGGCCCTCCACCGGGCAATGTCTACAGTGATAACAAAGCATTAAAGGAAAGGTACCAGCTTCACACTGTAAATGTATCACTTTAAATAACTGGAAGCCTAGAGCATCTCAAAAATGGAAGAGAAGACGATACTAATTGTTTGAAACAATTTTGTCTCCTAGGAATCCAGATGGGAAATTAATAGTTGCTCAGGTTTGGAAGGGAACTTAAAGGTCATTCCGTCCAAACTTCTCAGTGGCATCTCTCCCACTCAGGGAATTTTATTATTTATAATTTTTCTTTCCTACAAAGACTCTCATTAATGAATTTATTATTATTTTTAAGGTTAAGATTAGAAATTGAGAGCTGGCTGCTTAAAAACTTAGCTGGATTAAAGGTTTGTTTTATCAGATATCTTTTTTAACAAAATGATTCAAGATGTCTTTAGTCATCATCAGAATGTAGGTTGAGCCTTCATGTGTCTGAGAACATTTTCCTCAATTTATTATAATTTCTGTGATTTATGCACAACAGCGATGGAAACAGCTTGGTGTGGGTTTCCAAGGTACAGTGTGGGAGGCACTGTGTGTGCACAAATCCTGTTATTTGTTAATAGGATTTGTCCACATACCTTCTGCCCAATCTGTCCAGTGCTTTGAAATATTGCAGCTGCTTTTCATTTCCTGCTAAATCCGATTGGCAGCAATGTCAGTGCTACAGCTCAACCTGCAAACAGAAGCATGACTCCAAGCAAGAATACACAGGTGGCAAAACAGTCATTAATGCTACCACAAAGCAAAAATTTTCCATAGCAGGATGCCATCTGGGGATTTTCGTTACAGTGCTAGGCCCAGTTCTAAAGTAGGATGTTCCATCTGTACTGGATCCAACACAGTGGTTCTTAACTGGGGCGATTTTGCTTCCCACAGGACATTTGGCAATGTATGGAGACACTTTTGAAATTGTCCCAACTGAGGAGTGATGCCCATCATATGGGTGGAAGGCCAGGGATGCAACTAAAAATCCCACAATGCACCTGAAAGTCCTCCATGACAAAGAATTATATCGTACATAATTTCAGTAGTGCTGAGGTTGAGAGCCCTGTACAAGGTATTCCAAACCAACCTAAAAGCTACAAATGATGGGTTCCCTTCTTTATTGCCATTTAGGATACAAACAGCAATGCCTACTAGGGAACAAGAACTTTTAAATGCATGGGAACTGATTTGGTACTATATTTCTGTATTGGTGACATTTATGAATATATCTCTTGCTATGCACTTTGATCAGGATAAGAAGTATCAACAATAAGGAGAAAAGCAAATGAAAATTCTTACAAATGTTATAGCTGGAAGGGACTTTTCTAGTCCAGCCTTTACAAACTCTATTCCCTGAACAACTAGTTCAATAAGACATATCCCATGATTTATAAGCATCCAGGTCGAATGACATAGAGAAATGTTGGTTTAAACAGAGTGAAATATGCTTTGATTATGCATGACCAGTCTAAGAGCCTTAAATTGCCCACAGGCACCATGACTCTTCAAAGGTGACTATAGGAAAATATATATATATATTTAAACTCAATGGATCATGCAATCTTTTACTTCTGTAATATCTGTTAATATTGCCTTAAGCAAATGATCTAGTCCAACCAGCATGTTCATAAATAAAGAAGTATGGTACAAAAGTGGAGTGATTTGCTCAGGGTTACTGACCAAGCAAGGGACAAAGCAAGGACCACATCAAATACCACCTAACCCAGTCCATTCTTCCTTCCACTATGCAACGTTTCTCTAAACAGCTATACGTAGTATTTTAAAGATTAGTTAATTACATTATTACACCATAGTCTATAGTGCTTGGAGTAAACATTACTTTACACAGAGCATTTTCAAATTCATTATCCTGTTTAACCCTCACAACTCACATCAGGTTACTTTTTCTCTGCTCTTCTTCCCTTCTTCATTTCATCATCATCTTTCCTCTCATCATCACTACTGCCACTTCTTGACTATAAACTCAATCACTAGAGTTTATCATGAGGTTATGGTCTTTGTTACCCCAATGTTAAAAACGAGCTGTGGCACACTGGAGCCACTTAATGTTTGTTGAATTGATGGATGCCCCATTTTCTAGATAAAGGAAAGGAAGAGGCTAACTTAAGGTAGTACATATTTTTAAAAAACACGCACTTTTCATGTACCTATTGACCATCTGCATTTCCTCTTTGGAAAAATGTCTATTCAGTTCTTCTGCCCATTTTTTAATTGTTATTTTTTTATGTTAAGCTGTATGACTTATTTCAATATGTTGGATATTAATCCCTTATCAGTCATATCATTTGAAAATATTTTCTCTCATTCAGTAGGTTGTCTTTTCTTTTTGTCAATGATTTCCTTTGTTGTGCAAAAGCCTTTAAGTTTAATTAGGTCCCATTTATTTATTTTTGTTTTTATTTCCTTTCCTTTAGGAGATGATCCAAAAAAAAAAAAATACTGCTGGGGCTTCCCTGGTGGCGCAGTGGTTGAGAGTCTGCCTGCTAATGCAGGGGACACGGGTTCGAGCCCTGGCCTGGGAGGATCCCACATGCCGTGGAGCAACTGGGCCCGTGAGCCACAACTACTGAGCCTGCGCGTCTGGAGCCTGTGCTCCGCAACAGGAGAGGCCGCGATGGTGAGAGGCCCGCGCACCGCGATGAAGAGTGGCCCCGGCTTGCCACAACTAGAGAGAGCCCTTGCACAGAAACGAAGACGCAACACAGCAAAAATAAATAAATCAGTTAATAAACTCCTACCCCCAACATCTTCTTTAAAAAAAAAAAAAAAAAAAAAAAACTGCTGCAATTTATGTCAAAGGGTGTTCTGCATATGTTTTCCTCTATGTTTTACAGTATCTGGTCTTATATTTAGGTTTCTAATCCATTTTGAGTTTATTTTTGTATATGGTGTTAGAGAATGTTCTAATTTCATTCTTTTACATGTAGTTCTCCAGTTTTCCCAGCACCACTTATTGAAGAGACTGTCTTCTCTCCATTGTATATTCTTGTCTCCTTTGTCATAGAGTAAATGACCCTAAGTGTGTGGGCTTATTTCTGGGCTCTTTATCCTGTTCCATTGATCTATGTGTCTGTTTTTGTGCCAGTACCATACTGTTTTGATTACTGTAGCTCTGGAGTATAGTCTGAAGTCAGGGTGCATGATTCCTCCTGCTCTGTTCTTTTTCTCAAGATTGTTTTGGCTATTTGGGGTCTTTTGAGCTTCCACACAAATTTTTAAATTATTTGTTATAGTTCTGTGAAAAATGCCACTGGTATTTTGATAGGGATGAATCTGAATCTGAATCTGCAGATTGCCTTCGGTAGTATGATCATTTTAACAATATTAACTTTCCAAATCCAAGAACACAGTATATCTTTCCATCTGTTTGTGTTGCCTTCAATTTCTTTTACCAGTGTCTTGCAAACGAAAACCACAATGAGATATCACCTCACACTTGTCAGAATGGCAATCATCAAAAAGAACACAAATAATAAATGTTAGCGAGGATGTGGAGAAAAGGGAACCCTTGTACACTATTACTGGGAATGTAAATTGGTGCAGTTACTGTGGAAAACAGTACAGAGGCTTCTCAAAAAACTGAAAATACAACTACCATATGACCCAACAATTCCACTCCTGGATATATATCCAAAAATCCCCCCAAATATTTATTCAAATAGATACATACACCCTAATGTTCATAGCAGCATCATTTACAGTTGCCAAGATATGGAAGCAACCTAAGCATCCATCAACAGATAAATGGATAAAGAAGATGCAGTATATATATGTACAATGGGATACTACTCAGCCGTAAAAAAGAACAAAATTTTTCCATTTGCAGCAACGTGAATGGACTTGGAGGGCATTATGCTAAGTGAAATAAGTCAGACAGAGAAAGACAAATCCTGTATGATATCACTTACATGTGGAACCTAAAAAATACAACAAACTAGTGGATATAACAAAAAAGAGGCAGACTCACAGATACAGAGAACAGCCAACTGGTTACCTGTGGGGAGAGGGAAGGAGGGGAGGGGAAATATACATGTAGGGGAGTAAGAGGTACAAACTACTATGTATAAAATAACCTACAAGGATATATTGTACAACATGGGGAATATAGCTAATATTTTATAATAACTATAAATGGAGTATAACCTTCAAAATTTGTAACATATAATATTGTACAGCAACTATATTTCAATTAAAAAATAAATATAATAAAAACACAGTATTCTGAAGGCACTATGCTAGTCAATTTTTCATATATCATCTCTTTGCATTAGTGAGAAGTAGTAGCAGCATCAAGAGATAAGAAAAACTGACAGAGGAAAGGAAAAAAACAGCACATTCTTCAAGAAAGTATCTAATAGAAACTACCTAATAAGAAGGAAAATTGCAGTACTCGATATTTTTTTCTTGCTTTTGTGCTTTAAGAGAGTGTAGAGGCAGGCTGGACTTACTTTATACTTCAGCATATTGACTCACATTCATTTGATTTTATGCAAAAGGCCAATGACTTTGCTGGGGAAAATTTCTCAGTGGACCTACAAGAAGGGACAGGATGATAAGCAATGAACTTTTCACGACTATCTGGTTAAAGTAGCTGGAATTAAACACTTCAGTAGTTTCATTTCAATTTTATTTTTATTTCTTATGGTCATGGAGTCCAGTCAACTTGATGTTTAACTCATAATTCTCAAAAAACAAAACTAAAAAGAACTTACCCCAGAAGTAAAGAGATGAAAGATCATCTCTAATGATGAATTCCCAAACCTGTATCATTATCTAGTAGATGTGCTTACTGAGGACCCTTGTCAGTTCTTCACCAACACAGAGTCCAGCATCACAGAAGAATATCTTAATGAAAGCGCTTGTTACTAGGAAGCAATGCTTAAAATTGGGATATGTTACCAATTTAAAGGGAAGCAAACCTAAAAGGGCATTATACCAAAAGAAGATAAAACTAGCTTTGAATTAGCTCATTTCTAGACCTAAATTAATGTTTTTAATTTCTAGTAATAGTCGCATGTTTACAAAAATCTTAAATGATCTTGAAGCACATAGCAAGCTAAACTGAAAGACTGCCTCAAGATATTTATTAGAAAATCTATTGGTCCATCACACATTCACATATCAATACATACCAACTATGTAGAAAGCACCAGGCTCAGTGCTGTGGAGGATTAAAGATAAAGACCATGCTCTTAAGGAAGTTATGTGCTGATAAACAGAATAAGATATAAAAAAAGATAACCCCATGCATATGTGCACAAAACTGGGTAAAAAATGCTCATTGCAGCTTTGTATGTGAAAAAAAAATTGCAGGGAACATAAATGTCCATAAAGAGAGAAATGGCTAAAATAATAGGAATTATTCACTAAGTGTAAAAGCGTATCAGCAGCAAGTAGCTCACAAAACAATCACAATATCCAGAGTTTGATTGAATAAAGCAAGTTGCTGAATAAACATGGCCACATAAATATTATATATTTATAGGCATATAACATGTATAGGAATGATTACGGAAAAGTTCTGGAAAGACATAAATGAAATGAAAACAGTGGTTCCCTCCAGGTAAAATACGGGAACTGGGGAGATGGTCATAAAATTATAGTTTTACCAGTAATGTTCAGATTTTAAAATTAGAATATATTTATGTATTGTTTATCAAATGTATGTACACAGAGAGATATAGATATAGGTATATATTAACATGATCAATACCAGAAGGAACAGCACATAAAGTGATACATAATTTTAAATGAGTAAAATGGTTTCTTCCAGGAGAAATTATGCAACATTTTGTGTAGGAGAAGCCAAACCTTCTTAGTTATAAAAAGTTCAGAGCTGGATACAAAGTAGTGCTATAATACACAAAAATTAAATAAAAATGGTTGCCATGGTTTTGGAGGGAGGGAAAGAGGGATGAATAGGTGGAGCACAGGGGATTTTTAGTGCAGTGAAACTATTGTGTATGAATTGGAAAGGTGGATACATGGCATTACTCATTTGCAAAATTCAAAGAATTATCCAACACAAAAAGTGAACCCTAATTTACCCAATGGACTTGAGTTAGTAATAATGCATCCACATTGGTGCTTCAATTTTAACAAATTTACCATACTAATGCAAGATATTAATAACAGGGGAAACTGTGTGGAGGTATGGTGGGGAGAAGTAGGAAGTGTACAGGAACTCTCTATTTTATGTTCCATTTTTCTGTAAAACTTAAAATACTCTAAGAAATAAAGCCTATTTTAATTTTAAAATGCTATCATAGAAGAATGCATAAACAGCAATAAGGACATAAATAAAAGAATAATTCATGCTTTGTGTGGAAGCCTTAGCCAGTGGTTATATTATATCCATGACATGAGTTAACACATAGAAGACACAGAGAGCTCTACTGTGGCTGATACACAGAACATTCAGTGTTTTATCTATTTATTTACTTATTTATTTATCTGATTTATCTGTTTGTTTTGTTTATAATTTTTGATATGTCTTAAAGGAGTAGAATTATGCCAGGAAGGCAAAGAGTTAAAAATACTGCAGAGAAAGAAAGAGCTAGATTGATGACACCCCATGTGAAAAAGAGCCCTTGCTGGGACTGGAAAAGAATATGGGGTGGCTGGAGTGCAGACTCATGTCAAACAGACTGGAGATGGAACCAGAACACTAGGATGAGATTAGACTGTGAGATTAGACTGAAAAGGAGTTTGGGTATGGAAATCAAGATTTTTTTTTTCCTAAGACCATGACCTACTCACTTCTGTGCTTCTGGAAGATTGATGGGAATGAGAAGAGATGTAGAGAGGCCAGGAAGGGAACAGTAAATGTGTAATAAAGGTGATGGTCTGGGAATTAAAACGAGTGGGTTCAAATTTTGCTTCTCATACTTTCTAGCTGTGTATGTAAACCCAAGACACACATCTTAAATATTTCCAATCTCAATCTCCTCATAAATAAATAAATAAAAGACAAAAAAGATGAGTTCTGGGCAATGGAAAGATAAAAGGTGTGATAATGACCCAGCTTGTGTTACTGGAAGAATGGTGATGTTAACGACAAACATAGAAAACAAAGAGAGGCAAGAAGTTTGGGCAAAGAGTTTGATCAGAGACACAGGACTTCAAGGTTTTCCAAAATATACAAAGAGCTCATACAACTCAACAACAATGAAAAAACAAACAACACAATTGAAAAATGGACAGAAGACCTAAATAGACATTTCTCCAAAGAAGACATACAGATCGAAAAGGCACATGAAAAGATGCTCAACATTGCTAATTATTTGAGAAATGCAAACCAAAATGACAATGAGATACCACCTCATGCTGGTCAGAATGACCACTAAAAAGTCTACAAATAATAAATGCTGGAGAGGGTGTGGTGAAAATGGAATCCTCGTGCACTGCTGGTGGAAATGTTAAGTTGGTGCAGCCACTATGGAAAATGGTTTAGAGGTTCCTCAAAAAACTAAAAATAGAGTTGCCATATGATCCAGCAATCCCACTCCTGGGCATATATCTGGACAAAACTATAATTTGAAAAGATACATGCACCCCTATGTTCATAGCAACACTGTTTACAATAGCCAAGACATGGAAGCAACCAAAATGACCATCAACAGATGAATGGATAAAGAAGACCTGGTATATATATACAATAGAATATTACTCAGCCATAAAAAGGAATGAAATAATGCATTTGCAGCAACATGGATGGACCTAGAGATTATCATACTAAGTGAAGTAAGTCAGAAAGGGAAAGGCAAACACCATATGATATCACTTATATGTGGAATCTAAAATATGACACAAATGAACCTATCTACAAAACAGAAACAGACTCACAGACATAGAGAACAAACCTGTGATTGCCAAGGGGGAGGGAAGGTAGGAGAGGGATGGAGTGAGAGTTCAGGGTTAGCAGAAGCAAACTAATATATATAGAATGGATAAACAACAAGGTCCTATTGTATAGCACAGGGAACTATATTCAATATCCTGTTATAAACCATACTGGAAAAGAATATAAAAAAGAATGTATATAAGTATAACTGAATCACTTTGCTGTACAGCAGAAATTAACACAACACTGTAAATCAACTATACTTCAATTAAAAAAGATATTCATCCCAAATCCAACTGAAATCAGAGAGTAGTAAGCAATGTGAGGGGGTAAAACAAACAAACAGAGAACTTTAGAGCTTAGGGGCAGGGGACTATATGTGAAACTGAGACATTAACTGATTCACAGGAAATGGGCACCATAGGTGCAGGGAAAACATGCAGGATAATGCCTGTGATGAAGGTGGAAGGCTGTGGAGGAACTATGTAGGAACCACTCACAATTTGCAACCAGTGGGAAAGGAGCAGGAAGGTAAGAGTAGATTCCACGGAGGCTCTGAAGAATTCTCTCTGAAAACCAGTATCCTTCTACCAGCCTACTTATCTCTTTCTATTTCATCTCATACAGGGTCTCCACACAAATGCCTTAAAGGCACATCTCAGTCTGCATGGGCTGCCATAACAGAATACCATCGATTGAGTGGCTTAAACAACATTTATTCTCATAGCTCTGGAAGTTGGAAGTCCAAGATCAAGGGGCCAGCAACATAGGTTTTGTTCTGAGGTCTTCTCTTGGCTTGCAGGTGGCCAGCAATGCACCTTGTACAAATATGAGCTCTTCTTTATGTGCTCATGGAGAAAGAGGGAGGGGGAGGGGGAGGGGGAGGGAGGGGGAGGGGAGGGGAGGGAGGGGGAGGGGGAGGGGAGGGGAGGGGAGGGGGAGGGGGAGGGGAGGGGGAGGGGGAGGGGGAGGGGGAGGGGGGAGGGGAGGGGGAGAGGGAGAGGGAGAGGGAGGGAGCTAGCTCTCTGATGTCTCTTCTTATAATGGCATTAATCCTATCATAAGGGCTCCACCCTCATGGCCTGATCACCTCTGAAAGACCCATATCCAAATACAACACACTAGGGGTTAAGGCTTCAACATGAATTTTGAGGGGAACACAACTCAGTGCACAGCAAGGCACTAGTACTTCTTGCAAGTACATCATAGTTAGAACTCATAATTTTCTGAATAATAATTTTCTAACTATCTCTTAAATTTTAGTATTTTCTGCTACTAAGAATAAGAGAAAATGAAAGATCATTGAGAAATATCTTAACTACTCTACTAAATCCATTATATATTTACACACACACATGCACATACAGGCACACAAAACTACAGTTTATAAACAACTGTTCTAAAAAATAGTTTGTAGTGAAAATTTACCTTGTTTAAGATCCATCATTCTTATGACTTTAAAAACTTGGTGCTTTATGAGATATCTTTAAAAGAACATTATTCTCCAAAGTCAACACATTTGTTAGAAAATGTATTTTGTTTTACAGGCAGGAGTAATCTCATATATTAGAAGAAAAAGTGTATATTTTAATACGCCATATTAAAACATTTTGAAGATTTATAAGAAGGATGTAATGATATACTGGGGGAAATGATAAAAGTGATGTTGAAAAATGAATATACCTATATTTTGACAATTTTTCTCTCTCTTATAAAAAAGTGAACTTTGTCATGTTCATTACTATTTTTCACTACATTATTTCAATTACTAAACCAATGGAGTATAGCCTTATTTTTTATAATAATTTTAAAATTCACTTCTACATTAATTTTGCTCACTGGCATACTGTATCACTGATTATTTTATTCAGTGCATAGTATTTTACAACTGTTACAGAAGGACAAATTGAATTACAGATGTGTAAACTCTATCTGGTATTGTTCACTTATCAAATATTTTATTATTCTACTAATTACAGCATCTATCACTTTCAGGGTAGAGGTGAGGGTTACTAAGGCATTAGTATTAGGCTAGGAACTTTAAAGTTAAGTGATTCACTCTTTTCCCTAAACCAATCTCATTGTTTCTCCATCAGACTCAAATTGCATCTTATGGTTTTATTCAGTGACTAATTAATGCCATTTTCCAAAACATTTCTCTGACATGGTTGAGAACCAAAGCCTAATTTACAATACAAAAACAATGGACCATGTGGTCATGGACAGTGGCTTTTACTCAAAAGTCAATGCCAGCTAATTTCAGTGCTTGGAAAGTTGCACAAGGGATCAATGGCAACTTATTCTTTTCAAGGTCTTTCCATTAACAATCCAAATGTCCAACAGTATGACTGTCATCCTGCTAAGAAAGGACTTCAGAAGGCAACAAACAAGATGAAAGCAATAATGACCATAAAGTGCTTCCCACAGTGCTGTGCACATAATAATTGTTCAATAAATGCTAACTAATGACTGTAAGAGTGCTATACTACCAGATTTAGTAAGGATCTTGGTTAAAGTTCAGAGAATAAGCAATATCAAAAATTAAAAGGACTCCAACATATATTTGATATGCAAATTTCTAAGTATGTCACAGAAGAATCCTTAGTTCAGTTCCTGGAAAACGGTATGTGTCTCTTATTCATTTACTGAATGAGGGCATGAATCAATGCTCTTCAGAACAAACTGTATATGTGAGCAAAGGAGCAGGCATGAGAAACTACTGCAGGAATGTCCCTTTCATAGTCCTTTGTATAATGACCATGCTAGGCTGCTCTTACCTAGGTAAGCTAAATCCCAATAACTGTCACAGGGATCAAACAAAATCTGCACCTTGCCAGGTTTGCAAGCCTGACAGAATCAGGGCAGCTCCTTAAGAGTCAAAACATAATAATTATTAAATAAAAATCTGGAACAATGCCAAAAAATAGGACTTAACTTTTACTCTGTCTTTCCCTACAGGATATATTAAGCCAAAATTGAGGGGAGGAGGACGTGATGTTTTTTATGGTAAATCCTGAGATTCTGTATTAAATGCCTCTAACATAATAAATATTATTTCTTTAATTTGAACAGTATTTAAATTCCATAGATTATTCCACATTTATATAATTTTAGAGTCAGTCTTGGCAGCATCATAATTAGAGAGAAAACACATTTTTTAAAATTACATTGCTATAAGATTATCTTCTTTGTCTTCCCTTCACTAGATATGCATTGATTAAAGTTTTATCCTTCTGTATATATAACCAGTTTAACTTTCTGTTTTCCAAGCATCCTTAAAAGTGTACTTCTGCAATATCCTGAGGGAAATGTTGCTCTAATTGCTTTTTTTTTTTTTTTTTTTTTTTTTTTTTTGCGGTACGCGGGCCTCTCACTGTTGTGGCCTCTCCCGTTGCGGGGCACAGGCTCCGGACGCGCAAGCCCAGCGGCCATGGCTCACGGGCCTAGCCGCTCCGCGGCATGCGGGATCCTCCCGGACCGAGGCACGAACTCGTGTCCCCTGCATCGGCAGGCGGACTCTCAAACACTGCGCCACCAGGGAAGCCCTCTAATTGCACTTTTAAATTATTACGTGTGTATGCTGAGTAGGACTTAGTTTATGTCTCTGCCTATTAGGTAATTTTACCTTGAAGTTTGAAATAATTTGTTATTAAACATTGTTTAAATAATTCCATGACAACACTGTAGCCATTAATATGTCTAGCTATGATTATTTATTCATACATAATATCTATCATGTATGAGTTAATGTCACAACAAGCCAGTCACTAACTCAATGTTAAATGCTATATCTAATTCTGCTGCTGCTGATCCCCTTCACTTTAAAACCACGTTTTGAAATTTCTAATTCGGCATTATGTGAGTAAAACCAAGTTGAGATTATATACAAAATTATGTTAATTCTAATGGGAATTATAGGATTTCAGTCTTGATATATGTTATTAAGCTGCAAGTACAAAACTTCATAGTTACAAAGGCCTATAATTTTCTAGACTTTTTACCCACAGAGCCTTCCCTTCCCTTCCCCCTATTTTAAAAATATAATGTGGTGGGGGAGGGATGGAGTGGGAGTTTGGGATCAACAGATGCAAGCTAGTATATATAGGATGGATAAACAACAAGGTCCTACTGTACAGCACAGGGAACTATATTCAGTATCCTGGGATAAACCATAATGGAAAAGAATATGAAAAAAGAATGTATACATACGTATAACTGAATCACTTTGCTGTATGGCAGAAATTAACACAACATTGTAAATCAACTATACTTCAATTTAAAAATAAAAAAAATAATGTAACATAACACAGCACAACATAATACATTACACAGAGTTTTAAGACATAAAGCAGGTAAGACTAGGCCTCTCTGGTTGAAGCAGATGAACAGACCCCCTTCTATCCCTCCCTTTTGAGCTGTTCCTGCGGGGTCCCCTAAGTCTGTTCTGTGGAATCCTGGGCTCCACAGAAAACTGCTAAAATAACATGTCCTTTTCTAGATTCGAACATGACAAAACTAACGACAGTGTTGGAGAATCTCTGTTCCAACACCTGTTGTGTTCAGTTAAGTATCTCTGGATAGGTAGTGCAAGAGAAAACTCCTAAGTGCATTTTAATCATTTTTATTGGAAATGGTGACAAAAGTGGATCCCACAAGAGTTTATTTCTCAGGGCCTCTGTTCCAGAATACAATTGGATTAATAGGAGATGCTAAGAAATCATAAAGAATATAATCTATCTGTGTGATACTAATTTTGATCAATTCAGTTGATCATTCAAATACCTCCTTACTGTAGTCTGTGCCACTTTTGAAGCCTTTTTGAAAATCAAATATAATAGATTTCTTTTCTCTTTCTTAGCATCCAGCTGCTTTTTAAAAATAATGTGACATTTGGCCTAGGAAGAAGGAAAAGCAGGGACTGTCTTATTTTGTGATCAATTTCTCTGCCAGGAATTCTTTTCTCTCTCTCTTTTCCTCTCTCCTCCCCTCCCTCTCTGTCTCTATCTCTCCATCTCTGTTCCCTTCTCCCTTACTCTGGAAGAGGCCCTGAAGTTAGGGGGAATATGCATCTAACTGTAAGCTACAGCCATCTTAGATTTTTCAAGAGTTTCTCTCTACATATCTGTGCAGTAAAACACACCAGTCCAAAGCCTTCCTCACTTCTGTACATATAGTATTCTAGATATCCTGGAACTCAATAAGAATTCCAATTTTAAGATTCTGGATGTTTTCCATGGAAGCTCTTATTACACACATTAATCTTTCTTTTTCCTAAGTAGACTCAACTTGTATAAATTCTTTTTCCTTCTATTTCAAATTAACAAAGACCAAAGCTTTCTTAACACAGTATCTTAGATCCAGATCAGTGATTCTAAAACTAAAACTGTCTGAGATAAATCTAGCATAAAGGATACTTTACTTTAATAATTTTTCTAAAATATCTTTATTTTTTCATAGCATTGTACCTTTGTCAAAAATCAAATGACTATATTTGCCTGAATTTATTTCTGGTATCTCTATTTTTTTCCATTAATTTCTGTGTCTTTTCTTTTAGCACTACCACGAAATCATGATTACTGCAGCTCTGTAAGTTATGAAATTGGCTTATATGACATACATCATGACTGAATTCCCACAAACTCCCATTACAGTTAAAACAATTCTACATATTTCTGAGAAAATAAGCTAGACTTGGTTTTACATAATTTTTGAAATCATTTTGGCTATTCTAGTCTCTCTGTTTTTCCATAGAATTGGCTTGGAAATATCTATCAACAGCAATAAAAAAATAGCCTGCTGGGATTTTGATTGAGATTGTATTGAATGTAGAGATCAAATTAGGCAGAACTTACATCTTAATGATACTGAGTGCTCCAATTCATGAACATGGTATAACTCTGCATTTATCTAAGTCTTTTTTAAAAGATTTCTTTAAATAGTGTTTTGTGGATTTAATAAAGATTCTGTACCTATTCTATTAGATGTATATCTATTATTTCATTTTCTGGTGCTTTTAAGAAATATACTGATTTTTAAATTTTCTATTTTTTGTAGCTCATTGCTAGCATATAGAAGTACATATTTTTGCTACCCACAAACTTATAAAACTCACTTGTTCATTTTGGGATTTTTTTTACATCTTTGGGATATCTGACATAGATAATCATGCCATCCACAAATAGAGATGATTGTATTTCTTCTTTCCCAAAATGTATGTATGCTTTTTATCTGTTTATTTTGTAAGGGCTAAAACTTTATTAAAAATGATTTTGAGTAGGAACGATGAGACAAAATTCCCTTGAGTTTTGTCTTATCTTAAAGACAAAAAATTCAATCTTTCAGCACAAGATTGTGGAATTTTTCCACATCCACTTAAGAGAACAATATATTATGTTTCATCTCCCAGGCCTACCTCACAATGAAGTCTGAGGGCTCTTTCCAATCTTTGGTGTGTGAGCCTGGAGGGGATTATGAAGAAAGATCTTGCAAGCAAAGAAGGAACAAATTCAGCCAATTTCTGTAGCCCACAAGTGCTTCCCACTGTCCTTTCACAAGAATTTGCCATACTTTGCCTTCATTAATTTGTCATCTAGTCTTGCCGAACTCTTCTAACCAGTTTGGTTGTGTCTGCTCAAGTGAGCAAGTGCTCAGTGTCCTTCCTGTACTCACTTCTCTCTCCTTAGATTTTCGCTTAGTTGGGTGTTCTGCCATTGGCTTCAAAAAATGTCATGGGGGCTTCCCTGGTGGCGCAGTGGTTGAGAGTCCGCCTGCCGATGCAGGGGACACAGGTTCGTGGCCCGGTCCGGGAAGATCCCACATGCCGTGGAGCGGCTGGGCCCGTGAGCCATGGCCACTGGGCCTGCGCGTCTGGAGCCTGTGCTCCGCAAAGGGAGAGGCCACGACAGTGAGAGGCCCGCATATCGCAAAAAAAAAAAAAAACTCATGAATTTAAAGTTAGTCTTTTTTTTTTTTTTTTTTTAATTTTAAGAGCAAGATCAATACTCCTTCCAATTCTCTACCTAGCAGGACAGAAATTCTTGTGATTCACTTACTCTTACTGTCTAAAACAGGCATTTTTTATTTTACTTTAAAAGTAAGTTTACTGCCCACGGCATAATATAATTAGCTACTGAGTATCTTTTACAAAATAAAATCCACATGATTCCTCCTAATGACTATGAACCCTTGAAATGTTATGAATTTGTGTTTAGCTGAAAACTTTGCATTTGTTTACAGTTCCTATAAAATAAGATACAATTATAATCCTAACAGAAACAATAAGAACAGGGTACAAAAACTGCATACCTCATTAATAATTAAAGCCAATCTATGTTTTGTTCTAGTTTTGCTTAAATGCTCACCAAAATTCCATAAACCACATGAAAGAAATCATAAAATAAATGAACACACCCTGAAATGAAATGCAGTTGTTGAATCATGAGAAATAAAGCTACAGATGCTGAACCTAAACAGAAAACAGAACAAAGAATTGCCTGCTTCCATCTATCATTTCTCGTCTGGGAGTAGAAAGCCTCATGGAGAATCCCACACCACAGTTTAATAACAGTAACCCTGGGTATTGGGCTTCGTATTTCATACATTTAACTATAAGGCATTATAATCTGGAGATGAGAAGAGAGCAGATTTTGGAATCAGACAGATTTGGCTCCAACCTTAAATTCAACTCCATCAGTTAACCATAAGTTACTTCATGGTTAATGAAAGAGACTCCCCAAGAAAAGAGACTTACGTTAAAATATTTCAGGATTATTTCCAGATAGCATGGAAATTAATGGCCTAATAAGTTCAAATTGACAATGGATACCCAGAAGAACAACCACTGTGATCACGTACTTGCAATTATTTTGGTGAAATTTGGAAGCGAAATAACATATTCTTTGGCGTGGCAGCCTTGTTTAGTGAATAGAAAGCGCTGACTTTTTGAGCCAAAGACAATTGGGATCTAATTCCAGCCATGCCTTTATTCAGACAGCAAACTTTTGTAAATAAATCATTAAACTGATACGACCTACAGTTTCTTCACCTACGAAACGAGAATTAAAAATATCTTTCTCTCAGGACTGTCATAAACAATGCATGCAAAATGCCTAAATCTCTGTTCCTCCTCCTCCTCCTCCTTCTTCACTTTAAATATTACAGAGCTTGAGAACACAAAGTTCAAGAGTCAATCCCAAATCTAGCTGCACATCCTTGCCTCAACCAAGATAAGAAACATTACCATGCGGTAACGTATTTCCATGTTTATACTTAACAATTAAGATAAAGAATGCCTGAAATAAAAACTTTACAATTGTGATAACACAATAGTGCTCTGAGGTTTTTTAAAAAATGACTTTTAAACTCAATTTAATTATCAATTTCAGCTTTCCAAAATAATCAGGTGACCAGGAATAAATTAGATTTCAGGTATACTAATGTTGCTATTATCAAATATCAAATTAAACAATGATATAGCAGACTGCATGTCATAGACACTCCCTACTTAAACATGTTCTTAGTTCTTTATACTACTTGAAACCTTTGATGTTTTTAATGATTCATTATATAAGGCTATCTTACTGATTTGCCTTATAGTGACCCTCTGAAAAGCTTACAAACTTCTCTAAAAAACTAAATTGTACTTTTCCATAATAAGACAAGTCACCCAGGTTTAAATTCATTCTATCTGAAAGTATTTTTAACAGCTTTATTGAGGTATAATTGATATAAATTGTATATTTAATGTACACAACTTGATGAATTCGAATGTATGCATGCATATACCTGCAATACTATCACCACAATTAAGATAATTCCCATATCCATCATCTCCAAAAGTTTCCTAATGCTCCTCTGTTAAGTCTAAGTTTAAAAGTGAATACCATATGCCCCAGTCACATTGACTTTAATAAAGAACATACTGAATGTAAGGAACATTTACTGGGAAGACATGTTATTTGAATAACCATGTTAGTTTCTGCCATGATGCTTTCTAACATAAACTCAGCTGACAAGTTATTTTAATTAAAAAAAAAAAAAAAACTGTTACTGGTGAGGGGACCAAAAAAAAAAAAAAGTCTGGTTTTTCAAGTTCCACTATCAGCAAATAGGATTTTTTTTTAAAATACCACAGGTTGATTTAAATGCAAATAGAGTAATCTTTAGAAAAACACCTTAGACTTCTTAAGATTTCACTGAACGTCAAAATAAATTGTCAACAAATATCCTCAGCAGGCATTTCTTCACCTTTGGTTTCCGGCACTGGCTTGGGCCAATATGATTGTCCATTTCCCACTCAGTTTTGTAATAATCACAAAATACATTTCTGATTCCATCTACCTCTGGCCACTGAATGGGGGTTCCTTTTCCAGGCCTCTTGGTTCCTGTGGACAGGCTCTCTGTGTATCCTACAGATCAAATATCAAAGAATTCTGGAAAAGCATTAGAGAAAACCTGCTAGATTACATGTGAATTCTGGTCTCTAGCTTTCATAAAATCAGTCTCATTCTCCAGAGTATCTCTCGTCTTTCACGCTTACTGTGTTTCATCTTTTCTATACTTGATAAGGTTTGTTTTTTTCATGCAGGTTATGAGGTTTGCTTTTACCATGCAGGTTACTGTTATACCTGGCATGCAATGTAAACCCAGTGAGTTGTGAGTCCCTTCACTTTTAAGAGACTCTTTCTTTCTTTTTTTAAAACAGTAAGTAGAAACGTTTTCCATATTGTCAATGTAATTTTAGGAAACATAGAGAACTTCACATTTGTTTCTTAAACTAATTTCTCTCAAAATATTGAAATATAACCATGAGAAACTATAGTGTAAGAAAAAAATATTCTTATTAATGTAAGCCAAACCCACAATTCTGATTCTAGTTCTAATAACTTTACTTCAGCCAAGACACTGGTCATCTATATATTGGAATATTTACTTAAATCATTACATGAAAAAGGATAGCATTTGACCCTTGGTTGAACTACAAACAGGAAATCAAGAAAAACATCACAAAGAAAGTACAAAGGGTCATGTGAAACTCAGAATGATATGCCATAATGTTGAATGATTATTAATGATCTTTCCAATAAAATTATCCCTCATCTGGGGCTTCCCTGGTGGCGCAGTGGTTGAGAGTCTGCCTGCCGATGCAGGGGACACGGGTTCGTGCCCCGGTCTGGGAGGATCCCACATGCTCCGGAGAGGCTGGGCCCGTGAGCCATGGCCGCTGAGCCTGCGCGTCCGGAGCCTGTGCTCCGCAACGGAAGAGGCCACAACGGTGAGAGGCCCACGTACCGCAAAAAAAAAAAAAAAAAAAAATCCCTCATCTGTCATTTTTATAGTTTTAAGTGTCATTCCTCCTAATGTTTCCTAACCAGCTAAACACAATCACTGATCACTTCATCCAGACAACTGACAATCTATTCATCCCTCCATCCTCTTATTCATCAATCCATGCTTTCATCTTTACTGATTATCTACTTATATAAGTCCCTGTGTTAATGCTGAGAGGGACTCAAAGAATGGTCAGTGTAGAACTGATTGTTTACCAGCCAGTTTAGTAAAGAGATCTACTTTACTGTTTAAATGTAAAAACTCTGAGTCACAAAGATCTAAATTCAAATCCCATCTCTGCTATTAGTTATGGGTTATGTGCACTTTGCTTAACCTCCCCCTTGCCTAAATTTACTTATTTGTAAAATGGAGGCTATAAAATCTACATTTGATGGTAGTAGGATGTTTAAATGAGATTATCATACAACCTGTTTGTTGACCTCAGAAATGGTAACTATAATTATTATTCCAGAGATGGGACGAAAAACAACACAAATAGGAGCTAAGAATCATCAAATATTACTGATGGAAAGAAGCATTCAGAGACATCAGCAGAGTACAATGACATAAAAAGAAAGCAAAGAAAGAGGTTTAAATTTGCATGTAAAGGAGCATCAAATGCTACGGAAAAATTGAAGAAAATGACTATTTCCATGCCTTGGTTCTTCCTGGGAATACGTGAGAAAGTATGATGGATTAAGTTGTTTTTTTGTTTTTTGTTTTTTGAATTTATTTTAATAAAATTTTTTTTTTAATTTAATGGCACTCATACCTGGAAGCAATGGCTTTGCATAAATAAGCAAAAACAAAAAAAACAAAAAACCCACACATACATCTTTGTATATGTATACAGATATGTATACACACACGTATATACTCTTGTGCTATGTCATACCCCCACACACAAGACTGATTTGAACAATTATTATACATTTGGATATTAATTTAGAAATGTTTGGATACTCAGAAGCTCCAAATGAGGAACTGTTGTAAAGCTTTTGCTGGTGTTCTTATTTCTGATAAAAATAAAATCTACAATTACTTCTTTACTTTCTGGGTAGTGAATTATAGTACTTATTCCTCTAGATTCCTCATATTATATATATAAAGGAACAAGAAAATAAAATAAGAACAAAAATATAAAGAAAGTACAGAATCAGTTGGGATGCCACCTTAGAGGGCAACCATCAGAGGTCTGAATATAATCTAATTAGTTAAAGCTATATGCTACACCATATAAGCTTCAGTGAAGATATATCCTTAGAGTTTATTACATAACTTATTTGAGCCATTATTTAAAAGTGGAAAATACAAAAATAAGGAAGACATTTGATTCAGGTGGTCTCTAATTGTAATGGAAAGTGTGTAGAATTTATAGTCAGAGAAATCTGGGTATTCAAATTACAGATGAGCTTAATTCCCATGGATAAATTACTTTATCACTTTCAGTCTGTTAGGGACAAGACTGTGTGTCAGGCAAACTCCTCCAAGTGTGCCTGAGATTTTCCTGGCTATAGCACTAAGGACCCCATGTTCCAGGAACCCTTAGCTACAGGCAACCTGGGATTGTTTGCCTAGGACTGTCCTGGTTTTAAAACTAAATATTCCACATCACAAAACCCCCCTCAGTACAGGTAAGCAGGACACTTAGTTACCCTACTACTAATACTAACATTATTATGATTATAGCCTTGAATAAAAGAGAGTACTTTTTATTTGTGTGCTGAGTATGTGTGTGTGTATATACTGATACTTGCTTTGTTGACATGAGTAAAATGTAATATAGAAAAAAGACTGTTACACAAATTCCTATTTTGAAAATGATTTGCTGGGAATGATGCAAAGATACATTTGAGATGTTTGCAAGAGTGTGAGCTGTCTTCAGAGGCACAAATATAAGCATGTTTAAGTGTTTAGATGTACTTTTTTTTAAATTTATCTATTTATTTTTGGCTGCATTGGGCCAAAAGGCACCTTTTAGGGACCAACAAGGAACACATGTGCCTTGTGAAGTGGCAAATTTCCATCATTTATATATGGGGCATCTACTATTTGACAAGGCAATGTGCTTTTTATACTCGGCTTACTCAAGCAGAAATCATGGGCGACTGTCAGAAGATAGTTCAGGAGGTTCTTTCATGGGATGAGATACCCCCCAAGTCTAAGGTCTTATGATTTTCTATATAAATGTGGTTTTTTCCCTCTTGCTATTGCTATCCCATTGCAGCAAATATTATCCCATCAACACATTAAATGGCATTCCCACAGTTCCCCAGAAGAAAGTACTCAATACACTTTTTGTTAAAGGAACGCTGGCTGGATGAGTGATATGACTTCTAGAAAGAAAGATAAAGAATTAGCAACCAAATAGACTAAATTTTGGTAATTCAAAAAATAAGTGAGCCATTGAATTCCACTTGGCTGACAAATATTAATTCAACTTAGGACACCAGGGTTTCTACTTCCTAATAATCACTTCATCCTTTTTACCACCTCATATGCCTTTTCAGAGCACAAAGACAGCACAATATTATTCTTTTAGACTTTTTAATTTGGGTCTTGGTGAAAATTGGATGAGACAGGACTATTTTTAGGACAGAATGACTTTTTTGCCAATAAGGTAAATGTCATTTTATTGGGAAAATAGGGCAGATCCATGAAAGGATGTGAAAGCTCTAGCACTTGTCATAGCACCTTAAACTCCCTGGGCCTCAGAATTTTAAATGATAAAATGGGGTGAAGATTAGGCCCCAGTTCTTTACATCCATTTATATTAGAGTCTTTTATTTGTATGTTTCCCCCTACCAGACTCTGAGCTTCAGGCAAATTCACAGTTATGTCTTATTCATCTATTCATAATCATAATGTTAAAATTAAAGAGAACTTATTGGTATAGAATGCAAAGTCTGGAGAAGTACTAGCTTCAGGCACAGCTGCATCCAGAAGACCAAACAATGTTTCAACATTCTATCTCTGTCTTTCTTCACATGTTGACCTCTGACAGCTTTAGCCTTGTCCTATCTTTTCACTTAGCAGTTCTACTGAACAGAACACTTCTCTTTAGCTAGTACCACTAAAACTCCAGGAATGAGTTTCATTACCTTGGATCACAGACACATGCCTTAAGCAGTTCCTATGGCTCCTGAAGCTGAATATGCTAACTGGTGAGACATTTTTTATTTACTTGCCCTAGGGAGTAAGAGTCAGGGCAGGATAAGATTTAGCCCCATCTAAACTGGTCAGAACCATTTGGACTAAGTATGGCAGAGGAATATTACCCTAAAAATAAACAGAGAAGAAGTAAGGAATTCCAGAAAGATATTGGGGTTATTACAGATCCAAAAGTGTTTGGTTTTTAAATTATCATCATTAGTAGCATAATGGCAAGGGTACTTGTCAGAAAATATTTAGACTACACAAATGAAATATAAGATAACTAGATGAATTTAAAAAATAAAAACAATGATAGCCAATATCCTGTGTAATTGTTTCTCCTGCTGAATTTCACATTCTATTGAATTTTTCCGCTTGAAGATATTTATGCTTCAAATATTAGATTAACACTGGTTTCATGCAATTCATTTCTAGTCCAAGAGTCTATGCATTTTTTTTCAAATAAGAACCTCTAAAAAACTAGTTTTCTGCTAAATTATAAATTCTACTAAATTATAACTCAAAGTAAATATGGTTTATCAAATCTAAATACATTTTTTTCAATCTTTTGAAAATTATGCTAAAATATTATTAAAAATGCAATAAAGATAAAGAGTACAAAAAAATGAATTACTCTGCAAAACTTAAAATATGGGTGGAAGTGTTTCATAATTCTCTATTTGGGGGTCACTCTACTTAATACATTTCCCTTACAATTAAGTGAATTTGAAGAAACAAAGAATATAGGTACACCTGAAATTTTAAAATATTTCAATTTCACAATATTGATTCTTAAAGCAATCGACATGCAGATTCAATGCAATCCCTATCAAACTACCAATGGCATTCTTCACAGAATTAGAACAAAAAATTTTACAATTTGTATGGAAACACAAAAGACCCCGAATAGCCAAAGCAATCTTGAGAAAGGAAAACAGAGCTGGAGAAATCAGGCTCCCCAGCTTCAAATTATGCTACAAAGCTACAGTAATCAAGACAGTATGGTACTGGCACAGAAACAGAAATATGGATCAATCGTACAGGATAGAAAGCCGAGAGATAAACCCATGCACATATGGTCACCTAATTTACTACAAAGGAGACAAGAACATACAGTGGAGAAAAGACAGTTTCTCTAATAAGTGGTGCTGGGAAAACTGGACAGCTACATGTAAAAGAATGAAATTAGAACACTACTTAACCCCATACACAAAAATAAACTCAAAATGGACTAAAGACCTAAATGTAAGACCAGACACTGTAAAACTCGTAGAGGAAAACATAGGAAAAACACTCTTTGACATAAACCACAGCAAGATCTTTTTTGACCCACCTCCTAGAGAAATGGAAATAAAAACAAAACTAAACATATGGGACCTAATTAAAATTCAAAACTTTTGCACAGCAAAGGAAACCATAAATAAGACAAAAAGACAACCCTCAGAATGGGAGAAAATACTTGCAAATGAAACAATGGACAAAGGACTAATCTCCAAAGTAGACAAACAGCTCACGGAGCTCAATATCAAAAAAAACAAACAATTCAATTAAAAAATGGGCAGAAGACCTAAATAGACATTTCACCAAAGAAGACATACAGATGGTCAAGAGGCACATGAAAAGATGCTCAACATCACTAATTATTCGAGAAATGCAAATCAAAACTACAATTAGGTATCACCAGTCAGAATGGCCATTATCAAAAAATCTAGAAACAATAAATGCTGGAAAGTGTGTGGTGAAAAAGGAACCCTCCTGCACTGTTGTTGGGAATGTAAATTGATATAACCACTATGGAGAACAGTATGGAGGTTCCTTAAAAAACTAAAAATAGAACTACCATATGACCAGCAATCCTACTACTGGGCAAATACCCTGAGAAAACCATAACTCAGAAAGCGTCATGGGGCTTCCCTGGTGGCGCAGTGGTTGAGAATCCACCTGCCGATGCAGGGGACGCGTGTCCATGCCCTGGTCTGGGAAGATCCCACATGCCGCAGAGCAGCTGGGCCCGTGAGCCATGGCCGCTGAGCCTGCACGTCCGGAGCCTGTGCTCCGCAACGGGAGAGGCTCCAATACTGACAGGCCTGCGTACCACAAAAAACAAAACAAAAAAAAGAGTCATGTACCACAATGTTCATTGCAGCACTATTTACAATAGCCAGGACATGGAAACAACCTAAATGTCCATCGACAGATGAATGGATAAAGAAGATGTGGCACATATACACATTGGAATATTACTCAGCCAGAAAAAGAAATGAAATTGAGTTATTTGTAGTGAGGTGAATGGACCTAGAGTCTGTCATACAGGGTGAAGTAAGTCAGAAAGAGAAAAACAAATACCGTATGCTAACACATATATATGGAATCTAAAAAAAAAAAAATGGTACTGATGAACCTAGTGGCAGGGAAGAAATAAAGACAGACATAGAGGATGGACTTGAGGACACAGGGTGGGGTGGGGGGTGGGGCACAAAGTGAGAGTAGCATTGACATATATACACTACCAAACGTAAAATAGGTAGCTAGTGGGAAGCAGCAGCATAGCACAGGGAAATCAGCTCGGTGCTTTGCCATGACCTAGAGACATGCGACAGGGAGGGTGGGAGGGTGGCTGAAGACGGAGGGGATATGGGGATATATGTATCCATACGACTGATTCACTTTGTTGTACGACAGAAACTAACACAATATTGTGAAGCAATCACACTCCAATAAAGATCTATTGAAAAAATAAAAATAAATAAAAATATTATTTCAAATAATAATTACTTTTAAGAGATCCATACATTAGTTTAAAACATATGAAACTTCCATCATTGTAGGTAAAAAGCCACCAAATATTAGACATTTCATATAAAACTACAGTTTGGTAAAACAATTGCCATTTTAGTATCACTAGGAGTTATACAGAGACATTCTAAGGACATTTCTACACATTAAATTCAATATTCATTTTAAGGATACTTTGCTGCAGTCTAAACATTGCTTTGAGAAAGGGTATTTTCTGCTACAGTTTTTCTTGAGGTGCTTATTGTCAGTCAATAGTACTAACAGAAAATTGAGTAATTTGGCTTTTCTTTAGAGTATTCAAGCAGGGGAAAGATGAGGAGCTGACATCAAATTATGGGCACCTTGCCTATTTTACCACATTTTCATTTCTCTCCTACGTTAGCCTCATCTTATTGGAAGAAATGAGACAAGCCCTCATTCATAATTGCCAGTATTCATTCATAATTCATTAAAGATCTTTCTTCTACTTCCTTTTCTTACTGTTTCATTCTACTTTGTGCCTTATAACAAAATCCAGATATCTTTGAAACCACAGTACTTTGAATACTTTATGTATGTTACTGTCAATGTTGCCATCACAATATAATGACTGTACACCTTGGGGAACAGGAATGGCCTTATTTATCATCTTTGTATACAGTATCAGAAACGTGCATGTTAAATTATGTACCTCAAAGCAAACTCAAAGACAAAGGCAACATCAAAATATTGTTAAGTATTTCAAAACAGATTAAATTCTGTCACAAATGGAAATTTTTGAATGCCTATGTTTCTGGTAGCAGAAACATTTTTATAAGAACATGACTATATTTACCTACAAATAAAGGAAAATTATATAAAATATCACTCACTAAAATTAATTTGTAGTGAATCATCTTTCAGATATATTCAGTAAGGATTTAACTTTCTTTGGTTTGAAAGATATATGAAACAAAGAGATTTATTTCTAACAAAGCTATGAATGCATAGGGCTATAATTTTCCAACACCGTAGAAGTAATTATAATGAAAATAGTCTCCTGTCATATTTCTCCCACTGTACAACCTTCTCCACTTGAATAAAATTCATAACTTGACTCTTTTGGGTTTTAGATTCTTCCTATGGTTGCCTATAAAAGTCTTACATGACTATATAATATTTACAAGGTATCATTTATAGTCTTTCTGCTGTGATAGTTGAAAGTTAGCTCAAAAATTCCAACCCCATCTCCATCTTCCCTCTCAATATATTTACACATCACTTTTTAGTTCCTGCCTAGAACTTTAAACAAAATACTTAAACCTCAATTTTTCATTCCATTAACTTACACAAAATAACTTTTCCAACATGAGGACATAAGCAATCTTACCCTAGCCTAACAATCCCCACCCATCTCTGCTCACCATCTTTGGTCTCTCAGCTTTCATCTGTATTTTTAGTTTTATGTTACCTGAATTTAAATTTCATATTCTTTTCTGAAACTGTAGCCACATGTTCTGAGTTTAGCCATAACCATTGATTTTAGAAGATGTAAACTCTTAAAACTGCTTACACATCACTATGAGCAGGAAAATAATACACATAATAAAGCCAATTAGGATGCTCAGGGTATCCTCTTCCTATAATGTCTTAATTTTTAAATCACTTAATAGAGTGCAGTTCAAATGTATTCAACGTTTTTACACTCCATCAATTACTGTTTATCTCCTTAAGGTTTTTTAAGTTCTCTATCATACTATCAATTCCTCTGATTGTCATGGGGGTCTTTGTCTTGGATATCTTTGTGCTTCTGCTATATTCTTGACTATTTCTACACAGTAATGTGGTTTTCTTCAGGCAAAATCCCCTTGCTGCTTTTCTGTGCTTTCTTGATTCCAAAGTTTCCTGATCCTTTGCATATCTGAAATGTCTTTTTTTTGTCCTCACATTTGAATGACAAGTTTGTCTAGTTATAGAATTCAGTTTGAAAATATTCCCTCAATGTTTTGAAGGAGTGTGTCTGCTGACTTTTAGCATATAGTGACGTTGGTGTGAATCTCATGCTATTACTCATTGTTTTGATTGTGGTCTCTTCTTTTTCTCTTGAAGCTTTTAATAGTTGTCTCTCTTATCCTTTTTAGCTTCTGAAAGCTCCCATTGCCTTGTCAAGTAAAGGTCTTTATTCAGTCTGACTAGGCACTGTGTGGGGCATTTTAACATAAAATCTGTTCTTCAAAGTGTCTATTATTCTTTCTTATTTCATCAGCCCTTGCTAATTTTGTATAATTCTGTTCTCCCACTGGAAATCCAAGTAATCAAATGTGGTATTTTAGTTTCTGGTTCCATTCTTTATTTTTTGTTTTTATTTATTTGTTTTTTTGTTCTAATTTTTAGGTGATTAATTTTATATTCCAATCCATGTTAAGATTTTTTTAACCATATTTTTTAAATTCTAAGAGCTATTTTTTATTTTCTTATTATTTGTATTTCATTCTGTTTGGCCTTTTTTAGATGAAATATATCTCCAAATCTATCTGGTAGTAACAACTAGGAGTGATTTGGGGGTTTTGTTTATTTTATATATTTATTATACTATTGCCTTCATTATTTCTAATCCTTGGTTAGAAAAGGAAAGCAGCATTATGTGTAGCCTAATACAGTGTTTCTCCAATTTAATGTGCAAGTGAAGTACCTGGGAATCATGTTAAAGTGCTGATGAGGGATATTTCCTTAGCAAGTTCAGAGAGGAAAGAACCCAGACTTTGGAGGCAAAAAAAGACCCCAAAAACAAAAAAACCTCAAAAAACAAAAAACCCACAGAACTTAGCCCAGATAATTGATCTTGTGTAAGTTATTTCAATTCTATGTTTACTTTAACTCTTGGATTACATCATCTGTAAAATGGGGCTAAAAATTGTGAGGATTCCAAAAGCAAAATAAGGCTTATAAAGCACCTGACACATGGGAGAAACTCAATAGATAGTATTCATTGTATTATTTCCATTAGATGAATGGTCTGGCATTTGCAATAGACAGAAGGAAAAGAGGTGTCAAATGAAACACCTAATGTTTGTCATGATGTGAGAAAAAAAAAAAATCCTTGTTTAGGTTTTCTGTTTGAGTTCTTAGGTTTTTTTTTGTTATTGTATTTGTTGCCATTTGTTTTTGTGTGGTCATATATAAGATTGAAAGCAAAAAAGAAAAAAGAGAGAGAGACAAACTTGAAAGAATTGGCATTTAGTTAATAAATAACCCTGGAGGCAACAGAGAAACCATATTGGGAAATCATACCACCTAGAAATTCAGAATATAAGCTCTAGAACCAGAATGCTAAAGCCAAATAGAAGCTCCAGCACTGAGCAGCTGTGTGATACTGGATAATTTGTTTTCCCACTCTGAGCCTTGGTTTCCTAATCTCTAAAATATGGGTAATAATGATAATACTTACTTGTAGGATTTTTCTGAGCATTAACATATATGTAGGTGACACTATAAGATAATGTAACTGCTCTAAGTGTCTGGCAGTGTGAGAAAATCCTCTGAATAAAATCCAAAGCTGTCTATAGTCTTTTATAGATCTAAAACAATTAATTACTACCACAAAAAGTGACATTGATTTTCTGTGGTAAGATTTTTCTAATAAACTACATATATATGAAGTATTAAATAGGAAGACATGAATGTTATGGATCTAAGTTACTAAAATTATGCTTCAAGTAGACCTTAATATTATATCTGTTAACTGCATCTAGAAACTCCTTTTTATTTCCTTTGTTTCCTTGTTTTGGAAGGAATTTTTAAAAAGGTTATATTTTCAAAATATTTGGAGACATTATACTTTCTAAAAATATAAACCAGAAATAAATTAACATTAAGAGTACTTAGTAAGAGCAGCACACAGGGAAAAAGTAAATAAGTAAATAAATAAAACCTTGGGAAGATATGGGTGGTGTGGTGGAAAGAGGCCAGGAGCACATACTCAGAGAACCTGGACCCGATTCCCCCCTTCTTCCCTTGCTCCCAAGTACCTAAGTCACACTCACAACCTGAGTGTTACCTCCTCATTTATAAATTGTTCAAATACCCCAACAACTTAAAGATTCTAGAATCATTTATCCATAAGTTAAAAGCGCCCTTCTGTAGCATCTTGGATAAAATATGTAAATCAGAAATCTATTCTGATATCTTAAAAACCTCATCCAGTGTGATTCTGAGATTTCTTAATATAACTTCATATTTATATCTCCTATCTAGTACTTTCTTCTTTATTAAGTTCTCTAAGATAAACTTCTGTAACCAGCCATAGACAGGAGTGATAAATGCCTTCCTACATGGGACTATAGGAAAGAACATGAACTTGCTCCTATAGTTTTTCTAATAAGTGTAGAAATGCTTTTATTGGTCAAACACACCTATGGTTAAGTTTAAGAGTATCCTTTTATCATCTTCACTAAAAAGTGCCTTCCAGAGTTCTGTTCAATTCAGCTTCCCTAGAGTTAAATCTTCTTTAAGGAATATTAACTATGATGATATTCAAGTTAATCATGAATAACTAAAAAGATTTATCTTGCTGTCAGTCTCAGCTCAGTTGAATAACTGAGCATGTGAAATTTAAGGATCTTAAAAATAGTAAACTATGCTAATTAGAAAAGTCATTTTAGGTGTCAAGCACCTTCAACTCCTGTGGGTGTTTATATATGGATAGAAATTTTCCATTTTCATGATATTATTGAAAAGGGCAATAGTGCCATGTTATGGACAATCAAAGTGAAGTTTAAATAAATGACATTTTGGAGTTCAGTTAGGGTCCGATTAGTTCAATGGGTTGGAGCTGTTTCCTACAATTAGATGGGAACTTTGGTTTAATAGTCAAGAAAGTCTACTGTTCTGGTTCTGTCGTCAGCTACTTTCTGTCCTTAGCTTCACTATCACTTTCCCAAGAAGACTTCCTTGACCACTCTGTCATTTTCTATATTACCCCTTTAATTTCCTTCAAAGCATTTAAATAATCAATGATTATGTTATGTTTCTTTTTTCTTAACCGTGTCTCCCCTACAACACAATGCCAGTTCCACAAATTAGGGGATTTTATCTGTGTTATTTTCTAGCTTATCCCCAGCATTTAGCACAACGTCTAGTGCATAGTATGAGCTTAATATATAGTATGAGCTTAATCTATTTTAAGTAGATAAAGAAATACCAGGTCACACATTTAACCTTTTTGGAAGCTATTTTCATACTATTTTCTGACCTGAAGGACTGTAGACATTCCTGTCAATTTCTGTACATAATTTCTGTTATAATGAAGATTATATTAGTTAAGGGCATATTATCTCAGAACCTCAGGATTCTTCCTGTGATTCTACCATCTTTAATAATGGGCTTTCAAGGTCATCCCCAGAAGAGGAAAGAGCCAGAAGAATGGTACACGGCAGGTACACAGCACGGTGGGTCCACAGCGTGGCTGGTAACCTTTGGCCAGAATTCTGTCACATAGCTACCTGTAACTATACAGAGGTAGGGACATGTGGTCTATCTATGTGCCCAGGACGAAGAGAAAATGAATTGGGTGGATATACAGTCAGGTTCTGCCACAGTGATTAATTTGTTATCTATCATCATTTTTTTAAAAACTTGGTCTTTACTCATATCTATCTAACACAGTATCTGAAACATAGCTTATAATCAATATTTATTAAATAAATTATGTTGTGGTAGATACATTAGATTTATGAACTTATAATTTATAAACTCATAATTGTGTGTCACATCTACACACATAGTATATTACGTTTCAGTATTTTTGTCTTATAGGATCAAGTATAAACATAATACTTTTTTGGATTAAGGAAAATAAAGACTTAGTGACAGTCACTGATATTGATAATTCATCAACTCCACACATAGTGGAAACCCCTTTGAATGTCATTTGGTTACAAATATTTGACAAAATTGGATCTGGCATAAGTGCTCTACTTTTCCATGCTTGCTTAGATTTTACAATTTATTGACTCCACAAGATTATTATTAATCACATCTGACAGATATCAAAGTTAATTTAATATCAACATCACATAAGAAAAGGAACTTTCTAGGTCTCAAAACTTTAGTCATTAGTTTTCACTGTTCCACTGTACTGACTTTCAAAGCTGGTTTTACAAAGTCAGGTGAACAGCTGAGTATATCAAAATATGTGCCTACCTTGTTGTCAGAGTGCTAGCACTTAAATCTCAGCTGTGTGACACTAAAAAATTATATGACTTGTCTGAGTTTCAGTTTTCTCACCTGTAAAATGGTGATCATACAACCTGTTCAGAGAGGCCAGATTGTGTGAAAACACTGTGGAAATACAAATCATTGTAGTGAAGTGAGCGACTATTATTCTTAGTGGGCTTGTTGATGTTTCACCTGCTTTTTATCCATATCAACACCTTCGCAATAAAGTTGCAGGGAAGACCTTTTTTTTTTTTTTTTTTTTTTGTGGTACGCGGGCCTCTCACTGTTGCGGCCTCTCCCGTTGCGGAGCACAGGCTCCAGACGCGCAGGCTCAGCGGCCATGGCTCACGGGCCCAGCCGCTCCGTGGCATGTGGGATCTTCCCGGACCGGGGCACGAACCCGTGTCCCCTGCATTGGCAGGCGGACTCTCAACCACTGCGCCACCAGGGAAGCCCAGGGAAGACCTTTAATCAGCTAAATCTCATTGTTCATACATATAATGCAGATTATCAAGAGATCATATTTTCTGAGTTCCAGAAACAGTATCTTTCATTGGGCTTATTTGCATAACAGCCTCAAAATCTCACCAAGGGAAGGTAAATATTCTTAAGGATGAAGATGTGAAAGTTTAAAAAAACAATAGGCATATTATGGAATCACTGGTATATAAAAGGTCTTATGCTAAGAGTTTCAAGATGCAACAAGGGATTGGAATTAAATTAAAATCAAGATTAATATGATTCACTGTAAAATCAGTTAAAGTGACCTTTATGTTTATCAAGGTATTTGTAACAAGAGAGAAACCATGGAAATTTCTAAATAGGGCAGATTTTGAGATCAGATCATCCTCAGTTTGAATCTCTGCTCTACCACTTGTTAGCTAAGAGTATATACCTAGTCTGTTCAGACTTCAACTTTCTCATCCACCAAAATTGGTTAATACTCATAATATACAGCTCAACAGCTAGAAAAGATGATGTGTTTACAGTGCCTAGCGCAGTGTCCCAATACATGATAGATGTCAAAAATAATAACACTAACAGATGGCATAAGGAAGATAAATCCCCCAATCTCTCTACAAACACTTAACCTTTCAGTCTTTCCATTTTCTCTTGTTACTTTTTTTTTAGCCTCTGTATTCAGTCTGGACTTCCGCGATCAGGGCTGTCTTAGGAGAATTTAGCACCCAAATTTAACATTACCACTATCTTGCCAATTTTAAACTCTGGATAATCACTGTTACTGAATTAACCAGTCTCATCACGAAAACTGTTGCCTGAGAATATCACATCCATTCTCAAACCTACCAAAACCACAGTGCTTTCACTAATAGTCAAGAGATCTCTTTCCACTCCCAACATACACACAGTTGTTGGTTTTAGTTTTACCTAAGAGTTTTGTGATTTCTCAACAATTTTTCCCCCCAAACCTAAACTGTATTCTTCCTAGTCTCCAAACACATCATCTAGACTAACAGAGGCACTTCCTCAAACTTTCCCTGATCCCTTCAGAGAGGAATAATCTCAATCTCTCCCTTTTTGTTTGTTTTTCATTGTGTGTGTGCATGAATGAATGTACGTGTTGTTGATGTTGATACTCTTACTATGTATTTGTACGTTTATGTTAGTGGGTATATATTTGCCTAACAGCTTGTGTGGTACTTTTTCTGTGTGTTCTTTTGTGTGTATGTTTGTGTGTGTGTCCTTGTATCTCCCAGGCCATTCAAACAGCCCCTAAAAAAGAGTTGTTGCTTTTCTTATCCTATGTAACCCCATTGTGATGCAAATTTTATGGATATTCAGTAAATATTTGAATATACTATGACATCTTCTATCCATTAAACACACTCTATATTTTTCTTTACCACATAAATCCCAATACCTAAACACACTGCTAAAAAACATGATCATGCTGGATTGAATATTTTAATATGCAATTTCTTTAGAGGGAATTGGAATAACAGACTCTGGAATTCAATGTGTCATTTACATATTTTTGAACCTCATTAATCCAGGCCAGAAACACTTAACTATTTTTTTTCCCTAACTTTGTGAATTAGAGCATGAATGTAAGATCCAAATGTATTTTTCAAAATAATGAAAAGGGTTCATAATACACACTGCTGGTTTATCAAATACGATAACATGTCACTCTTTATATATAAAAGGACTTTATCACAATTTCTAAAATAAAAGGAGTTTTTCTATTAGCAATGTAGCAATACCACTTTCTAATAGCATGATTTAGTATTAAGGGTAAAAATGCCAACACCTTTTGGAGGGAATAGAAATATCTGTAAATTGATCAAGTGATAATTACTTGAACTCTGTTTCTTAGGGATGTTGACAATTTTTTAAAAATTATATTTAAAACCTGCTTTATAAATGTAATGGCTTTATAGAGATACAAATCACATATCACATAACTTTTCCTTTTAAAATATACAATTGTTTTTTGCCATATTCAAAGAGTTGTACAACCATCACCACAATCTCATTTTAAATATTTTCATTACCCCCTAAAGAAATACTGTATCCATTATCTTAAAAAGAAACCCTGTACCTATTCTTCCCACTTCTACCCTCCAGCTCTGCAAAAAACCACATATTCTACTTTCTGTCTTTATAGGACTGCTTATTTTATGGAATCGGTAGCCTGATCCCTGAGCTACTCACAAACCACTGTGGTGGTATAGTGTCACTTCCATTACTACTTCCTATATAACCCATCCATGAGATCCCATAGTGAGGGCGGAAGTTAACAGAGGGATAAGAGTGCATGTATTTCATTTTCCTCTAGAATTTAAGAAATTTGGGGAAATATGCAATTACAGGCACAGCCATGAAATAACAGAAGCAATAGAAACCAAAATAACTCTGGCAGTCAGACGCTGTCCTCAGATTCCAGTAAACACCCGAAAAGCTGAAGAAAGTTGGAAAGTTTCAATACAACAACATTACTTTTTTCTTTTTCTAAATATTCACAGTAGAATGGCCTCATTTCATCAGCCTCTAGAGCTTTTATTTTTAGTCCACTCTGCATTATACTGCCTGTTCATTGGGTACAGGAATAGATGCTGGCATTCAAGGACAAACAAGGGTACAGCAGGAGGACAGGTTCAAAATTGTCAAGCTAATCTATATCCGATAAGGATAATAGAGCACAAGGTTATTTCTTATTCAATCACTTTACAACTTGAGATTTTACATGTGGAGTGGGCTTATTTGTAACAATGTATCTCCTCATGTTTCATAGTTGGGCGGGAGATGACACAAAACACCAAGAAAAAATGGATAACATATCTAGTCAAAAAAAGGAGGGTATACTTTATTGCTTTCATCTAATGGACATATGCTACTTCCTGTAAATAAAAGAAGGATATGGTTATAAGAAGAGGGTGATAACAGCTTTACTTATGCACCCTTGATATTAACTGAAGAAAAATCATCAGACAGAAGTTAGCTTCTGATCAATGTGAACAGTCAACCTATACAGAGAGAGAGAGAATAACACTTATATTTGACATCTTCTCCAAAGGACTTCAGTAGTAGCTCAGACGAAGCAGAGCTGAGGCAGGTCACCCTGAGGATGAACAGTAATACAGGTTCAAACTACAAAATGGAGGGTAAACACAGTTTACCCAACCCTGTAGCACGGGAAGTCTGAATAGTTGGCAAGAAATACAGGGGAAGGAAAACAGGAACATACTCAATTATCAAAGAAGTTTTTAAACTGTCCTTATAATTTTGATTTAAATTGGTATCTCATCTACCCTAATTTTTTAAAAAAGAAATCACAGATTTATTAATTGTACTGGTGATTTCTACAGAGCTTAATTGAAAATTTGTTTCTTGTCAAAAGGGTTAAGAAAAAACACTTTGTTGATTATCAATAGTACTAAAACAAAATAGGTAGTAATTATACCAGCTGAAAACTTCCATATACTAGAAATACACCAAATGCATTTTTTTGGCCAAATTACTTAGGGCCAAACTTTTAAATCAATATTCAGATCAAGCCAAGAACAAAATTGATTAATTCTGTCATAGAATGAACTTCTAGAATAAATATGGCTTTTAAAAAAATCGGTCACTATTTAATCATTTACTACTACTATCATTTTGTTATTTAACTTTATTTAAACTTTTCAACATTTGGCTTTTTATTGGAGGGGCCCCTTCTCATCATTATTTGGTCTAGATTGCTCCCATACTTACTACAATGAGCTGCTGCGATACTAACTACTTGCTTGTTTGAAACCTAGCACTGTGTGGGAATGAGGTTATTTCTGACCAGTTCTGCCAGTAAGGGGTATTGCTAACGAAGGGATATTGTTTTTCTTCCCTTACATGCACTCTTTTAGAAAAAGTACCATACATGCACTCTTATCCCTCTGTTTAAATAAAGTTAAATAGTAACTAATTAAGGTAGAGCGATCTTTAATTCATTTTCTGAACTTAAATATCATCGGGGAAGATGCAATTTTACTGAAGCAACTTATAAACTTAATGTTCACATGCTTTCTCAAGAAGATGTTTTCTAAAGCAGATTAAGATTTTTTGCCCTCGCTTTCTAAAAAATTTGTAAAATTTGTGTAAATACTTGTTGTTCACACTATCAATTGGGGGAAAAACATACTTAAATCTTGAAACTAGAAATATGGCACTATGGCAATGTAACGGGCTTTTAAGACATGCAAATTGTTTTTAAATTTTCATTGGCATCTAAGATTTCATGGCATGTGTACTATTTTCAGGATCTTCTCTGGAGAAGAATGTTAGAAGATTCTTGACAAATAAATACTATCTCCGCCCCCCTCCAATACCTGTACTTTCTAATCACAAGAGTTTGATTCTAGCAAATAAACTAACATTTTTCTCCATGCAAATCTGATTGTTCACAAGTCTTGTATCTTGCCCAAAGCTAAATTTGGCCTATCTCTATAACATTTAAAATATTATAGTGACAATTAAGTATTAAATTCTTTAGAACAGGTGATCTAAAAGCATTTCAGGATTTAAGTGTTCTTTTTCAATACAAAAAAGTTACAAATCCACATTTAACTGTATTTTTACTACTCACAGAGAGAAAAATCTATGTGCAGACCAAGCACTAAATGGCTTACCAGAGACTCACTGGAAGACCCACAGTTTCCCATCACTGCTGTGAAAGACAAGCTTCCACGCAATTCTTAATTCGTAACATATTTATCTAAAATTATTAACTGAGCACATACCATATGCTGGTCACTGTTCCAGGCACTGGGGATACCCCGAGAAACAAAACAAACAAAATCTCTACCCTTGGGGGCTTACATTCTAGCAAGGAGGGAAAGAGAAAAATAAAAACCATTGATAAGTGCTTTGGGGATAATAAAGTGATAAAGATGAACAGAGGGCACTGACAAGAAAGTTCTTTCCTGTAAATCAAATAAATCATCATCATTTCTCTATGCTTCTGGGAACTTTCTTCAGAAAGATTCTTTTCTAAACTGTGATTTTGTTTGGACTACTATTCAAAGTGCTAAGTACATCTATTTTGGACATTTTCTTGCTGTAAAAATTGTGCAGAACAAATCAGGTATTATGTCTCTAATGCTTGAGCCAATATTTTCTTTTGAAAACATTACAACCTGTGACATAAGGACTATCTGTTTTAGCATTAGATAATTTGCTTAGAAATTATATGAAATAATTTTGGGAGCTTCCATTCAAATGCATCATCCTTTGAATAACTCTAATAATGCTCCATAAGACTGGACAGCTACATGTAAAAGTATGAGATTAGATCACTCCCTAACACCATACACAAAAATAAGCTCAAAATGGATTAAAGACCTAAATGTAAGGCCAGAAACTATCAAACTCTTAGAGGAAAACATAGGCAGAACACTCTATGACATAAATCACAGCAAGATCCTTTTTGACCCACCTCCTAGAGAAATGGAAATAAAAACAAAAGTAAACAAATGGGACCTAATGAAACTTAAAAGCTTTTGCGCAGCAAAGGAAACCATAAAGAAGACCAAAAGACAACCCTCAGAATGGGAGAAAATATTTGCAAATGAAGCAACTGACAAAGGATTAATCTCCAAAATTTATAAGCAGCTCATGCAGCTTAATAACAAAAGAACAAACAACCCAATCCAAAAATGGGCAGAAGACCTAAATAGACATTTCTCCAAAGAAGATATACAGAGTGCCAACAAACACATGAAAGAATGCTCAACATCACTAATCATTAGAGAAATGCAAATCAAAACTACAATGAGATATCATCTCACACCAGTCAGAATGGCCATCATCAAAAAATCTAGAAACAATAAATGCTGGAGAGGGTGTGGAGAAAAGGGAACCCTCTTACACTGTTGGTGGGAATGTAAATTGATACAGCCACTGTGGAGAACAGTATGGAGGTTCCTTAAAAAGCTACAAATAGAACTACCATATGACCCAGCAATCCCACTACTGGGCATATACCCTGAGAAAACCATAATTCAAAAAGAGTCATGTACCAAAATGTTCATTGCAGCTCTATTTACAATAGCCCAGAGATGGAAACAACCTAAGTGTCCATCATCGGATGAATGGATAAAGAAGATGTGGCACATATATACAATGGAATATTACTCAGCCATAAAAAGAGACGAAATTGAGCTATTTGTAATGAGGTGGATAGACCTAGAGTCTGTCATACAGAGTGAAGTAAGTCAGAAAGAGAGAGACAAATACCGTATGCTAACACATATATATGGAATTTAAGAAAAAAAAAATGTCATGAAAAACCTAGGGGTGAAACAGGAATAAAGACACAGACTTACTAGAGAATGGACTTGAGGCTATGGGGAGGGGGAAGGGTAAACGGTGACAAAGCAATAAAGAGGCATGGTCATGTATACACTACCAAACGTAAGGTAGATAGCTAGTGGGAAGCAGCCGCATAGCACAGGGAGATCAGCTCGGTGCTTTGTGACCGCCTGGAGGGGTGGGATAGGGAGGGTGGGAGGGAGGGTGACGCAAGAGGGAAGAGATATGGGAACATATGTATATATATAACTGATTCATTTTGTTGTGAAGCTGAAACTAACATACCATTGTAAAGCAATTATGCTCCAATAAAGATGTTTAAAAAAAAATAAAATAAAATAAAAGTTATTTGGGGGGTATGAAAAAAAAAAAAAAAGAGTAATGTTAATTATACATATTTTACTGCAATAAATTTTTTTTAAAATTTGAATATGGACTGGATATTATGAACTTAGGGAATTGCTATTAATTTTCTTAGGTATGATTGTTAGAGTGATAGAGAAGGATGTATTTTTAGAAGACAGGGATGTAGTTAGCAGTCAGATTTTATGAGGTCTGCAACTTGCTTTCAAATTGTTAAAAGAATAAATATTTAGAAAGATAGGTAAATAAAACCGATAAAATATTAACGATGGTTTAACCTAAGTACTCAGTACCTGAGTATTCATTATAGTATTCTTTCAACATTTTTCATGTATGGAATTTTTCTTATCAAAAAGTTGGGGAAAATTGAGCCCAATATTTTAGCTTGTTAAGATCATTTTGAACTATGAGTCTGTCATTTTTGTTATACCTCTGGCAAAAAAAAAAAAAAAAAAAAGAACATTACAGTCTTCAAAAATACTTTACATGTAACCTAACATTTACAACATGATAATTTAATTGAAAAATTAATATTTATGTCACCAAATTAATTAAATATGTGACAACATATGTTGAAAATCAAGAATCAAGAGTAAGAAACCTCTGGAATTTTATCAAAGTACAGATACCAATAATACCAAATTTCCAAACAAGTTTTAGTATCATTTTCCTATCAGTTTGTATCAAAGTCAAAACATCATTCTAACCTAAATGGTACATATATACCATTTAAATCAATTTTAGCTAATAAAGACCTTCATTTATTTAAAAAATAGCTATTGCTCCTTTCAGATCCCTTTAAAACCACAAAGTATCTCATTTTTATTTAGATGGAATTTCCATTTCTCCTGCTGAAATTTTTCACTTGTTCAACTTTAAGGTTGAAAGTACAGTAAGTAATCATAATGATACTGTTTAGCTTTTAAATATTATCTTGGTTTTCTCTATTTTGAATCAGAACTGTTATTTCTAAATATTCTTAGGGCTACTAGAAATGAATTGTGAAATGTCATATTTTAAAGTGGTACCTGAAAAGAACCTCAAATGAAATCATCATTCTAAGAATCATATCTAAAAGCAGATGGTCTGGAACATGACTTTTCTCTTTTTCTACTCCATCTTTGGCTAAATTCTATTTTGCTTTGCCACACCAAGTCTTAAAGAAGGAGAATCTTAAAATATAATGAGAAACCTGAACAGTAGACAGACGGAAATCATTATCATTTAGAGCAACTTCAGGTGAAATTCCCATCACATACAATGTGAAAGGCAGCATAAATAGTCAGGTTTTTACTACAAAAGCTTGTTTACAAGCTTCATTACAACTGTTGAAAACCTCGCTATTTTGTTCATACACTATGTGTCTGGGCTGCAGATGTATGAATGAAAACTAATATGTATATGCTGAGAGCATAATGACCTTTAGAGCAAGAATTGGGCTAATTATGAATGGGTTATGCAAACCAGGATCTAATTGCTTGGGTTTATTACAATGATTATAATTATAATTATCATAAAAAGAGCAGTTTCTACTCACTGAGTGCTAACTCTTGATCAAGGGCTTTCTTAACCACCTTGTGTGCATCATCTCATGGTCTAAACTCAAATAATAATAAGGCAGTGGGCAGTAGTTCAATTAATTCTCACAAACATCTTTATGATGTAGGTACTGTTATCCTCATTTAAAGGTAAAGAAATCGAGGCTTAGAAATATAAAATAACTTGCAGAAGTCGTGAATTTTGGATTTGATAAATGGCAAAGCAGGGATCTAACCCAAGTTTATTTGAAAATAAGTTTGCATTCTTGTCTACTATGTATACCGTTTCCCAATAATCATTTTCCTCTTTGCTGTGAGTGACTTCTAACTGAAACTTCTGTCATCTCAGATCTTGATTTCTACTTTGTATCTGAAACATAAGTATGGGTTACTTCCTTTGCTTGCCAACTTGATTTTTCTATTTAACTCTACACTATACCCCAGTTTTGATGTGCCATAACCTAAAAGTTGATTAAAATGGTTGGGCATCCCTCTTCTTGAATACCTGTTCCCATGATATTTTAGACATAAAACTACTGTTTGAAACTGTATGACCATTCGACTTTTCAAAGGCATGCATTATATCAGCTGTAACTCATACTGAGTTTTGGACATTTTTATATATTTTAAGTAGTTGGAGAGAAATTTAATCATTCTATTCATATTTTTTAATGAAAACTAGTATAAGAGCCATGAAACGTGCTTCATTTTTCATTTTTACTTACCCAAATAGATTCTGAAATCTGAAGATTAATGCTTTTAAACAGGCCTATATAAATCAATTAATATATATTGAGATTAATGTTCTCCTTCAAGATTACATAGTCAAAAGCCATCTTCCGTTTAGGTATTTCCTTTCCATTTACAATTGTATCCATTTCTCTGGTACACAATCACACTTCTCCACCAGTAGCTGAGTGGATTGGTCAGGAATCTTGGTTACAAGAGACAGAAATCTAAATTAACTTGGATTAAACACAAGAAGGGAGTCTTGGCTTATACAGTTGAGAAGTTATAAGTGATATTTTATTCTAGGTATTGCTCAATTCAGGGGCTTAAATAATGGCATCCTACCTCAGTTTCTCTCTTTCCCCCTCTTTTTCCTTTCTTATTTTCTCTCTCTTGGCTTAATCCTAGACCCAAACAAGGCAGTTGCCAGCATGTTCAAACTTATTTCACTTGTACTAATAACAGATCATAACATTTTTAAAAAAATATTATTTTATTTATTATTTTTGGCTGCGTTGGGTCTTCATTGCTGCACATGAGCTCTTCTCTAGTTGCGGAGAGTGGCAGCTACCCTTTGTTGTGGTGCGCGGGCTTCTCATCGCGGTGTCTCCTCTCGTTGCAGAGTACAGGCTCTAAGTGCGTGGGCTTCAGTAGTTGGGGAGCACGGGCTCAGTAGTTGTGGCTTGCGGGCTCTAGAGTGCAGGCTCAGTAGCTGTGGCGCATGGGCTTAGTTGCTCCGCGGCCTGTGGGATCTTCCTGGACCAGGGCTTGAACCTGTGTCCCCCGCATTGGCAGTTGTTTTCTTAACCACTGTGCCACCATGGAAGACCCATAACACTTTTTAAAAGCTTCTTTTTCCCAGAAGTTTCCCCAGATGCTCCAAATTGGGGCTCACATACACGGTTTGTGTCACATGACTATGTCTAAACTAATCATGTGGTCAAGAGAGGGAATACATCTACTGCCCATGCCTGGATCACATGACAGCCTGCCCTGGACTAAACTGTCTTCCCCTCACCAAATTCATATACTGAAACACTGACCAGTGTGACTATATTTAGAGTTAGAGTCTTTAGGAGGCAATTAAGGTTAAATCAGGTCATAAGGGTAGGACACCGATCCAAAAGGATTTGTGCCCTTATTAGAAAAGACAGCAGCGAGCCCCCACCTCTTTCTCTGTCATGTGAGCACACAGCAAGAAGGCAGGCAACTGCAAGTCAGGAAGAGGCCTCAGGAAAAGAACTCACCAGCACCTTGATCTTGGACTTTCCAGCCTCTAGAACTGTGGGAAATAAATTTTTGTTGTTTAACCCACCATGTCTATGGTGTTTTGTTATAGCAGTTTGAGCAAACTAGCCACAGACAGCCAGAGATTGGATCAGTCTCTCCCAAAGCTTAAGGCCTAAAGAGCAGAAAAACGGGATTCTGCAGAACACAACTCAGAAGCTATTTCCAAAAAAAGGTAAAGTAGATATTGGTAAATATAGTTATCAACCCAGTTTTAGCTAAGCCAGAGTCGTGGGACTCCACGACTAGGCTTCTGATACAATGGAATTATGTGCAAAGTTTTGTGCTGTATGCATCGGTGCATGTACTTGGGGAGATGATTCACAGAGTTCATCAGATCATCAATTGTTACATTAGTCCTCAAAACTGTCTGGATCTGTGTTTAGTAGAAGGGCCAGAAGGATGTGGAGCCAAGGAGGAGAAGGTGTAAGAACGGAGTGTGGATCTGTTTAAAATGGGAGCTGTTTTACTTTATTTAGCATGATCACCCTGGAAGATAAAAGGATTCACTCTAAGGGTTATAGCAACAAGTGCCAAGTTTATTCTTATCCTGTGAGTTACTTCCTCTACCTCATGTATCCTAGGGGAGAAATGGATTGTTTCATTCCTGTATTTTTTTATTTTACTGAAGTATAGCTGATTTACAATGCTGTGCCCATCTCTGCCGTACAGCAAAGTGACTCAGTTATACACGTATATACGTTCTTTTTTTATATTCTTTTCCATTATCGTTTATCACAGGATATTGAATATAGTTCCCTGTGCTATACAGTAGGATCATTCCTGTATTTTAAATGTTACCTATTATTAAAAAGTATTCAGTTACCTTAAAAATTGGGCAGAGTGATAGAAACTCTGAAAAGTTAGTTCAAATGACAGTCTCTCCAGGAGCATGCATATTAAACAGACATTCCTTCACCCACAGCCACTGCTACAAAGAGAAACAAAGCAAAAAATCCTGAACAATATGCTCATAAATAAATATGGTTGTCAAAATGATTACTTTGTAATGCAAGTGCTGATTGGGAGAGCTGGCCTGGGTGAGGTAGAAGTGTTGCCTTTTTCCTAGTTGTTTTTGGAAGTCTGAATAATCTTAATCATTATCTGTTCATATTCGCATAAAAGCAACAAATAAAAGTGAGGGAGAAGAAAATAACTTTGGAATAATAATCACTGGGTCACATTGTTATTTTATGACCATATGTCTCACAAAATTAGCAAGATAATTGAAGCTACAGAATTTGCAACTTGCACAAAATAATGAATTATGTAATTTCCAATCATTAAAATATTTTAAACATGCCATTGTGTACATAAAACAGATTCATCCAAAATACAACTGACACCCAAGTCACCTGAATGAAAGGTGATTAAAAACATAACAACTTACTGTTGTTTCTAAGCAGAGAGTAAAAATCTCCTTTTATTCTGACACTTTATTTTACATCAAACCAGTATCTCATTTCCATAAAGGAAAAGTATAATTCTTACCTGTTTATTTCTTAGATGATAAAAATATTTCTAGACTATCACAATCTTATATCCAAGTTGAATTAAAAGTATATGCAGGGGGCTTCCCTGGTGGCACAGTGGTTGGGATTTCGCCTGCCGAGGCAGGGAACACGATTTTGTGCCCCAGTCTGGGAAGATCCCACATGCCGTGGAGCGGCTGGGCCCGTGAGCCATGGCCACTGAGCCTGCGTGTCTGGAGCCTGTGCTCCACAACAGGAGAGCCCACAGCAGTGAGAGGCCCGCGTACTGCAAAAAAAAAAAAAAAAAAAAAAAAGAAAAAGAAAGCTGGAGTAGCAATTCTCATACCAGACACAACAGACTTTAAAATAAAGACTATTACAAGAGACAAAGAAGGACACTACATAATGATCAAGGGATCGATCCAAGAAGAAGGTATAACAATTGTAAGTATTTATGCACCCAACATAGGAGCACCTCAATACATAAGGCAAATACTAACAGACATAAAAGGGGAAATCGACAGTAACACATTCATAGTAGGGGACTTTAACACCCCACTTTCACCCATGGACAGATCATCCGAAATGAAAATAAATGAGGAAAAACAAGCTTTAAATGATACATTAAACCAGATGGACTTAACTGATATTTATAGGACATTCCATCCAAAAACAACAGAATACACATTTTTCTCAAGTGCTCATGGCACATTCTCCAGGATAGATCATATCTTGGGTCACAAATCAAGCCTTGGTAAATTTAACAAAACTGAAATTGTATCAAGTATCTTTTCCGACCACAATGCTATGAGACTAGATATCAATTACAGGAAAACATCTGTAAAAAATACAAAAACATGGAGGCTAAACAATACACTACTTAATAACCAAGTGATCACTGAAGAAATCAAAGAGGAAATCAAAATATACCTAGAAACAAATGACAATGGAGACACGACGACCCAAAACCTATGGGATGTAGCAAAAGCACTTCTAAGAGGGAAGTTTGTAGCAATACAATCCTACCTTAAGAAACAGGAAACATCTCGAATAAACAACCTAACCTTGCACCTAAAGCAATTAGAGAAAGAAGAACAAAAAAAAACACCCAAAGTTAGCAGAAGGAAAGAAATCAAAAAGATCAGATCAGAAACAAATAAAAAAGAAATGAAGGAAACAATAGCAAAGATCAATAAAACTAAAAGCTGGTTCTTTGAGAAGATAAACAAAATTAGCCAGACTCATCAAGAGAAAAAGGGAGAAGACCCAAATCAATAGAATTAGAAATGAAAAGGAGAAGTAACAACTGACACTACAGAAATACAAAAGATCATGAGAGATTACTACAATCAACTCTATGCCAATAAAATGGAAAACCTAGAAGAAATGGACAAATTCTTAGAAATGCACAACCTGCCGAGACTGAACCAGGAAGAAATAGAAAATATGAACAGACCAATCACAAGCACTGAAATTGAAACTGTGATTAAAAATCTTCCAACAAACAAAAACCCAGGACCAGATGACTTCACAGGGGAATTCTTCAAACATTTAGTGAGGAGCTAACACCTATCCTTCTCAAACTCTTCCAAAATATAGCAGAGGGAGGAACACTCCCAAACTCATTCTACGAGGCCACCATCACCCTGATACCAAAACCAGACACAGATGTCACAAAGAAAGAAAACTACAGGCCAATATCACTGATGAACATAGATGCAAAAATCCTCAACAAAATACTAGCAAACAGAATCCAACAGCACATTAAAGGATCATACACCATGATCAAGTGGGGTTTATTCCAGGAATGCAAGGATTCTTCAATATATGCAAATCAATCAATGTGATACACCATATTAACAAATTGAAGGAGAAAAACCATATGGTCATCTCAATCGATGCAGAGAAAGCTTTTGACAAAATTCAACACCCATTTATGATAAAAACTCTCCAGAAAGTAGGCATAAAGGGAACTTTCCTCAACATTATAAAGGCCATATATGACAAATCCACAGCCAACATCGTCCTCAATGGTGAAAAACTGAAAGCATTTTCACTAAGATCAGGAACAAGAGAAGGTTGCCCACTCTCACCACTCTTAGTCAACATAGTTTTGGAAGTTTTAGCCACAGCAATCAGAGAAGAAAAGGAAATAAAAAGGAATCCAAATCGGAAAAGAAGAAGCAAAGCTGCCACTGTTTGCAGATGACATACTATACATAGAGAATCCTAAAGATGCTACCAGAAAACTACTAGAGCTAATCAATGAATTTGGTAAAGTAGCAGGATACAAAATTAAAGCACAGAAATCTCTGGCATTCCTATATACTAATGATGAAAAATCTGAAAGTGAAATCAAGAATACACTCCCATTTACAATTGCAACAAAAAGAATAAAATATCTAGGAATAAACCTACCTAAGGAGACAAAAGACCTGTATGCAGTAAACTCTACAACACTGATGAAAGAAATTAAAGATTATACAAACAGAGGGAGAGATATACTATATTCTTGGTTAGGAAGAATCAACGTTGTGAAAATGACTCTACTACCCAAAGCAATCTACAGATTCAATGCAATCCCTATCAAACTACCAGTGGCATTTTTCACAGAACTAGAACAAAAAATTTCACAATTTGTATGGAAACACAAAAGACCCTGAATAGCCAAAGCAATCTTGAGAACGAAAAATGGAGCTGGAGGAATCAGGATCCCTGACTTCAGACTATACTACAAAGCTACAGTAATCAAGACAGTATGGTACTGGCACAAAAACAGAAATACAGATAAATGGAACAGGATAGAAAGCCCAGAGATAAACCCACGCACCTATGGTCACCTTATCTTTGTTAAAGGAGGGAAGAATGTACAGTGGAGAAAGGACAGCCTATTCAATAAGTGGTGCTGGGAAAACTGGACAGGTACATGTAAAAATATGAGCTTAGATCACTCCCTAACACCATACACAAAAATAAACTCAAAATGGATTAAAGACCTAAATGTAAGGCCAGAAACTATCAAACTCTTAGAGGAAAACATAGGCAGAACACTCTATGACATAAATCGCAGCAAGATCCTTTTGGACCCACCTCCTAGAGAAATGGAAATAAAAACAAAAATAAACAAATGGGACCTAAGGAAACTTCAAAGCTTTTGCATAGCAAAGGAAACCAAAAACAAGACCAAAAGACAACCCTCAGAATGGGAGAAAATATTTGCAAATGAAGCAACTGACAAAGGATTAATCTCCAAAATTTACAAGCAGCTCATGCAGCTCAATAACAAAAAAACAAACAACCCAATCCAAAAATGGGCAGAAGACCTAAATAGACATTTCTCCAAAGATATACAACTGCCAACAAACACATGAAAGAATGCTCAACATCATTAATCATTAGAGAAATGCAAATCAAAACTACAATGAGATATCATCTCACACCAGTCATAATGACCATCATCAAAAAATCTAGAAACAATAAATGCTGGAGAGGGTGTGGAGAAAAGGGAACACTCTTGCACTGCTGGTGGGAATGTGAATTTGTACAGCCACTATGGAGAACAGTATGGAGGTTCCTTAAAAAACTACAAATAGAACTACCATACGACCCAGCAATCACACTACTGGGCATATACCCTGAGAAAACCATAATTCAAAAAGAGTCATGTACCAAAATGGTCATTGCAGCTCTATTTACAATAGCAAGGACATGGAAGCAACCTAAGTGTCCATCGACAGATGAATGGATAAAGAAGATGCGGCACATATATACAATGGAATATTACTCAGCCATAAAAAGAAATGAAATTGAGCTATCTGTAATGAGGTGGATGGACCTAGAGTCTGTCATACAGTGTGAAGTAAGTCAGAAAGAGAAAGACAAATACCGTATGCTAACACATATATATGGAATTTAAGAAAAAAAAAATGTCATGAAGAACCTAGGGGTAAGACAGGAATAAAGACACAGACATACTAGAGAATGGACTTGAGGATATGGGGAGGGGGAAGGGTAAGCTGTGACAAAGTGAGAGAGTGGCATGGACATATATACACTACCAAATGTAAAATAGATAGCTAGTGGGAAGCAGCCGCATAGCACAGGGAGATCAGCTCGGTGCTTTGTGACCACCTAGAGGGGTGGGATAGGGAGGGTGGGAGGGAGGGAGATGCAAGAGGGAAGAGATATGGGAACATATGTATATGTATAACTGATTCACTTTGTTATAAAGCAGAAACTAACACACCATTGTAAAGCAATTATACTCCAATAAAGATGTAAAAAAAAAAAAAGTATATGCAGATAAATCAATTTGCAGCCTAAACATCAGAGCTTATAAGGACAATGATACCATTTCCTTAGGGTCTAGTGGGGGAAAGTTGCCAAAGAAATGAGGTCCCCAAGAGGAAAGAAAGTTCCAAACTTACATTAAATTAACTTTACCACAGTCTCAAATGCCCATGACATCAGTTAAAAGGCACCCTTTTAGAAAGTTTTGGTTTGTTTTTTGTTCTTTTTTATAAAACACTTGCTACCAATAACATACATGAATATAATTAAACAATAAAGCAGCAAACACTCTAGAGACCTTTGGTAAAAGTGAATACCACCTCCCGCCCTGCAATGATTATACTTCGTAGCAGAAAAGGCTCACAGGCTGATGAGAGAACTTGCCCTCCCAGTCAGAAGGGCCAAGAAAACTGGCCGGACATGTGAAGTAGAACCAGGTGGCAAGGATGAAGGCCAGTGACAATAGCACTTGTGGTCTGGATTGCCACTGGGGTCTGAAGATAGCAATAAGCACATGACTCAAAAACAGATGGTTGCAAAGAGATCTCACTGCAGTGGAGGAGACTTTCAATAATGTGAATGGGGAATAAAACTAGGACTGTATGTCTATGCCTAGTGGCTATTTGAGGGACCAAGGAGAAGCAAGTGGAAAACACTGAAGGACATTTTTGTCTTTATTGCTCCTAATAAAGAAGGCTATTTTTTCAGTTATAGTGTATTCAGAGTATAGCACAAAAGAAAAAAATACGTATGATTGATAGCCTACCACGTTAAAACAACTACTATAAGCACTGTTGTCTTTTTTTCTTTTCTGATACAAGCTTTTTCTTGAGCTCATATGATAATGCAGATATAACTTTAAAAATATTTTCTACCTTTTATAAATAAGCATTTTTTATGTTGTGAAAATACCTTGAAATCTGTCCATGAGAACACAGCCAACTGTGCTTTGTTCCAGTAAATCAGAGTTGGGGATAAAGGCATATGAGAGAAGTAGAGTGGGTATAGATTGTGTAAGGAAAGGAAAAGACACCTATGGATGAATTTTAGGAATTTCTCTCAGATATTGAGAGATGTAAAACTTGGGAGCTCCAGCTTCAAGAATGCTCCTGTTAAGACAGGCATTTTCTTTATTTTTAAATTAAATTTTATTTCATTGATTTTTTTAAAATAGACTTTATTTTTTAGACTAGGTTTAGGTTCACAGGAATACTGAGCAGAAGGTACAGAGATTTCCCATACACCCTCTGTGCCCAATATACATACACAGTCTTCCCCATTTTCAAAAGCCCACACCAGTGTGGCACATCTGCTGTAATCAATGAACCTACATTGACACATTAATACCTAGAGTCCATAGTTTACATTAGGATTTGCTTTTTGTGTTGTATATTTTATAGGTTTTGACAAATATGTAATGACATATATCCACCATTATAGTATTATACAGAGTAGTTTCACTGCCTTTAAAATCCCGTGTGCTCTGCCTATTCATCCCTCAGTCCCCCTTAACTCCTGGGCAACCCACTGATCCTTTTACTGTCTCCATAGTTTGGCCTTTCCCAGAATGTCATATAGTTGGAATCATACAGTGAGTATTCAAACTGCCCCTTTTCACTTAGTAATATGCATTTAAGATTCCTCCATGTCATTTCATGGCTTGATAGTTCATTTCTTTTCAGCACTGAATAATACTTCATTGTCTGGAGGTACCACAGTTTATCCATTCACTTACTGAAGGACATTTTAGCTGCTTTCAAGTTTTGGCAATTATGATCAAAGCTGCCATAAACATCTTTAGGCAGATTTTTATGTGGACAAAAGGTTTCAACTCATTGAAAAATGGATAAATAACCAGGAGTATAATTGCTGGATCATAAGGTAAGAGTATATTTAGTTTTGTAAGAAACTGCTAAACTGTATTCCAAAGTGGCTGTACCATTTTGCATTCCCACCAGCAATGTATGAGTCCGGAATTGCTGTTGTTAGCGTATTACGTTTTAGTCATTCTAATAGGTGTGTAGTGGTATCTCTCATAATTGTTTTAATTTGCAATTCCCTGATGACCTATGATGTGACACATATTTTCATATGCTTATTTGCCATTTGTGTACCTTCTTTCATGAGGTGTCTGTTAATTTTTAATTGGGTTGTTTGTATTTTTATTGTTGAGTTTAGGAGTTCTTGTACATTTTGGACAACAGTTCTTTATAAGATACGTCTTTTGCAAATATTTTCTCACCGTGTGTGGCTTGTCTTCTCATTCCTTTGACATTGTCTTTCATGGTAGAGAAGTTTTTAATTTTAATGAAGTCCGGCTTATCAACTTTTTTTCATGGATTGTACCTTTGGTGTTGTATCTAAAATGTCATCATCATACCCAAGGTTTTCTCCTATGTTACCTTCTAGGATTTTTATATTTTGCATTTCACATTTTGTTCTATGAGCCATTCTGGGTTAAATTTTGTGAAAAGTGTGAGGTCTGTAACTAGATTTTTTTTTTTTTTTGCATGTGGATGTTCACGTATTCCAGTACCCTTTGTTGAAATTAAATTTTATTTTTACCAAATAAATATATGTAAATAGTTTAAATATAAATCATAATTTTTTCCATTGCTTCTTCTGAAATGTATCTCCACTTTATGAATATTATTAATATTAATATAATATATAATAAATATAATACTGCTAAATTATTTATCAATTTCTGATGTTATTTATTCATAACAATTATCATTCCTTATGTAAATTCATTACAAATATATATTATGACTAGTAAATAGTTCCTGCAAAGCCAAATACTATACTTTAATAAATTTTCCTCTTTTGCATTGAAATTAGTATCTCCTAAAGTTATTAATTTTCCATCATATCTTGCAAATGCCTATCAGTATTATCTTTCTTTTTTAAATAAAGAACTGTTGAAACATACTGGAAAATACATCACTTCAATTTTTATTTTCCCTCCACAGGTCCTTCACTCTCATGCTTCAATGTGTACATACTCTGTTGGGTTTTTTGTTTTTTGCTTTTTAGGAAAAAATACAAATGTCATATGCAATTGAGTGAATTTTGGCAGAACATATCTTATTTCATAGTCTCCCTCAATCCTATATATCCACCAACCCCAACAATGTACCTATATACATACCATATTCACAGATAAAATTGCTGTGGATCATAGCTTCATATTTTGGCTGTGATTCATGTTTAATTATATTAAAACAAGGCTTATATATTTTCTCTGACAATATCCTCTCATGCCTTCAAACTACTTATTGAATTTTAATTACATATTTAATTGTTTAGGACTAATGTCTGTGTTCTCAGCTTCCACCTTTTTCTAATCATTTGAAGACAGTACTTGGTATATGGTAGATTTGCAGAGCTTATTATAGACTTTAATGACTTTTACAAATATATATATGATACACACATCATGTAATCACTTTCCTAATTGAGATGTAGAACACTTCCTCCACCCCAGAAAGTTCCATCCAGCCCCTTTCCAGTCAATCCTCATGAGCAAACTGGGAGTTACCTAGGTAGCAACATTTATATATCACTTTAGTTTACATAAACAAAAAGACAATCAAGACAACATTACTGAATCCTTTCTGCAATGTTTCAGCCAAAGCTAATTTAAAGTGATTATTCTTTTTTGAATCCACATTTTCAAGGAAAGATAAATAAATAATCATTGGAAATCCACATACAATTGAGCACATTTTTTGTAGACTTTAATATAAAATGAAACCGGCTTCAAAAACTTTCCCTTTTTGTTGGGAATGAGAGTAGGTGAGAGGACAGTGTTAGCTCAGAAAACATTCATTATTGTACAATATGCAGAGCAGCAGGGGAGGGAAATTAAAGCAGAGGAGTGGAGAAGAACAGCAGCAGTAACCGTGCAAATCAGCAACCCTCCTTAGTGGAAGTGGAAGCACCCAAGGGGAATAGCATCTTAGAGTGTTCCACCTTCTTGATCTTGCTGCACTCTGTGAGAAAATACGGCAAAGCAAATACGCTGCTAGAAACTGAAGGAAAAATAGGTAAATAACTAACTGAAATAGAGCCACCCTGCTGCATTGATAAAGGGGGCTGTTCTTGGATTTACTGGGGCTTGAAGCCTATTTTACATATTAGTTTCCTCACATTATCAAGATAAATATCTTTAGTCCAAAGACAAAGCGATTTCCCAAAAAGTGTCAAATAGTTTAATAAGCAAAAAAGAACAGAAATTGAATGAAAGAAGTAGCAATTACTTGTCAGCTAATACTAGGTAGGCATTGCACAAAATCCCACTTCCTTAGCTATTAATATTTAAACTTGGCAAGCACATTACAAGAAAACAATGAAGCAATCTGACAATTTGGCAAGCTCCCCCACCTAAAGATTTACAAAAACAGAGAACAAGTAGAATATGACATTTGGCGATTGCTGTTTCTGAACTGAACTGCTAGTACTTCCAAAGCAAGTAATTTCTCAGAAAGCAAAGCAGAAAAAGCAAGCAAACAATAAAAATACCACTGATGAACCTGTAAACATAAGCTGGTTTTTGAACTGAAATATAGGGGCCTCCGTAATGGAAGACAAATTTGGACTGAATAATACGGGAACGAACTCAAATCGTTACTCCAAGTCTATCTGAAGCAAACGTAAAAATTCATTATTCATTTTTGAAAAAACATGAAGTTCTTAGTTCCAGCTGGGACCAGAAGTTGAATAGCCAAATCAGAGAACCAAAAGACATGAGGACTTTGTGATACACACACCTCTTTTGGAAGTGTGAAACAGGAAGTTTTTATGGAAGTATAATTAGTAATCATTTCAGTCTAGCCTTATCAAATTTAAGAAATGTAATACTGCTGATTAGAAAGTGAAAAATACTATCTTCTATTTCTAATAAACCAAAATCACTCCCAGAATCAATTATATATTATTCTATACAAGCCAAGCATGACTCTCTAAGAAGTAACATAGCTCTTATGTGTATTAGAACTGTGTAGTTTTCTCTGCATCACTGTATACCTAACGTCTAGTACCGAGTCCCGTACATAGCAGGTGATCAACAAGTTCTTACTGAATAAATTAATATCACATAAATGCATTTCACCATACTATGATCAAACCAAGTCTTAATGATTCTTAAGAACCTTACATAGAAAATACATCAAAGTAAACACTCTGACTTGGGGTGCGTGTATACATACACACACACATATATGTGTGTATACATATATATATGTATGTTTTGTTTGAAATATAGGGAAAAAGAGCAGAAATGAAAAAAATATTTTGAATGTCAGAAGTCCAAAAATGGGTTCCATTTTTGAAACTAAAAAGTGAGACACTTTGTAAACTTAGAGATACACCTTATTTCTAAAACGACATCTACAGCAGTGAAGATTGTAATAAGTCCAAATTAGTTACGATGAAGTCATTAACTGTCGAGAAGATACAATCGAGTTTTGTGTACCAAAGCAACATTTGAAATGGTCAAAAGTTATAAATATATTCAACACAAAGAGAAATAGAACATAAACTAAAAATTGAGTTAAGTGTTTATTACTCATTTGATTTCCTAGGGAAGGCACCAATCTGTGTCTAGGCATTTAGATTTTTTTCATCTTGCTCTAAATCAAACATTCTCTTAAGTTTAATAAGCAAATTTAGATATTTGCTAAAATTTAGGTACATACATGCTTAATTTTGTTTTGAGTATGTTAGTAAGACTTCTGCCTAAGGTTTTAAACATATGGGGAAGTTTTTTTCACTTTAAAAATAAATTTACGCATGCAATAATTCTTACTTGTCTATATTTCTCAGGGCAGAGCTTTATTCGCCACCATGCCACTGTTTCTGAATTGGTTCCTCCCCGTTATCTTCAGTTTAAAAGTACATATTATGACAGTGCTAAGAAATTTTACTAAGGAAAAAAATCTCTTTAACAAGTCTTTAAAAACTACTGATAAAATCTGTGTCACTATCTTTATGTAAACAATGAATTTCAAAGGTCTCCTATTCTAAATATATACCACTGAGAGATACAACAGGTGTTTTCTGAAAGCACTTCAAAGAATTAATAGGAATTTCTTTTCACATCCAAAGGAATAACAGGAAGGCTGTGATGTAGGAGCATCTGCTTTAAACTACTTTCATCAACATAAATTCCAAAACCGAAGTCCCTGGAGAATAATATTTATAATATTTTAAATTTTAAAATGCTTAAATATTTGAAATTTTGCAGAGAATTAGAATTCTAAAAACAAAAATGAAGCATTTCACCATTCATTTTTCTTTTTCTAAATGATGAAATATCTCAAATATATGAAAATTACATAAAATTTAAGACAAACTTTGCCATAATTGCTCCATTTTAGCTTAAGCAATAAAACACTAAATATTGCATAATTAGTTAAAGCCCAAGGTAATCTAATTGTGGTTAATTTTATGTGTCAATTTAACTGATCACTGGATGCCCAGATTAAACATTATTTTGGGTGTGTCTGTGAGGGTGTTTCCAGATAAGATTAGCACTGGAGTTGGCGGACTTTGTAAAGTACATTGCCCTCCCCAATGTAGTTGGGCATCATTCCACCCTGTTGAGGGTCTAAATACAAGAAAAGGAAGAGGGAGGAGAAATTCACCCCCTTTTCTTCCTGCCTGCCTGCTTTAGCTGAGAAATCTCATCTCATCTACTCAGGACCTCAGACTGGGAAATACACAATAGGCACCCCACGTTCTCATAAAATTATGCTACTGGTTCTCTTTCTCTGGAGAATCCTGCTTAAACTAATTCACCAAAATTGACCACTACTGTGAATGTAGTATGAATACATTCCAGACTGCTTTTTACATTATTATTATATATTACAATTTATTTAACAAGCTGCTATTTTATGATTCAGGACTTTAAATAAATAAAATCAAGTTATATATATCATTTTGTAACTTTCAAAAATCCAGTATTGGCTTTGAGATTTATTCATGCTGTCATATCTTGATTTAGTTAATTTATTTTAACTGCACTAGATAGCACATTCTCATATAAATATGCATAATCTATTAGTTCATTCCCTTACTGAGGGATACTTAGATTGTTTTTTGTTTTTAAAATTATTATTATTATAAGCAATGCTGTAATGAATATCTTTGTAAATAACTTTGGTGCCAAGAATGATATTCAAAATATTTAATATTCAAAATAATTGGATACTACCCAGTAAGAATACATGCTTCACCACTCAGAACTAGCTAGCCATAAAAAGAAAACGTATTATAACAGAGTGTACTGGCTCAATATCAGCCCTGATTTATGGAGTATGGACAGATATTTCTCTAGAATAGATATCCGGAAGTTAAATTGCATAATCAAAATCTCTAAAATTTTCTAATTTTTACTTACTGCCAACCTGTTATTTTAATTTCCATGTCCATGGTAATTAGTAAGATTAAACATTTTTAATACATTTATTACCCAGTAAATATATGTTTCTTCTTCAAACTGCTTACTCATAAATTTCATCCATTTTGCTCTTTATTGTCATTTCTCTATTGATTAGTAAGAGCTCTTTATATTTTCTCACTAAAAGTCTTTTGCAGATATTTCCACCCAGATCATTATTTTTCATTAAACTCTGTCATGGTATCTTTTATTCTATAGAGATCGCACTAGATCTTCTTGCATTTTTTTATCAAAGTGAAATATTTCTCTTGTTTAATTTGTTCTTCATTGTATAGGTCTTCTTCTAAGATACATACTTAATTTTTAACATACTCATGTAAACAAATTTTTGTCTTTAAAACAATTCATTCCAAACTTCTCTTAAATCTGTTTATTTAAGTTTATACTGTCATACTTTTTGTTCACACTGTCAAATACTTTTCCTTCTCACAATTTCGGACTACATTTTCTTCAGCATTTTCCAATTTACTCTTATCTGATTTCTCTCCTTAAGTTCCTCATGATTTCTGGTCTTAATGTTTTTTCAGAATTGCAGTGGACATATTTTCCCTGAATTCTAAAATTTTTGGCTGCAGTTAAGTAACTCTGGGCTTAGTCCATTATCTTAATCTAACCTCTCTTAATTTTGCAAAAACATTTTTGAATGCAAAAAACACTAACTGGCAAAAAAAGTCCACACCTGGGAGCTATTTAAAGAAAACAACAGCAAGGTGTAGACTTAAGAAATGTGATTTCTCCATGAGGCAGATTAAACATGCGAAGATTAAGGGCAACACTAAAGAGAGAAAATGGAGAGGAAGCTGGAAAAGGCTGGAGGAGTCAACAAACTGTGAACAAGACTGACCTTGAATAAAGGGAAGAAAGGAGGAAGGTTAAATAAAAGAATCCTCAACGGTGTGCAAGTTCAAAAAAAAAAAAAAACCTTGGCAGGGCTTTTGGGGAGTCCTTACATATGCCTTGGTATCCCTGTGTGATCACTGACTGACTGGGAGTAGCCCATGTGACATGAAGCTTTACTACAGGCACGAAATTGTGAGATGCTTGAGTCCCTAGATTAAAATCTTTGCAACTGGAGGTCTGAGAGGCACATTCTCACTGCAGCCAGGGTGATATATAAGTTTTCCATGTTTTATTAAGAGTTATGTTATTTGAACTTCATCAATTTTCGTTATGTTTTCACTTATTTAGCATGTAACCTTCAGAATGGCAGGCATTGTGGCCAATATATTTTGAACAATACCTGCAGGCTCTTGGTCATTCATTTTACTGTAAATATACTGATTATTACTAATTTAAAATAACAATAATCCTATTGCTATCATTTCATCCAACTGAAATTTTGATAGTACAGAACTGTCAATTGTATTTGTTGTTTATAAATACTGGGAGAACAAAAGGGTTTCTTTAATTCTCTCCATTAACATGCTACATGGATATAATCTTTTCAACACATTCAGTCAAAAAAGTATATCAAAGATCAATAAATAAACAAATTACACATGCAAAAAGGCATATTGGCCAGTAATACTCATGATCAGTACTTTTTCTAAAATTTCCAAGGACTAATTTTATAATTGTCATAAAATGTTCTGTAAACATTTTCATCAGATTTTTCTGTATTTATTTTTTTCTCTTTCATCATTTTCTCATAATTCTTTTCTCTTATGACCATATTACTAATTTATTTAGGCATACTTAATTCAACTAGTTTTAAATTTTCAGTTAAGGCCTCATTTCTTCTCATACTTTTATGTTCTTTTCTAAAACTGCTATAATTTCAGGGTTTTGGTATTATGCTTTTATGAGATACATATGGTATTCCAGGTACAGTCTGCCCAACAGCGGAGACAGGCAAGCAATTGCCTCTCCTCTTGGTTCATGACAGGATGCCTTTTCAACCCCAAATCACACAGCAGTTTTTAACTGGCAGCACAGACTGCAACTCACATCTAATGTGCTATCCACAGTCACTTTTCTCTTCACCCCTGTCCCCTTTGGATATCTAGACATTGTAGAGAAATCTAACATACTTTTATTATTTCTCATTGAGCTTATCTCACTTAACAAATGCCACTCTTTATACAGTTAGCAACCCGTGTGTGGAATCTGAATTTACTTTCTCTACCTTAACTCTTGCTTGTAATTTAAAGCAATATTAGTATATTTATGAAAATATTATAGCTGAGTATATAGTAGGCTTTGCTAATAGTCAATAAATGCATGTGGAATTAGTAATATTTACATAGGGACTTCTTTTCATCTTGATCTTTAATAAAAATGTGACATTACATGTTATGTGGCATAAGCTATACTGAAAACTTAAGTATATCTTATACTGTGTAGTATTTCTTTTTTTTTTTTTTTTTTTGCGGTACGCGGGCCTCTCACTGTTGTGGCCTCTCCCGTTGCGGAGCACAGGCTCCGGACGCGCAGGCTCGGCGGCCATGGCTCACGGGCCCAGCCGCTCCGCGGCATGTGGGATCTTCCTGGACCGGGGCACGAACCCGTGTCCTCTGCATCGGCAGGCGGACTCTCAACCACTGCACCACCAGGGAAGCCCCTGTGTAGTATTTCTTAATTTTAAATGTATACTCATTAAACAAACCAGAAAATATAGAAACCACAGACAAATATACACAGAAGATAAAACTGAAAATAACTCTAAATCCTAAAAATATTTACCCATCTGTGTTTGCCTATATATATATATATATACACATACATAACTGTATACAAACTGTAGTCACATGTTTAAATGCTTTATATATATATATACATATATATACCTACATGCAGCAATTATCCATACTTACCATCATACTTTTAAGCATTATAAATATTTATATATTTAAGCATATATATGTATATGTGTGTGTGTGTATATATATATATACATATATAAATAAGTAGATGTGTGTGTGTGTATATAGCAATCCTACTAGTATCATTTCCTACAGAGTGAAGTTTTTGGATTTCTGAACAGATGTAAGAGAACACAACCTGAGCATTTTTGCCTAACTCCTGAGTGGCCTTTTGATATGCTTGCTAACATCCCATTACTCCCTTCTTTTAGACTGTCTGTCTCAAGAAGCCAACTTGAAAGAATTAAGGCTCCACACTTTTTGCCCAAGAACCTGCATATTCTGCTTGATATCCAAAAGGGGTTATCATGTACAGAACAATTAGAAAATGACATTGTCTTAATTTTATCCTGGAAGTACTGGGACAATGACCTTCTCACCAAGCTAAAGTGAAGCTTGACAGAAACCCCTAAAATATTCCTTAAAATGTGGGCCAAAAAACTTGAAAGAGACCATTATGTTTCTGGAAAGCCTCAAACTAGAATATCAGGTATCTCAAAATCAGCATATTCAAGTACTAGGAGGGCCCTTAGATATGAACTAGTTTAATCATTCATTTGACATGGAGGAAACCAGTAATGGATTAGAGAGTGTTAAGGCCTTTATCAGAATCACATAACTGGTATGGAGTAGAGAGCATTACCCAAGCTTCTCACTCTGGATTCTCTTCTTTCATTGGAGGTCACAAACTAGAGCTCCTATTCCACTTGCAGACAGGTTTATTTGGCTGGTGGTGTTTTCTTTTTCCAACAAATTGAATTATATGCTAAAATTTAGATACTTAAAGATGAAAATCTGGAAAAAAATGAGAAAATCTAGCAACTATGGACCCCAATTTCTAAAAAGGTCTCTGGTTTAATTAGTGCTCCCAACTTTAGAAGAGATATGCCCTTCTGAATACATGACTGTCCCCATTAGGCCTATTTGACTCAGTTGGGTCACATCTGTCGTCACTGCAGACATTTGAGTCTGTGACTTGTATACTATTCCAAGTGGCTTCCCTGCCATATTAAAGTGAAGATGAACTTCAGAAGGAAAGTGTGTTTCCTATAACATGATTCAGATCATCAACTCACTTTCCAACTGCTTTCATGGTGGTAGGATTTTTGTAAGTGTCCTACTTCTGAAGTGCTCCAGGATTGAAACAATACAGTGTATGTCGTCTGTGTTCACTTAATATATTTTTTCCATGAGTGGAATCTAAACTAATCTTACTAGATGGAGTACATTTCATGCTATACTAAATGAAGTTCAGGGACTTCCCTGGTGGTCCAGTGGCTAAGACTCCATGTTCCCAATGCAGGGGGCCCAGGTTCAATCCCTGGTCAGCGAACTAGATCCCACATGCCACAACTAAGAGTTCGCGTGCTGCAACTAAAGATCCCACACACCGCAACTAAAAGATTCCGCACGTTGCAACAAAGACCTGATGAAGCCAAATAAATATTTTTTAAAATATTAAAAAATAAATAAATAAATGAAGTTCAAAACCACTGTTATCCCAAAGCAATAATAGAAGAATTTTCCTGTCACGGCCCTATGGTCATTCAGTCTCTTTTCTGATTCCTAGCTTTTTTTTTTCCTTTTCATTTAAGTAAGATTCTAGCATCTTTGTACATGATCCTTTGTCGTTACAAATACTTAATGTTTAAACTATTAGTTTTCAACATCCCTGTTTCATAGGAGACGTCACTCTCTCACTAGGAGTGAGTAAGGAGAAGGAAAGTGAATCATAGCACTTAATGTCTTCTTTGCTTAACACTCCAGTGGTGACCCTATGGTCCATTTCTCAGAAACTTCCCTCTTGAAAGTCTCTGAGGATTGGCGTCGCAGAAGTTATTCATATTCTAATCAGTTTTCACCCACAACAGAGGCAAAAATGTTAGTTACTTGCAGCTAGGATTGCTTTTATGACATAATTCTGGCCCATGATTTGTAAGCAGTATTTCCTGGATTAAGTTTCTAAGAGATAGATCTCACAACTGCCATAATGTCTAAAATGAAAAAAAAAAAAAGTGGGTCATATCAAATGTTGGCAAGGATGTGGAGCTGTGGAACAGACACTCACTGGGAGTATACATTGGTAAAACTTCTTAGGAAAACTGTCCGGCAGCATCTACCAATGTTTACCATTAAGTATGAATTAGGCCTTCCACTCCTAGGTATATCCCCAACAGAAATGCATATGTCTGATTATCAAAACACAAACACACAAGATTATTTATAACACAATTCATTGTAGTCCAATACAGAAAACAACCCAAATGTCCATCAACAGTGAAATGGATAAATTATGAATAATCATAAAATAGAATACTGTCCTATAATGAGAAAAAACAGGCTACAGCTATACCCAACAGAGGACGAATATCAGAACTATAATATTTAGTAAAAGATATCAGTCATAAAAGAGTACTAACTGTATAATTCCATTTATATAAAGTTCAAAATTATGAAAAACTATGCTATGCAGTTAGAAGTCAAGACAGTGACTGCCAATGTCTGGAATGGAAATGGGGATCTTTGCAGGGGTTGGTAATGTTTTAGATCAATCTGGCTGTTGGTCACACAGGTGCATTCAATCTATGAACATTCAACTATCCGAGTGCTTAAGACTAGAATTATGTTATACTTGAAGTTTACTGAAAGAGAGAAAGATGAAGAAAAAGAGAAGAAGCAAGAGAGAGCTGAGAGTGAGGGAGAGGGAGACCATAGCTGGCAGGGTCCTTTTTTCCCTCTGGTCCTACCAGAGTATTTCCAGCTGAAACACAAATAAGTTATGGATGTGTAACAGTCATAAAGAGACCATGAAGATAAAACCTGTGACCCAGAGAGACAAGTGGGTGAAGACAGATAAAGTACCCAGGGTCTCTGATCTCTGATGATATCATTGAACAACTGTGCCAACGCTGGACTCTGATTTCCGGACTTCCTGTTGCCCAAGGCAAATTAACTCTACTGTTTTTGATGTTATCTGTCAGATTTTTTTTTCTTGGCTGCTTTCACATGCAATTCCTATAGCTATTACACAGTTTTATTCTAATTTTTAGCAATTTTCTTTCAAGTTAGTAGTCCCATCACATGTAAATTTAACCCAAACCACTAAATGGCCAGGTTTAGTGGTTTGGGTTAAATTTACATGTGATGGGACTACTCCTGGCCATTTTTGGTAATCCAAGAGAGATTCTAATGGTGGAAAATGCTTAAGTTCAAAATAAGGTATCGTTAAAGACAAACTGGTTGGGGTTCAAGATGGCGATAGAGAAGGATCTGGGGCTCACCTCCTCCCATGGACACAGTGAATCTGCAACTACGTATGGAACAATTTCCTCTGGGAAGAAAACCTAAAACCTGAGCAACTCCTGTGCCTCTAGAGAAGGCCCACATCAGGGTGAGTAGGGGAGGCTGGGACACAACCCACATCGTAAACTCCTTCCCCTGCACAGTGACCCACCGATGGGAGGGGACTCAAAACCCCCAGCTTCTCCCTGAGGAGCAAAGGGCTTGAACCCCCCCAGCAGGTGCGCCAACTTTTAAGACCTGCACCTGAGAAACGAGCCCCCCCACAAAGTGAAAACCAGTCGGGCTCATGTCCACGAGACCCACTAGGCTGTGACCATCGGAGAAAGGCTCTCAAAGTGCTGGTGCGGGGACTCACCTGCCCTCGGGCGCAGGCAGAGGCGGCTGCACATCCAGAGGTGCCAAACTTGCTGTGAAGGAGGCTCCTTTGCTCATCTTCAAGCCCGGCCTGAGGGGCGGACCTGTCAGTAGCCCACAGCCAGGGTCCTGCTGCCGGTGGCCACCATCTTCACGTCTCCCTCTGTCAGCGGGCATCATCTCGCTTTTTTTTTTTTTCAAAACTTTTTTCCTGTGGGCGCCATCTACACACCCACTTCTACTTCATTCCAGTCAGCAGGCGCCATCTTTGTGCTATGGCTGGTGGACATCATCTTTTTTTTCTTCCTTTTTCCTTTCCTGGGCAGGTGACATATATCCTCTCACTCTGCCTTCCTCCCGCCGGTGGGCGCCAGCTTCCCGCGCTCCTCTGACTGAGCGCCCAAGTCTCGCGGCAGGCGGCTCTTCTGCGTGACTTGACTGGTAACCCTGGTTTCTGCGACTGCCGCCCGCGAGACGCTCCTGGAACCCTGGACTCTGGAGGCTGAGGCAGCTTATGTTCCTGGGTCCCGTAGGGCTGTAACAACCAGAGACACGGTTCTGGGCAGGCCGCCCCGGTAGAGCTCAGCACAGACAGCGGGCTGAGATGCACCCCATCTTTCAGTGAAATTGTCCTATTCGTTTATCCTCACAGCTGCAGCCTGAGGGGCGGCTTCTAATTAAACACGTACTAAGGGCGACTGTGAGCCTTTCTAGAGAGCTTGGAGGCTGGTTGCAGCTCTCGCACAGCTGCGCTCCCAACCGCTATTATCTTTTAGAGGAGCTTGTGTTCCCGAGTCCCACGGGACAGGAATCACTGCAGACAGTTTTCAGCGCCCCCAGGGCTCGGCACAGACAGCTGACTAAAATACGCCCGTCTTTCTAAGAAAGAGGCCTGCTTGCTTGTGAGGAGCTCCGGCCTGAGGGCAGCTCAGGTCAGATGCGAGCAGAGGCTGCTGACAGACGCCGCCATCTTGGCGGCCCCTCTGCCCCCGTAGTTCGCCCGTGTCCGGCACACGGGAGCTTCCACGCTCCTTTGGAACCCTGGTATTTGCCGCTGCCGCACAGGGGGCACCTCCAGACTGCGTGGCTCTGGCGGCTTCTGCGCGTGGCCCCCCAGGACTGCGTATGTGCGCTTCTTTAAGAGCTGCCGTCTGAGGCTGGGCTTCCAGTCAGCCGAGTCGGTGCGGGCTGAGACCTCCCCTCCCTTCAGGACGCTGACAGGGCTGGGGCAGAGCCTCACCCACTGGGAGCCGCGAAAAATAAAATAGGCTGCTGGACGGTCACAAAGCCTGAGAGACAACCGAGAGCCGGGGCAGGGCTGCAGGATAAAGTCCATCTACACGAGGCCTCTCCTTCCAGACCAGCAAGGTGGCTGCTTCACTTAATGCACGGAAGCCGGCACCGAGAGTCGAGGAACGTGAAGAAACAGAGGAATATGTTCCAAAAGCTGAGGAAAAAAACTTAATGAAAAGGTATAGTTTAATTTTTTTTATTATTCATGCTTTAATTATTGGCAAAGGTGTCTGATATTTTTGGTAAAAACACAAATATGCTCGTGTTTGCAGAGAGACTAGATTGTTTTGCATCATCCTCCCATCTTTGATGTGCCCTTTTGACTCTCCTCCACTTACCTGAAATAGAATTAATTATAATCAGTTGCTTCAGTCCATTCTTCACAGTAGTTCATGAGGTCTTTGAATGTAAGCACCTGGTTTTAATCTCAGCACTTAGCACTGTTTTGCAAAGGAAAGACATATTACATATATATTTGCTATGTGTTGCATGAATGTATTAGTAGATTTTAAAGCCATGTCGTATTTGGGGTGTATAATGGGTATATGTCATTTTTTTGCTGCTAATTATTAATTCCCCCTTTTCTTTCGCAAGAGTCTGCGAAGGTTTTTCTATAAAAGGCCAGGTGATACATATTTTCAGTTTTGTAGGCCAAATGGTTCAGGGCACGATTATCAACTTTGCCTTTGGAGCCGGAAAGCAGCCATAGACATTTCATACACGAATACACATAGCTATACTCTAATAAAACTTATTTAACAAAAAAAAAAAGCAAAAAAATGCAATGATCTGGATGTGGCCATGGGCCACAATTTGCCAAACCTTGTGTTTGAACTTGTAAGTAAAATTTCAACTGCTTACTCTTACTAATGAAGCTAAAGGGATCAGAAACTTCTACTCCATTCTCTAAGATAAATGGAAAGGGTTGAGTTTACAGAACGTTGCCAGAGTTCATCTGGATTTTGAATCTGGAGCAAGTGATGCAAGGAATTAAAGAAAGTAGGAAGCCCTTCATTGTAACAGTGGGGCGTGCTGACCAGATTTTTCCTGCCTTAACATTATGGTACTCTGGGCTTCTCACATTTCTGGAGCTCTGATCCTTTTTAAGTGAGTTTGACAATGCAAATTTTATATAAAATCTAAATTTTTAGATTGAAAAATTAAGAAAAGCATAGGGGCCTTACTACTGGCTGATCCATTTAGACTCAGCATGAGTTTACCATTCACACCCCACTGCCTTCCCTATTATGAAGCTTAGTGTCAGTTGCCGTTTTGCATCACATATATGCTGCTGTTTTTCTTAACGTAGAGTTCTTCACTCATTTATGTTCCCTCCCTAGTGTGTGTGTAAATCTGAAGGTTCACCTGTTGAAATAGGTCATCATAATATACCTTTATTTTTAAGGTGATGCCATATCTAGAGCACTCTTGTCTGAACACAATTTATAAGTGGTCTTCTTAACCCAAGTTAAACACAACAATCCAGAAATGAAGGTAAATCATATTCTATACGCACGGAGTATGTGGAATGTCTCATTCCATACATTCTGAGTAGGGATATATGGCTTTTCTTTTAACCATAACCATAAAACAATGGGCTTTAATAGTTTAGGGACAAATAACTCCACCCCTTTATCTCCCCTACCCACCCCACCAAATTTCTCAGAAATTGTGGTTCACCATCACATTGTGTACTTTTCAATTTGGATCTGATATTTCTGGACACAATTTCAGTAATCTTACACATCCTCCTATCTGGAGTAACAAAATACTATTAGATAGAGCCCATTATTAAGCAAACTATTTCTCCTCTATTTTTCCTCTCTGAGGAGGAAGCTCCTTCATGTAACACAACTGGCTCTTCTCTTCCTTTTCACTCCCTCTGTCCTAGAGGAGTATATTTAATTTTCTGCTTTGAGGGTTGTGGAAGATTGTAGGAATGTGCGTACCAGTCCCAGCATTTCTGGGAGCAGGGCTTTCCTCATAAAGTTTTCTGTCTTTCCTACTCTGCGATTCTGCAAGTTTACAAGGGACGGCCTGGGATTGTCAGCTCCTGTTTCTGGGAGGGAAATCAGCCTAAGCTAGAGGTACTGTGTTAGAAATCTCATATTTCTCCAAATTTAAAAACACAGTTTCCAATATCAGTTCATCAACAAGAAAAGGATATGTTTTGACCCCCATCTTCATAACTCCTTTGTCTTATTTTAAAATACATTCAGAAACCAGACCGGGAGGGTGGGTCATGTCACTGGACACCCTCAGGATCACCACCACATGTGAGAAACAAATTATTACGCAGAGTGTTACTTGGAGGCCTCATCCCTCCACATTTTTCACTCTTAGTCAATTTGATCAACAGGATTTGATTTAATCCTGACCCAAGTAATCAATGCAAATATCTGTCGTTAAGCTTACCTCCGTGAGAAGCCACTGCTCTGTGTTAGGTCAGCTCTCTCATTATAACAATTTATTTAGGGGCAACAGTTTACCAGTTACAAGACCATTAGTCTTTTCAGAAAACAGCAAAATTGAACCACGTTTTGTTTTGTTCCTAAGTACCATTACATTTAGCATTTAAGGAGCTACATGTGATTTCTGGTCACTGGAGCAGGTATTTAAGGCCCTCAGTTTGAAAACAGCACAAATACATCACTATGCCCTTTTCATTAAACAGGCAAAAGGGACAATTTGGTTACACGTATCCTCAAAGCCATCTTATATCTAACATACGTCAAAGAGCTCCAGGAGCCCCAATCAGAAATTCATCTCTACCCAGCTAATAGCCCTTTCTTACTGCTTTTCTTGTCAGTGAAAAGATTCTTTTCTCATTCCCATATTACATTTTTAGAATTGATATTTCACACTTCGCCCTCTGGAACTAGATTTTGGTGATTAATATGGGTACACTAAGAATTAGTAGTCAGCATGCATTTCATTTGTGGTCCCTAAAAATCATAATTATCTGATGCATGATACAGACTACATCTTAGCAACTGCCAGGCTATTAATAAGGGTAATGGGTTGTTACACATTACAGAATAATTTTATCTTAATTTTTGAAGTGCAGGTTTATGTTTTAAATATTATTTAAGAAAAAAAGGAAGGAGAAATAACATTACTTAACAGAAAAAAAAGAGAATGAATATTTTATTGCTTGAAAGAGATTATTGTGGCTGTCTTCTAGTAGCTTATACTCTGAAAATACATATAACGAAATAGACTATTCTGGAAGGGAAGAGAAACGTGTAGTTCAGTGCGACACTCTAAAATAGTAACCACTTCTTTATTTTATATTCAAATTATATACTCAAAATGTGAAAAATAGTATAAATAAGTTAATTTTAGGAATTCTAGGTGTATTACCAATTTAAAAATCTGATTCAAAATAATGTTCTTGTATTTTCTAGCATTCTTTTAAATATGCAGTTATTTTCTGTTTCTAAACTTGATGTTTGGGTAAAAACGTAGGGCCCACTCCAATGCTATTGATTCCTGTCCTTTTCATTTTTAAAAAATAGTTCATGAATTCTTAAAATCTTATTTTTCCTAAGCCATAGAAAATCTGTCATGGATATCTTATTTCAAAGGGGTAAATGCAAAACTAATGATAAATGAAAATTGTTTGAAAGCATAAACCCAAAGCATGGCACAGGAGCAGGTTCTTATTAAGACTATTAGAAGACTAATAGAAATCCTTACTACAGGTCTCTCAACAAATACTATTCCCTCATTCATAAAATTTTTCAGAATTCCATGCATGCAGATTTTTATTAGTGACTTAACAGATAGAGAGCATTGTGCAGGGGGGAAAATGGCTGCCTTGGAACTGCTACCCAGAGTAAATATTTACAAACCTGCCAACCTGGCATTGATTTTTATAGAGTGAGTACAAACAAGAAATCTAAAGCCTGTCTTCTTCCTCTGAAGAAAAATATTTTCAGTGGAGAAGTTGGCCAGTATATCCAAGTATAAAATGAGAGGTATGCACAGTGTTTTACTGCATTATATGGTAATCCCTCCACAAAAATAAAAAGATCTACAATAGAAGAAATCACAGATTTTGAAAGTTTTCTTTCATTATATATCTTATGTCATTTTTTATGTACACTAGATTATAAAATAGTCTATATATTATAGAAAATGTGTACTTCAAACTTACGAGTAAATACAGTCAGTTCTACAAATTCCATTTTACAGTAGTAATAAATGCCTACATGATTTACTGAATGTATATGAAGTAAGTAAACCCCAAAGAAGTCACTTAAAATCCTCCATTCAAACCTATAATTTTAAAATCTGCAGTTACCTGTTAATATTCTTATCTTAATTTGATTCTTGCTCTCGGAAATTGAATGAGAGTAGATAGTCTTATGAGATTTTTCTTCTTGTCCAGAAATGCCATCATATACAACACACATACAAAAATCAACTCCCGGTACCATTTGTAAGAAAACAGCTTAGGGAGAGCTAAAAAGTTTTAATTTCCCTGTGCCACTATCAAGCTGCAGCTGTAGGAGCAACCCTGAGCCTTTGTAAAACCACTCAGCTTGCTTTTGTTTCCAGGCATTGGCAGAGCCTACTCTTCAGGGGAGGTGAATCTAGGATCATAAATGTGAAGTGCTGTTTTATGGATCTCTCCTGCGTTTAAGCAAGATTAGGAATCAACAAACTTTCATACATGCTAAGAGATATAACGGACTGGCACTGCCACATGGTGCGTCACCACAGATTTTACATACTTACCCTAAGAATTTATCAACCAAACAATATGTAGGAGTTTGCTTTGTAATTTAATTTTAAAGGATATTTAAGAGAGGGTTGCTGCTGCTTCTCCCTTATGCCTAGCATCCAATCTGTTGGCATGTCTGGTAGATTTTACCTCTAAAATAACTTCTCCCTGCTATCACTACTACAGTATTAGAAATTGTGAAATCATTCCCTATATTCATTTGCTAGGGCTGCCATACCAAAGTACCACAGATGGGTGGCTTAAAATACAGAAATTAATTTTCTCATAGTTGTTGAGGTTAGAAGTCCAAGATCAAGGTGTTAGTAGGTTTGGTTCCTTCTTCTTTCTTTTGCTTGCAGACAGCCACCTTCTCACTGTGTCCTTACATGTCTTTCCTCTGTGCACATGGGCCTCTAAAGTACCTTTTTACCTGTCCAAATTTCCTCTTCACCAAAAACACTAGTCAGATTGGATTGGGATGTACCTTAACAACCATTTTAACTTAAGCATCTCTTTAAAGGCCCTTCTCACCAAATACAGTCACATTCTGAGGACTTAGGGGTTAAGGGTTCAACATACCAATTTTTAGGAAACAAAATTCTGCCACAGACACTATCCAGTTTTCTCTTTATGCCAAACCCCTTTTCCAAACAAAAATTTCTCCTCTGTCAAGTACATTCCTGACCACATCATTCTCTTGCTGATTATCTTTCAATGAATTCCACTGTTTCCAAAGAGAAGTTCCAATGTATAGCTTGGCATTCATATCCTTCTATTTTCCAGCCTACCTTTCCAACTACAATATCATCTTTACATCTGATCTGCAAAACAACTAAAAGAATTGGTCTCTCTTCTACCCTGGAAGAAACATCTGATTCGTGATTCTGCTTAACACTGCTCCCTACTCAAATGCTGATAACTCCTAGACCAAATATTCCTTAATCCTTTATAGGGGCTATCCATTGACTCTTGAGCAACATCCATATCCCCATTGTTTGGTAACAGTCTCCTGTATCTGTAATTCCACTCAGAGCCCCAAGAAGGTTTGTGGAATGTCTCTTCCCTATCTCTTAATATATGTAGTTAGGGTGGGCTGATCACAAACCTTCTCACCACAGGTGTGGGTGGGTACATGACTCAGGTCTTGCCAATGATTGTATTCCAACTCCCAGGCTACAGGTATTATTCAAATACAGACAATACATTTATCTAATGAGCACTAATCCTAGGACTTCTGCTGGGACACTAGAGAAAAAGGAACTCTTTTAATTGACGTTGTTAAACTAGCAAAAATAAACCTGGGCTGTCGGCACTTTGTCACTCCAGTGGGATAAATAAAAATAATTTAAACCCTGTAAATATTTTGGTTGAACTGCAGAGCATCAGTAATACAGAGCAATTTTAAATGCTACCAGAGGGAATATGTTATTTAGAAAGGTATGACAACTGGACTAACAGCAGATTTCTCATCAGAACAATAGAGACAGGGGAGTTATATCATCAAACATAAGAAAAAAAACTGTCTAGAATTTTATACAAGCTAAAGCAGGAGTAGAGAATAAAATTAAAAACTTGTCATACACATAATAGCCAAGGTAATTTACCATCCACAGACCTAAAAGAAATAACTACTAAAGGATGTGCTTTATTCAGAGGAAGTGATCCACAAGTTAAAGGAAAGAATGAAAGATAAAATAGTAAAAATAGAATTCAGTAAAGTATGTTCATAAGTTTAATGAATGTGCAGCTGAATATACGCACATCCTATGACCTAGCAATTTCTAGTTATATATCTAACATAAATGGACACGTTTTTATATAATTGCACAATAATGTTCAAACACTATTAATATCAAAAAACTCCAAATAAACCTAAGTGCACCCAGAGACAAATGTATAAATTGTGCTATATCTGTACAATGGAATATTACACATGCATGGGAATAAACTAATGATAAACGTAATAGTATGGATGAATCTCACAGACACTATGTTAAGCAAAAGAAGTCAGCCAGTAAGGGGCACATACTTAAAAGATTATATTTGTATGGAGTTCAAGGATAGTTAAAACTAATTATGGAGTTGAGCAGTCTCAACAATGTTAACTTTGGGGGGCAGGTAGAAACTGGAAGGGAGCACAAAATATCTTGTAGGGTTCTAGGAATATTCTATTTCTTCACCTGCATGCTGGTTACACATATGTGTTCACTTCATGACATTTAACCAGATGTTTCACTTATTCTATGTGTGTAAGTCAAAGTGCTTTATGTTGAAATAACAAAAAAAATAGAAATAATCATTTAAAATATAGTAAAATCTGAAACTTCCAAACCTAGAGAGGAGTAAAGTAAGTTTGTAAAACTTAATCAGTTCAATAGAAAGCGAGTAAATAAGCAAGGCAAATAAAATATTTTGTAGGGGACAGTGATTTATTCTTATCCAGCAAATGTTTACAGAGCACCTACCAGGTTCCAGGAACTATTCTAAACACTGAGGATATGTATCAGGGAAAGGAAATAAAAAGCCAGAGGGAGGGAGTATCTATACCAAAGTGGGAAAAAACTCACTAAGTAGATGGCATTATACAAGTACTTGAAGAGGTGAAGTTTCAAATCCGAAATAAGATAGTACCAGAAAGAGCAAACAGCAAGTGCAAAAGTTCTGAAATGGTCAAGTTAGCTACACAAATCCAAAGGACAGAGGCAGATGAGTGTGGCTGAGCAGAGTGAGGATGGGCATACTGAAGCAGAGTGAGAATAAAAGCCAGATTATACAGGGCTCTGGAGGGAGCTGCTGAGAGAATGCACATGGGAAGTAAGAAAAATGAAAGATGGCTCTAAGGGTGTCAGCCTAAGGAAATGGAAAGCAGAGTTACCATTTACTGGAATGAGACATACTGTGGAAGAAGCAAATATGTCAGTAACGACAATAAATATAAATGGATTAAACTCCCTTGTTAAAAGAAAGAGTTAATGGATTTATTCATTTGACACATACAATATTCTTACCTATATGAATGTGTATATACTTCTGAGATAATTTATGTAAATGTATCTCTTTCCTTTAAACGTCAAGTTTCTTGAAATTTTTTTACGAGAGTCTCTTGAGGCAAGAGATATTTTATAACACCTTAATATATGCAAACAGTTTGTTGTATCTAATTCAGCAACAGAAACAGTTTAAATTTAGGGAGGCAAATTTATCTTTGTACTTATTTTGTTATGGTTTTTATAAGCGTACAATGCAATGTAATTCAGAAATGTCAAGTTAGTAAGCCCTTAGTAAATGTTTGAAAATGGCAATATTCTTCTTATTATTATTATTACTATTCATAGGTATAGCAGCTCATTCTCCTTGTACACATTAAAATCATAAGTTTCCACCTTTATTATACTGAAACCTAGTACTAAAGATGAAGTAATCATCTCCAGCTACTTTGTATACCAAGAGTAGACCCATTTACTTTAGATCTACTTAGGTAAACAGTAGAGAAAAAGAGATTTTGAAGCAATGAAACCAAAACCCTTAGTGTCTGTTTCCTTTTGGGGGGCTTAAGAGAGGATGTTTGTGCTAGTTACATTTCTCAGTTCATGGCACAATAGCAAGCTGAAAGACCCTGTCTTTTATTCTCCATTCCCCACTCTCATTCCCCTTTCTGTTCCCTGGTAACCATTTTATTTCAGATTTCTGTCCCATATGTATATGTGTTCTTAAGAAGTTTGTATTAATGTGTTTTTTTTTCCCCTGCAAGTGTTCTCACTTTACATAAATGGAATTGTGCCATAGATCTTATTCTGTTTTGTATGTTCTCACTTATCACTCTTTTCAAGGTCTTTCTATGTTACTGTAGGTATGTACTTCACTGCTTTTAACTTCTGCTTAGAATTTATTGCAGACACAGTGTCCTACTCATGTCCTCTATTCTTACTGCATCAGTGCACATCTGTGAACTTGCAAATACCTGTACCTGCATTTCATTGCCTGAGGGCCTGGCCTCCAGAGACCATACTGCTGTCCACAGTATGCCCAAAGAGCTAAGGACATTATGCTTCTTGAAAGCAATCCTCAATGACCAGAGTTGGTGTATAGATTCTCCAGCAACCTCTTCTCTTGTCCGTATGGTATTCTAGGCCAACCTCCAGAGTTTCCCCAAATGGTTAAGCTTCAGTAGCTGGTTGTTGAATTAATGATTCATTCTTTATTGGCTGCTGCCTTCCCAGTCATTTGGCACTTCTCTGCTCTCTTACTTGTTTCTTACACATCCCCCAAGAGTATCTTTTTCCCATAGTCTGCATCTAGGTGATCCCAAACTAAGAGAGTATTCCATTCACTTCATTATACTAGCCTATTACCCTAGTGATGGATTCCAGTGATGAACTCCAGATAACTGCCTACTCAACACAATATAATAAGCGTTTTCAGCAAGTCCCCTTATTGACGTATGAGATAACTTGTCTGGGTCATATACAGTGGCAGGTTTGTTGGGTCATGTGGCTCATATGTAAACAGACTAAGAACTGCTAGATTTCTCGCCAAAGTGATGCACATGGTTTTCTAAATACCCTCATCTTGGTCAACCCTACTTTATACATTTGTTAAGTGTTTGAAACTTATTGATGGTTTAGTTTGAATTTCTCTAATACTAATGAATTGGGATTTCTTCATGAGCTTTAGAAATCGGGATTTCTTCATGAGCTTCATGAGCTCCTGATCTGTGAATTGTCCGATCATATCCTTTTCCTATTTTTCTAATTCCATTCAGGACTTTCTTGCATTCTTTAAATCAATTTATCAAATTGAGACATTGCAAATATCATGTCCCAATCTATTATTTGATAACTTTGTGGATGGTATCATGTTTTGAACAGAAATCCTTAATTTTTCCCAGTTATTAATCTGTTATTTTCTCTGTAATATATGTTTTGTAGGTGTTGTTTAAGTAGCTCCTTGTCACTCCTAGGTCATAAAGATATTCACCTAAATTATCTATTACCTTTAGAGTTTTATACTTCATATTTATGTCTTTAGTTCTTTGATTCACCCTTGTTTATGGCTTTAAAAAGTTCCTAAATATTGTAATATATCTATACAGATTAACCAACTGCACATTATTAAAGGGTAAATGCAAAATAAATGAGAATCAACAGCAACAGCATAACTTGTTCTCAGTACTTCAGTGAGCACAGCATTTGAATAACTCTTGTTCCTCTCTGAAGGCCACAGTTCTGAGCTTAAGGTATGCCAAAACTACTAGATGACATTCTTGTTTCCCTGGTTTTCATCCCTGCTGCTAGGTGAATTACACTCTTAAAAAGGATACTTTTTCCTTTGACAAATTTGGGGGTTCTGCATTACACATTTTGACTATTTTTTCTCTATTGCCTCAAAAGGAGCAACTAGCTCTCTTTCTGATATTCCTCTGACGTGCAAACTATTTCCAAACGAAAAGAATGAGCTTTGTCACTTGCGTTCATTGGGTGAGACCATCAGACCAGCTGGGCCCTGGAGGTGTCCCACAGAGCACGAGATTCCCACCTCTGCCTACACTGCTGATTTTGTGGGACTGTTGAGTCTCCTCCATTTCCAAATCTATAGTTTCAATGACAGAAAAAACAGACACAGCCTCCTGAGCAACCCGCTCTTTTTGCTTTCATGGAGTTAACCTCAGTCTGTTTCTTTCTGTTAAGAGAAATAAATACTTTTCACAGATTGATTGTAAAGAGCTAGAATCTTCTTTCAGGCATCCTACTAGATTTCAAGATACATCAGTCAGGATATAGCAATAAATAGTACACAATACAATGATACAAGCTTGAAATTGTAGGATTGTTTAGCGTGCTTACTATGGATGTTTTTATTCTTTTAATAATACAATATATATGAAACAAAACAACAGATAGTTAGAAAGTTAATATTCAGAATTACATTTAAGTACTGGATGGAAAGTTAATCCTCACCTACTCAAATCCATCAAATTGGGGTTATAGTGAGAATCACTGTGGGAGCTTATTAAAATAAAGATTCTTGACCACCAGCACTAGAGATTCTGAATCAATCAGGGCCTTTGTTGGAGACTAGGGTTATAAACCAGCTAAGTTTGTTTATCTAGTCAGTGCAAACCACTCATCTTATAAATGAGAAAACACCAGTTAATAAAATATACTCTATGGCAGGACTGCTAATTGCCTACTCAACACCCTTTCTGTCTTTCTTCCTCACTTGCAGGCAAAACACTTTATTTCTCAGTCTCTACATGCAAGAGTCATGATGTGACACAGTCCTAGTCAATGAGATGTAACAGAAGCTTCTGATACAGCTTCTGAAAAAAAAATCCTTGAAACATGACAAATTTTGGCTTGTTAATCTGATTTTCTTTTCCCATATTTCTTTTTCTTGTCCTTTTTACCATGCACCCTTCTTTCTTTTCCTGCTTGGAACATAACTGATGGTGATAGATCTAGCATCCATCAAACGAGCATGAGAATGAGCTCTAAACTATATGCCAAACTGACAGACAGGAGTCTTGGCGCCTGATGACATAATGATGCTACTATAACAGACATGGACAGTCTACTTATATCAGAGCCACAGGTGACCACAATTTCTCTTTGATATAGACGTTTATAATTTCCTTTGTGAAATTATACATGTGCCTGTGTAGGCATTTGTGGGTATGTTGTATATGGACACATAGGCAGACACATAAATACACAATCAGTGGACTAGAGCAAAAATCATGAGTACCAACAGAGCTAAAACATAAACTTCCATGACCCTTTATCTAGGGACTAAGACAGAGGTGGATGAGGGACACTGTATTAGTAAAATTTCTGGTAGTTGCAAATAATAGAAAGGCAATTAAAAGTTGCCTTTCAAGGATGAGCTCGTTTAAGTCATGGCTTGATTTAAGATCTTACGTAATGTCATCAGGATGCTGTCTTTCCCTCTCACTTTTTTAGTCTGCTTTCCTCTGTCCTTTGGCACACAACCTTTCAAGGGATCAAAGATGGAAACCAGCAACTTCTCACATACATCTACTAAATTAAAAATACAAGGAAAACAGAATATGCCTCCCTTTTTCCTAATAGTTTCAGGCAACTGCTTGTGACTAAGAAGTCTCAGTAAGGTCATGTTCACATGTCTGAACAAATAACCATGGCCAACAAGATAAGGTAATCTGATGGCCAGGTCTGGAATGAATTGGCCCTACCCAAGCAACACGTACTGAGAGTATAGAAGGAGTTGTATACAAAGAAAAGTTATCATGAAGAGTTTGTGATGGGAAGCGGGGTGGGGATTAACACTGGGCATATTAAAAAAAAAAGACAGATGTCCACCACATCACATGATCATTCTGTCATAAGCTCAAGGTAAATAATAAGATTGGAAGGCCACAGTTTAGTCTAGCCAGGTTCCACCCAGTACCTCTTCTCAAATGGTACTAGAAACTCTAGATGTCGTTTACCATTTTAAAATATGAATTTCTAACTTTTGAGAATAATCATTGGAAGATGCATCAGAAATATCAGACCTTAATAAGCTCCAGAAGGGAACTGCTCTGACTTATCTTTTCTTAATGTACTTTTCAATGTGATGATCTGATAGATGTCCAAGATGGCACAGGATAAAAAGGTCATTGTAAGAATCTAAGATACCAGGCTAAAATTACATATATATTGGTGCATGTTTGTGTCCAAATAAAATAAAATTATATGCTAATGGATATATGTGTGTCCATAAAATCTGTGAGTATAAAATATTAGTAATTTATCTACTACTCTATCTCTAGCAGCTAGCACACAGCCTGAAAAACAGTAGAAATTGAATAGATGTGTGATGGGTGAATAAACTAATGGACGAAAGGAACTGAGCTGGGTGTCTTTGCATTTCTCCAAGTTATGTAGGTGATGTAAGGACACAGGAAAACAACCTGTAAAGTTTACTTTGGCAAGTTAGAGAGCACTGTATTCCTAACTCAAACCCTAACTCAGCTGACAAGATATTGGAAAACAATCAACTTAAAGTTTTTTGCATTTTTTTTAAACTTAGGGAACACAGTGGTAAACAAAAACATTTATCAAATACAGAGTCATAAATATCTAGGTAGCTATATTTTGCATGAATGACTCACTCCAACCTTATCATTATAATGCTTGCATAAGTTCAGTAGAAGCACAGAATCCATAAAAAGGCAGAAAAGAAATATAAAAACAAGGTACTGTAAATATAGAGGAGTACTTTTATAATTATATTTCTCACCAGGGCCACATGAAATACAATATTATACAGAAAACTATACATCTGCCAAATGTTCCAAAGGACAGTGCATTACCATCAATTCCAATTCATCCTTCCAACAAAGAATTACACTTGCACCCAAAACTTTACTCTGCTTCTTTCTAGAATGCTCGTTACTTAATTTTAATATTATTTTCTGTGAACTACTATTCATTTATTTTCCTTATAGGTTAATTTCTATTTTCCATAAATTTAAATTTAGAATTAATTAGGTAGGCATAGGCATTAATGTGCCATTTAAGTAACATAAAGAATCTCATTCTTTTCTGTCCCTATCATGACATTGTGATAATAACTCAGATTTTTACCTCTAATTATTTCATTTACTAACATTATTGGCTTATGTAAACTGCTTTAAACATGGAGATTTATAGGATGATGAAATCCAAAAGAATAGAATACTCTTTAAAAAGTATTAAAATTATCAATGAGGCAAAATTCCAAATGTATTAAAAAGACAAGAAAATAAATATGTGTTTGTATATGTGTGTAAGAAAGGTAAAAATCAGTCCAATTGTATTTTCTAGAAGGAAAAAGGAAAGGTGGTCACCTCTAAGTGATGAAACTGTGACTAAAAAGTATATACTTTTTTTCACACACACACTGTATTTTATTTTTTTAAGAGATAAATAAACTGACACTAAGCATTGTAAATGGATGACCACAACAAAAGCAACAATGATTGCAACTACCAAACACGAAACACACTCATACTATGTCATAATATTGACATTCTGTCCAGTAATCCTCCACTGTAACAGCTCCTTTACTTTGCAGTGAAAATTGATCTGTATATTTTTTTGCCTCTGAGTCCTTGTGGGATTTTTTTTTATTCAAACAAAGTCACAAAAATTATAATCATCCTCATCAGTTCACTCAGTCCCATGTAATTAATTTTTTTTCATCTTGATCTTTTGTTAGCACTTTTATGAATTCATCAGTTTTCCATTAGAGTTCTGAAAATGCTTATTCATTCAGTTCAGCAGTATAGTCAGTTACCAGAAACCTGTACTTGTCAGAGTCTTTTCCATGAATTCCTTTAAGATGAAACCCTTTTATAGGAACATTTTTGCGAAAGCATCACAGTACACCCAGAACTGTCTGTAAGTGACAAAAGACTTAAAAATGACCACGGTTAAAGATTTGATGAAAGTTCATAATAATGCAATAGACAAGGAAATTTAGTTATTTCTGAGATATACATTTTAAAGTAATAACTAGAATTATGACTTATAACATTATACCAGAACATACAAGATTTTTAGAAATTTCATGTAATGTCTGAAACATTTATATTAACATATTACCATACAAATAACCCAAAGAAATTTCAGTATTAGTTTTTTGTTTGTTTGTTTATACTGCAGGTTCTTATTAGTCATCAATTTTATACACATCAGTGTATACATGTCAATCCCAATCGCCCAATTTAGCACACCACCATCCCCACCCCACTGCAGTTTACCCCCCTTGGTGTCCATACGTTTGTTCTCTACATCTGTGTCTCAACTTCTGCCCTGCAAACTGGTTCATCTGTAGCATTTTTCTAGGTTCCACATCCATGTGTTAATATAGGATATTTGTTTTTCTCTTTCTGACTTACTTCACTCTGTATGACAGTCTCTAGATCCATCCACGTCTCTGCAAATGACCCAATTTTGTTCCTTTTTGTGGCTGAGTAATATTCCATTGTATATATGTACCAAAACTTCTATATCCGTTCGTCTGTCAATGGGCATTTAGGTTGCTTCCATGACCTGGCTATTGCAAATAGTGCTGCATTGAACATTGGGGTGCATGTGTCTTTTTGAATTATGGTTTTCTCTGGGTATATGCACAGTAGTGGGATTGCTGGATCATATGGTAATTCTATCTTTAGTTTTTTAAGGAACCTCCATACTGTTCTCCATAGTGTCTGTATCAATTTACATTCCCACCAACAGTGCAAGAGGGTTCCCTTTTCTCCAGCATTTGTTGTTTGTAGATTTTCTGATGCCCATTCTAACTGGTGTGAGGTGGTACCTCATTGTAGTTTTGATTTGCATTTCTCTAATAATTAGTGATGTTGAGCAGCTTTTCATGTGCTTCTTGGCCATTTGTATGTCTTCTTTGCAGAAATGTCTATTTAGGTCTTCTGCCCATTTTTGGATTGGGTTGTTTGTTCCTTTAATATTGAGCTGCATGAGCTGTTTATATATTTTGGAAATTAATCCTTTGTCCGTTGATTTGTTTGCGAATATTTTCTCCCATTCTGAGGGTTGTCTTTTGGTCTTGTTTATGGTTTCCTTTGCTGTGCAAAAGCTTTTAAGTTTCATTAGGTCCCATTTGTTTATTTTTGTTTTTATTTCCATTACTCTAGGAGGTGGATCAAAAAATATCTTGCTGTGATTTGTGTCAAGGAGTGTTCTTCCTGTGTTTTCCTCTAAGAGTTTTATAGTGTCCGGTCTTACATTTAGGTCTTTAATCCATTTTGAGTTTATTTTTGTGTATGGTGTTAGGGAGTGTTCTAATTTCATTAATTTACATGTAGCTGTCCAGTTTTCCCAGCACCACTTATTGAAGACACTGTCTTTTCTCCATTGTATATCCTTGCCTCTTTTGTCATAGATCAGTTGACTATAGGTGTGTGGGTTTCTCTCTGGGCTTTCTATCTTGTTCCATTGATCTATATTTCTGTTTTTGTGCCAGTACCATATTGTCTTGATTACTGTAGCTTTGTAGTATAGTCTGAAGTCAGGGAGTCTGATTCCTCCAGCTCTATTTTTTTCCCTCAAGACTGCTTTGGCTATTCGGGGTCTTTTGTGTCTCCATACAAATTTTGAGATGATTTGTTCTAGTTCCGTAAAAACTGCCATTGGTAATTTGATAGGGATTGCATTGAATCTGTAGATTGCTTTGGGTATTATAGTCATTTTCACAATACTGATTCTTCTAATCCAAGAACATGGTATATCTCTCCGTCTGTTGGTATCATCTTTAATTTCTTTCATCAATGTCTTATAGTTTTCTGCATACAGGTCTTTTGTTTCCCTAGGTAGGTTTATTCCTAGATATTTTATTCTTTTTGTTGCAATGGTAAATGGCAGTGTTTCCATAATTTCTCTTTCAGATTTTTCATCATTAGTGTATAGGAATGCAAGAATTTTCTGTGCATTAATTTTGTACCCTGCAACTTTACCAAATTCATTGATTAACTCTAGTAGTTTTCTGGTAGCATTTTTAGGATTCTCTATATATAGTACCATATCATCTGCGAACAGTGACAGTTTTACTTCTTATTTTCCAATTTCTTCCTTTTATTTCTTTTTCTTCTCTGATTGCTGTGGCTAGGACTTCCAAAACTATGTTGAATAATAGTGGTGAGAGTGGACATCCTTGTCTTGTTCCTGATCTTAGAGGAAATGCTTTCAGTTTTTCACCATTGCGAATGATGTTTGCTGTGGGTGTGTGGTATATGGCCTTTATTATGTTGAGGTAGGTTCCCTCTATGCCCACTTTCTGGAGAATTTTTATCATCAGTGGGTGTTGAATTTTGTCAAAAGCTTTTTGTGCATCTATTGAGATGATCATATGGTTTTTATTCTTCAATTTGTTAATATGGTGTATCACATTGATTGATTTGTGTATATTGAAGAATCCTTGCATCCCTGGGATAAATCCCACTTGATCATGATATATGATCCTTTTAATGTGTTGTTGGATTCTGTTTGGTAGTATTTTGTTGAGGATTTTTGCATTTATATTCATCAGTGATATTGGTCTGTAATTTTCTTTTTTTGTAGTATCTTTGTCTGGTTTTGGTATCAGGGTGGTGGTGGCCTCATAGAATGAGTTTGGGAGTGTTCCTTCCTCTGCAATTTTTTGGAAGAGTTTGGGAAGGATAGGTGTTAGCTCTTCTCTAAATGTTTGATAGAATTCACCTGTGAAGCCATCTGGTCCTGGACTTTTGTTTGTTGGAAGATTTTTAGTCACAGTTTCAATTTCATTACTTGTGATTGGTCTGTTTATATTTTCTATTTCTTCCTGGTTCAGTCTTGGAAGGTTATACCTTTCCAAGAACTTGTGTATTTCTTCCAGGTTGTCCATTTTATTGGCATAGAGTTGCTTATAGTAGTCTCTTAGGATGCTTTGTATTTCTGTGGTGTCGTAACTTCTCCTTTTCATTTCTAATATTATTGATTTGAGTCCTCTCCCTCTTTTTATTGATGAGTCTGCCTAATGGTTTATCAATTTTGTTTATCTTCTCAAAGAACCAGCTTTTAGTTTTATTGATCTTTGCTATTTTTTTCTTTGTTTCTATTTCATTTACTTCTGCTCTGATCTTTATGATTTCTTTCCTTCTGCTAACTTTGGGTTTTGTTTGTTCTTCTTTCTCTAATTCCTTTAGGTGTAAGGTTAGATTGTTTACTTGAGATGTTTCTTGTTTCTTGAGGTAGGCTTGTATAGCTATAAACTTCCAGCTTAGAACTGCTTTTGCTGTATCGCATAGGTTTTGGATCATCGTGTTTTCATTGTCATTTGTCTCTAGGTATTTCTTGATTTCCTCTTTGATTTCTTCAGTGATTTCTTGGTTATTTAGAAACATATTGTTTAGCCTCCATGTGTTTGTGTTTCTTACATTTTTTTCCCTGTAGTTCATTTCTATTCTCATAGCATTGTGGTCAGAAAAGATGCTTCATATGATTTCAGTTTTCTTAAATTTACTAAGGCTTGATTTGTGACCCAAGGTGTGATCTATCCTGGAGAATGTTCCATGTGCACTTGAGAAGAAAGTGTAATCTGCTCTTTTCGGATGGAATGTCCTATAAATATCAATTAAATATATCTGGTCTGTTGTGTCATTTAACGTTTGTGTTTCCTTATTAATTTTCTCTTTGGATGATCTGTCCATTGGTGTGAGTGAGATGTTAAAGTCTCCCACTATTATAGTGTTACTGTCGAATTCCTCTTTTATAGCTGTTAGCAGTTGCCTTATGTATTGAGGTGCTCCTGTGTTGGGTGCATATATATTTATAATTGTTATAACTTCTTCTTGGATTGATCCCTTGATCATTATGTAGTGTCCTTCCTTATCTATTTCAAAGTCTATTTTATCTGGTATGAGTATTGCTTCTCCAGCTTTCTTTTGATTTCCATTTGCATGGAATATCTTTTTCCATCCCCTCACTTTCAGTCTGTATGTGTCCCTAGGTCTGAAGTGGGTCTCTTGTAGACAGCATATAGATGGGTCTTGTTTTTGTATTCATTCAGCAAGCCTGTGTCTTTTGGTTGGAGCATTTAATCCATTCACGTTTAAGGTAATTTTTTTTTTTTTTTTGCGGTACGCGGGCCTCTCACTGTTGTGGCCTCTCCCTTTGCAGAGCACAGGCTCTGGACGCACAGGCTCAGCGGCCGTGGCTCACAGGCCTAGCTGCTCCGCGGCATATGGGATCTTCCCGGACCGGGGCACGAACCCGTGTCCCCTGCATCGGCAGGCGGACTCTCAATGACTGCGCCACCAAGGAAGCCCCTACGGTAGTTATTTATATGTATGTTCCTATGACCATTTTCTTAATTGTTTTGGGTTTGTTTTTGTGGATCCTTTCCTTCTCTTGTGTTTCCCACTTAGAGAAGTTCCTTTGGCATTTGTTGTAGAGCTGGTTTGGTGGTGCTGAATTCTCTTGGCTTTTGCTTGTCTGTAAAGCCTTTGATTTCTCCATCGAATCTGAATGAGATCCTTCACGGGTAGAGTAATCTTGGTTGTAGGTTCTTCCCTTTCATCACTTTAAGTATATCATGCCACTCCCTTCTGGCTTGTAGAGTTTCGGCTGAGAAATCAGCTGTTAACCTTATGGGAGTTTCCTTGTATGTTATTTGTCGTTTTTCCCTTGCTGCTTTCAACAATTTTTCTTTGTCTTTAATTTTTCCCAATTTGATTACTATGTGTCTTGGTGTGTTTCTCCTTGGGTTTATCCTTTATGGGACTCGCTGCACTTCCTGGACTTGGGTGGCTATTTCCTTTCCCATGTTAGGGAAGTTTTTGACTATAATCTCTTCAAATATTTTCTCTGGTCCTTTCTCTCTCTCTTCTCCTTCTGGGACCCCTATAATGCTAATGTTGTTGCGTTTAATGTTTCCCCAGAGGTCTCTTAGGCTGTCTTCATTACTTTTCATTCTTTTTTCTTTATTCTGTTCCGCAGCAGTGAATTCCTCCATTCTGTCTTCCAGGTCACTTATCCGTTCTTCTGCCTCAGTTATTCTGCTATTGATTCCTTCTAGTATAGTTTTCATTTCAGTTATTGTATTGTTCATCTTTCTTTATTTGTTCTTTAATTCTTCTAGGTCTTTGTTAAATATTTCTTGCATCTTCTCGATCTTTGCCTCCATTGTTTTTCCAAGGTCCTGGATCATCTTCACTATCATTATTCTGAATTCTTTTTCTGGAAGATTGCCTATCCCCACTTCATTTAGTTGTTTTTTGGGGGTTTTATCTTGTTCCTTCATATGGTATATAGCCCTCTGCCTTTTCATCTTGTCTATCTTTCTGTGAATGTGGTGCTTGTTCCACAGGCTGCAGGATTATAGTTTTTCTTGCTTCTGCTCTCTGCCCTCTGGTGGATGAGGCTATCTATACTTTCTTCTTTTAACTTTCTTTGTTTTCCTACTTTTTTTGCAAATAAAATTTACCATGAAATTAAGAAAATAATATTTATACTATACTATATTGTGGTATTTAGTCCTAAATATCTTTAGAACCTCTCAACGGCCTCATTTAAAAAATGAAAAAAACTTTATTGATCTTATCTTGATTTCTTTATTTTTTATACTATGGTTAAGATAATTAAAAATGAAATGATTGAAAGATAAAGCATGATGATAGAACATAATGAAGGAAAAACAGTGTCAGGACCAAAAAAGGTCGGACAATAACAAAAGAACCATTCTTCATATCATTGGAACAGTAGAAGAGAAAGAGATTGAGACTGAAAGAGTATTTGAAGAAATAATGGCTAGAAACATCCCAAATTTGACAAATACAGATCTATAGACACAAGAAGTTGAATGTGCTATTGAATCAAACTTGGGTCCACTCGACTTCCCACAGTAAAGCCAATCTACTGACACCGGCTTGTGGTGAAGGAAAGTGCAGCATTTATTATAAGGTGCCTAACAAGGAGTCTAGGGCAGCTAATGCTCAAAATAACCCAAACTCCCAGTGGGTTTCAGGAAAGCATTTTTAAAAGCAAGGTGGTAGAGAGCAGTTGCAGGGTGTATGATCAGCTTGTGCACAATTCTCTGATTGGTTGATGGTGAAGTAACAGGGTGGTGTCACAGGATTCATTATTATCAATCATCAGCCTCCAGTAGGTCTGGGGGCTACATGCTGATAGTCATCAAGTAGTTAACTTCTTCTATTTGATGGGGATTTTAGCATCTGTAAAGCAACTAAGGATATTTGCATCAGAAACTATTATCTAGATACTTCAGGGAGGAACAAAGATTCTGTGACTGCCACATGGCTGATTTACTGTTTAAATTGTAACAGTTCTCCTGGCCCAACTGCTACTTTCGTCACTGCATGTTCACATCCTTTCAATTATTAATTCTTGAGCCAGGCTTTTGTGACTTGGCCCAGGAGACTACAACTTTTCTTATGAACAGGCAGAGGACATGTGGGGAGGGGTCTATCCCACAAAGACTCCATAGGGTCCTGCTCGCTTACAGATGAACTCCAGAGAGGACAAACCTAAAAGAAATCCATACCAAGACACACTGTATTTAAACTTTTAACAAATAAAGCTAAAGATCTTAAAAGCAGTCAGAAAAATGATGCATTACCAGTAGGCAAAGACCAAATTGAATGACATCAGAGACCTTGGGAAGCCAAAAGCAAGTGGCACAATATTTTGCAATTGTTGAAAAAAAAACCTGCCAACTGAATTCTATATTTTTCAATACTATTGTTCAGAAATGAGGAAATAAAACCATTATCAAATGTAGGAAAATTAAGAGAATGTGTTGCTTGTAGATCTTTCTTTAAAGACTGACTAGAGAAAGTTCTTCAAACAGAAAGAAAATGATAAAATAAGGAATCTAGGAGCATCAGAAAGGAAGAAGGAACAACAAAGAGAGCATAATTATGGGCACAAAATAGACTCTCCTCTTCCTCGTGAGTTTTATAAATAATGTTTGAGATGAAAAGAAACAATTATAACACCATCTGATACTCAAGATAATAGTATTTAAGAAGGGGACGATAAAGGGCCTAAATGGAACTGCAACATATCAAAATTTGTGACACACAGTTAAAGCAGTACTAAAAGGGAAATTTATAGGACTAAGTGATTATGTTGAAAATGAGGAAAGATTTCAAATCAGTAACCTAACTTTCTACCATAGGAAATTAGAGAAAGAAGACTAAACCTAAAGCAAGTAGAATAAAGGAAATAATTACAGAATTCAATGGAGTTTGAAAATAGGAGAACAACAGAGAACATCAATGAAGCAGAAAACTTGCTCTTCAAAAAAGTTAACTAAACTTGAGAAACGTGTAGTAAAAAAAAAAGAAAGAAAACATAAAATAACAATATCAGCTATGAAATAGGGAATATCACTACAGAGTCTACAGTCATTAAAAAGTTAATGGAATACAGCAAACAGCTTTGTGCTCATGATTTTGACAAAAGAAATGGACCAAGTCTTCAAGTACGACAAACTACTAAAACTCAACCAAGAGCACCACCTGCAAAGTTGTGAACCAAGCCTAGTTGTGCATACAGAAGAATCCTTTGTAACCATGCAAAGCTCCTCACCATCCAGGACAGAGCCTGAGATAGGCAGGGAAGGAGGATGGGCTACATGCCACATTTTAGTCCTCCCTGTACCACTATGTTTCAGGATGGGACTTCAAGGAGTTTAGAAGGAACTCAAGAAGCATTTTAAAATTTAACTTGGCATTCCTAGTGATATTGAAGGTATACTTATCAAGCTAAGAGGATAGAACTTTGCATTTGACATTTTGTTATCTTTATTTTATAATTTTTAAACATTTAGAACTATGGTAGGTGAGCCTCTTGGTATATTGTGTAAGGGACTATTGCCTTGAGCCCTTCAACAATGAGTGGCAAGTCCAGGCAGCACTTGTGTGCTGAACTCTGTAGACCCATTGGCCAGAGGAACAACCTGAAACCAACCTGAAACACCTGAAGGATTTTATGTTCTAACATCATCATATAAAGCGTTAACATATAATCATTCCAGCAAATCCTCCTAGGGTTCTAACCAATAATTCTAGACTTTGAGATTTTAGAGAGAAAGGAAGGATGTGGTCTCAGCTCAATAGCGTACAGATCCACTTACAATAAAAACCATGTACCAGGAACCACATTAGATGCTTCGATTGAATTGCATTATCTAATGCTCACAACAACTATGTAGGTGAGCTGCAATCTGCTTCATTATATAGATGAGAAAGCCACAGCTCAGAAGGTATGTCCCAGATCACAGAGTTAGAAAGAGACCGAATACAGTTCTGTCTCACTCCAAGGCCAATGCTTGTAACTACCATTCTTCATGGCAGTAGATAATATTTGGAGATCTGTAGGATAACATTACCCTGAGTGCTAGGTTACAGGGAAAGTTTCCTTTGAAAAGGCCACCTCACCCTGGGGAGACATTTTACCAGGGTTGATCCCCAAAATCTACTCCAAGTCTAAGAGTTTATTAACTTGGCCTATTAACCTCTATTGGATTTTTATGTTATTATAGTAATGTCATTTCTAAGACACTATTAGTTTCTGGCATCAAATCCAAGGAAAGGGAAAAGGTCAGTGAAACAAGGCTTTAGAATATCAGAGGAAACATGAAAAAAAAATTGGATTTATAGAAAAAAAATCTTAAGAAAAAACATAAGGAAACTCCATGGAGACTATGAGTCTGCAACCTAGTCTGACAGTTTTATGTTGTACTGTAATTCAACATAATGGAGGAATGCAGGCTCTAAAGTGTTCATATTAAATTATTCATGAATAATAAAATCATCTTCATTTTAGCTGGTCACATATTTAAATTATTTTATGGCCTTCCAAATGGTGAGAGTGGCAAGGATTGAATGATGTTAATTTAAAAGCAATGGCTTAAGTTACTTAAGATTTAAATAATTCCTATTTTGAGAGAATGGAAAACTACTGCTGAGTAAATCAAGGAAGGAAGATGTAAATGCATGAAATATCACTGAGAAATGATTGTATTCTAGTTAACACTTATGTAACAATTCATCTTTTAAGGAGCTGGCTCTGGGTTTAGTGCAGTATTTTGTTAATTTTATACAGAAAGTAATATATTTAGCTGCTAAAATACTAGTGCTGTCTAAATGTCCTAGCATCTTCATCTTTGAAATACGTGCCCACCAGTCTTCCAAAAAAATATGTTTATATTAATTTGCCATTGAACAAATGATACAGCCTGTAAAAGAAAGGCAAAACTTTCCTTTCCTAGCTTTGCTTTTCAGAATAATATTGTGCCATATCATCTAGTATTGTTACTTACATAAAATTTTCTTCTAGGATGAAAATGCAAGGTGAATGATAAGTTTCCTTTTGAGTTGGTATCCTCACCACAGAAGATAAACCTCTAATACACTGTAAAATCACAAACTGCCTAATGTAATAAATTTCTTTTCCGGAAAGCATTATCTTTCACCTACTTATTTCTTCCATCTTTCATCCATAGAGTTTTACATTATTTTCACTTTGTATATCATGAGCCAGTCACACTTCATAACTAAGCAATCTTTACCCTTGACAAATCCATTAACCAAGGAAAGACAGACCCTGGCTTTAAGCTGGTCATCATTTGTTCTCTTGGCTATAATGCATATGTGAGTTCCTATGGACAAATACATGCATCCTACCTAATTCTATCTAATCCAGGTTTATTTGACTTTGTATCTTCTGCCCACTTTATTTTACATTCTATTGCTTTTAGATAGATAGTATGTAAGAAAAACTCACAAGCTTTAAAATTTTATATATATAAATTCTTTTCAGTTTGCCTAACTATTCTGTGAAAATATTTTTCCCAAAAAATCCCAGAATAAAATTTAAAATCCTCATTTGCCCTCTGACTCCCTAGTCCTTCAAAAACTCTTCTCTTTAAATCATCTAACAACATATACATCCAGCTACCAAATATAAATATTTACATATGTATATTATAACCAGCAAACTCACCTTCTCATTTCTTAATGCAACTCATTCCAAATTTATTTCCAGTTTATATCAATAAAGGGTTTTTTTCCCACCTAAAGCCAAAAAATGCAATAAATTTAAAGTCTCCTGCTTATATTCCAAAAAATTATCCCGTGAAAGATGACAGTGGAGTTTTACTCCTCTAGAGAAAGAAACCAATCTCCAAAATAATGTCCTAGGAAATGATTTTTCCCTGAGATTTTCTTCTTTATTTTTATAAAGGAGAAATAGTACAAATAGAGGAGGCATTTGAGCAAATCAAATGGTAAGAAGTTCCATGTTAGACACACTTTGCTTTTTCTGTTTGAAAAAGGACAGTAGTTTTATCTTATGCTGTAAATACTCCAGAATATTTAAAAAGGCATTTATTCACCCTCATGTTTTCTGACATTGTTAGTGTCTTTTCTAGGCTTAGTTATTACTTAATTAATGATAATAATCATTACCACTCATGAAGATTATTTTTAGTGGACATGAAAGAGAAAAAAAAATCTTTAAACTGATCTTGAAATAACTGAATCTTGAAATAACTAATCTTGAAATGATCCTTGAAATAACTGGACTTATATGTTAAGAATAATTCAAACCCCCAACAACTTCCTCTAATATTAATTAATTTACAATGGGAAAGTCAATCAGTTAAACTCACCTGAAAATACAAACATCTGCTGGGGACAATGTATCCGTGTTTGTGAATAGGTAATATGATATAGATTTTGCAACAAATAGTGCAACATTTAAATCTTTTCTAAAATCATGAAATAGAGATCAGCTTTCATTTCATTATCACAAAATCCGAAAATTTTCAGAAATGTTAAACTTTTACACACTGTGTCCTAGAATGAAACCTTGTTTTTAATAATTCCAGTATTAACAAATTCTAGGATTTGGAGTCAGGCGACCTGAGTTCAAGACCCAATTCTTGGCTGACTGACAAATAGCAAATTATTTAATATTCTAGGCCTGCCTCCTCCTGTGTAAAATGGGCATGATAGGGTTTTGTGAACATTAAGTATTATCATGCATGTAAAACACTTAGCACCGCCCATTCCTGGCTCATGACATGTGCTCAATAAATGTGATTTGCTACTGCTGTACATGCCGAGGCCTTGGAACACTTGTTCTTTCTATCATATGTATAGTGATTCCCCTGGATGTAGTCTAAAAGGTGTGTTTGTCTGATTGACCAAACCAGAGCATCAATTGCAAAGACAAAAGAAACATGGTACTCCCATTTACCACGTTCAGCAAGTGATCCTTCTTATCCTTCACACCAACTATGCAAAGTAGGCACTATTGCAGCCTTATCTTAGACAAAGAAATATATGTACACATGGTCACAGAGCTCAGTAAAGGGCAGAGTTTTGGCCCCCATGGACTTTCCTTTGCACCATGCTGCAAACGCACACATTAAATTGAGAGGGGAAAGGAACCATCAGACCCTCCCTTTCACCTGTTTCATAGACAGGAAAGAGTAAAATATTGTTCTACGGTTTGTCTCCATAAAATTTTTGATGTGGGTGGAACTTGAAAGCCCCTCTGACAAACTCACAGATACCTGAGTATGCTGAAGTTTCTCTTAAGCTCCTGTTAAATGAAAACACTCTTTGGAGAGAACTTATTATGTGATCCTTGAGGAACAGTTAGTTGACTGATATCTGAGTGTGTGTGGCTGGCAGAATGGAAGGCAGAATTGGGAAGTGGAGGGGTTGAAAGTGGAAAAAGATATGGAGAGAGGTCCAAGATGGAGGCTTAGCAAAACACCAAATGGAAAGATAATTCCCATATACTGAATACTTACTAGGCAGATACTTTATAATTCATCTTTAACTTGGCTATAGTAGCCTAATCATTAGCTACTTTTATTGTTACTAAAATCATCTTCTGTGGGAAACATAGTAAAGAAATACACTGGCTTAGAAGAAAATAATTGTGCCTTTTAGTCACAGTTCTGCCATTTAGTACATGTGTTGCATGGGGCAAATTACTACATAGCTCTGATTCAATTTCCACACCTCACAGTGTTGTTATGAGTATACGTTAAAGCTCAAGAGAAAATAATGTTGGATACATGCAAATTATTATCATGCAATGACTGCTTAAACAAATATTTAACAAGCAAGCCTTTATGCAAGGCACTGTTTTATTATAGAGTAACTGAGGTAAACCAAACGTTCATCTCGGCTGGAATGTCATGTAACAAAATTATTACTAATTACCATTTATTTTTAATTCTCATAGAGAAGCAAAATATAGTGCTACTAAGATGGGATTCCAAGACTTTTAAACAAAGTCACGCATCAGTCAACTCCTAAGCCTAGTGCCCTTGTCAAGGCATGTGTGCTCGTGGTTTCCACGTCAGATCATGCTGTCATCTGTGGGTAGATTCACATTCATCTCACTTCATCTCTAAATTGATCTGAACTTGAACCCAGGCCTCAGGCTAATGCAAATTGGGATGGATCCAGTGGGCAAGCTCAGTATTTACACACCTTTTCATATTCACAAAGGTTTTATCATTCCTACTTGAGTTCTAGTCTAAAAGAATAATTGGGGAGAAAAACCTATTTTTAAAATTCCAAGGAAAATATAATTAATTGCTGCCAAATTTTGGCTGCTCCTGTAGTCTGAAGGGCAGATATTTTACTGAGAGAGAGTCTCAGGCACAACCCTTGGCCCACACCAGTATATCTCATATATCAAGGAAGTGAATTCTTCCAAGTATTTTAATCATGAAATCATAAAGCAGTTCTATCCAAGTCTTCCCTCTAGGCTCTCATCATTGCTTCTATCAGTTATATCACCTATCATACCTTCATGTCCAAAGCTCTGTCCTTCAACAGCAAAAAAGAAATCAAAATTGTAAAATTCGGACGTATTCCCGTTTATTTTCTTCTAATAATTTCCTTCATTTTTAACACCACAGTCTTTGTCCTTTGCAATCACTGCATTTCTTTAATCTGTCACCTTTCTTGGACTCTGCTTGCTTACTTCCATAAATGACATCAGGAGAAAAAAAAAAAGGTGAAGTTGAATTTGATGTTGGGTCAATGAGGATTTGAATCTTTTATTTACTACCGTAATCACAAAAGAGAATTGCTTCCTTCAAATTACACTCATAAATTACCAGCTATTACGCCTGAGTGTATTGTGCAAAAGTTGATGCTGACTAAAGTTTTAGAGGGGCAGGAGAACTTGTAATTTATGTGTCACGTGGTCATGACATAACTACTTGTCACTTGCTTGAGTAGCCACAGAAAGAGAAAAAGAGTGCTAATATACCCATATGGTTGCCAAAAGTTCCCCTTGCAAACCTTGTGATGCATCCAAAAACCTAGCATGTGAGGTTTGAGACCAATTTGCTTCTTTAAAGAGCTACTCAGTTTTCAATTTTCAGCTCCAGAGAACCCAGTTATTTCCCTTTAGGAAACAGAATATATGAGGCCAAATAATGAAGCCTACTCATTTTTAGGCACAGGAGATTATCGTCCTCCTAAAGTAAATCAGCAAAACAAAGCCCGTAGATACAGGCACAACCATTCATTTAATCCATAAGCAATACTATATTTATTCCTATCCAGAGGTGGGAGGCAAAATTAAACTCATGGACTATGGACAAGGGATTATTTAAATCTATTTTCCTCACTAAGCCCATCATTCAGGGTTTATGAAGACTCTTAACCCAAGGACTCATTATTTACCCTGCAGGTAAGCTGACCCTTAGGTGTGCAACTCTTTCAAAATAAGGATAACTTATCTGCATTGTTAGTGGGAACATGTAGTCATTGATGCTAGCTCTAAGATTAAGTTTTTCAGTAAAAAAGTTCACCTAAGTCAAGAGTAAAGTGACAAGCCACAGAATGATAGAATATAATTGTAACTTGGAAACAAAGAAGCCTCACTCAAAATATAAAAACCAGCTCTCCAAATAAATAAGAACACGACAGATGACCTAGTAGAAAAAGAACTGACAAAAAATTGAAAAGGCATTTCATAAGGATGAAATCCAAATGGGTAATAAGCTAATTAAACTCTGCTCACCTCCTTAGCAAATTAGAAAATAAATATTACAATTGCAATGTGCTATCAATATACACCATCAAGTGGGCAAAAAATTAAAGTGTCTGAAAGCAGCGAGTGTTTGTGAACACATGAAACATCTGATAACTCATATATTGTTTGTACAACATATTACATTATACAAATAAGTTGTACTTTAAAAAATAACATCAACCATTAAAGTTGATTTTATATATATATATATCCTAAGACACAGTGCTAGGTATACACTCTGGAAGTACACCTGTACATTTGTACCAGGATCAGGTAAGAAGGTCAGTAGCAACATTGTGCATGATAATACCAGACAAGAATAACCCAAATGTCCATGACAATAGAGGGAACATAAAATTATGGCATACTCATATGAAAGAAAACTATGTAGCACTGAAAATAAATGAGCAACAGTTACACAAAACTTCATGGATAAATCAAGTCCAGGAATTATTGCAAATATTTAATAATTGATATGACATTGGTTTTGAACAGATGGGAAACATGCCAGATATTAATGACTCATACAGATCTGCTGGAAGAATATCAATGAGCACTGGATAAATCTCAAGAAACATCATGTTGCTCAAAAGAAAAAATAAATACTTGTATAAATTTATATAAGTATACTTATATAGAATATATAAATTTATATTCTATAAAGTTCAGGAACAAAATTAATTTCACTCTTTAGGAAAGCATCATGATTGATACAACTAAAAATAAAATTATTTTCACAGAAGTCAGAGTAGTAGTTTAAGAAGGGAGAGAGTGGCTTAAAAGGTGATAGCACATAGTATTATATATGTAATCGGGGCTTTTAGGGAGCTGTTAATATTCTGTTACACTAAAATCATTCACTATATATTCTCATACCTGATATATGCATTTTAATGCTGTCTATGTGTGTGTGTGTGTGTGTGTGTGTGTATTTATTTTACAATAAAAACATACAAACAAGCAAAATAAAAAGAAAAATACCAAAGACATATATTTCATTTGTGGGCATTTTCTTCTAGCATTGGGTGGAGATATTTATTGAATCATAATGTTAGGCTATCATTTTTTTCAAGATTTCCAAAATTCTTACACAGCTCATACAATTATTTTTGCCTTCACATCATTTAATTGTCACAGCTACTTCAGAACTTAATGCTGCTGCTTCTTCTCTCACCTCTTCCCAATCCAGGCAAGAGTATCTTAGTAACCAGTGTACTGGCACAGGCCAGGAGTAACTCCCTCACTTCTCACAACCACACTTGCCATCTGCCCAGGGAGTGATCCAGTCCCCAAATCCATTTAAAAGTTCTTCTTTCTAGGGCCAATTCTGGTACCATTCATAGGCTGGGATTCTCCAAAGCAGGTGCTAAGGTAATTTGCAGGGAGAATGATTCAGGTAACAGAAATGATTCAGAAACAGGAGGCAAGGCCAATATAAGAATCCACAACTGAGGGTGACTTATACTCAGTCATGCAGAATGCTGGGGGATAAAAAACATTATCTATTAACTCCTGTACCTCACTGATCAAGAGTAACCTAAGGAGGGTTAAGTTCTTTGCATCTCCAGGTTGAGTGCTGAGGAGCTTATTTCAAGAACATGAAATAAGTGTGAGAGCTGAGGTTCTCTTAGGTTGCCCCTTGTCGAAGTTGGGAACCGGTCACCACAAAAGTGGTGAAGTAATTGGTAGTGACATATACAAGTGGTATCTGGTACCTTGGTCTAAATCTGTTTAGGGACTTCCCAGAATCTATGCCCCTTCCTTCATAACAGAATCTACATTACTTTGAGGAAATCCTCAACCTCCACTTTCAACTCCTGTGATTAGTATGGGGTTGAAGCCACAGCAGGCTCTAGAAGTGAGTGGATCAGACCTGTCCATTCACTGCCAGTCTCTACCTAGGGACCTTCGTTGATAGTGTCAAGAAAAGAAGATTTTCTGGTGTTAAAGCTAGGAAGATGTATGCCTGGGAATGCTGAGGATTACCCCATGAAAGTAGGCTGCCTATGAGTGAAGGCAACACAAGGGAAAGGAGGGTGCAGAGAATGAAACAAAACTGTCTAATACTGTCATTTAAATGTATACAACCATGCCTGAAACCAATATACTATGATATTTTTAAAACATGAGCCAATGAATTCAGGCTCCTCTCTTTTTCTTACCAGTTCTTAGGCACCTCAAAAAAGCTATTGGGTCTAGGATTTATAAAAATTCATTTTCAAGTAAGAATGAGATTTGAATTAACTCAAAATGGATTAAAGAGTTGAATGTAAAACTGAAATCATAGAAGTCCTGGAATAAAACAGAGGTCATAAGCTCCTTGACATAGCCTTGGCAATGATTTTCTGAATTTGATACCAAAAGCAAAGGCAGCAAAAGCAAAAGTAAACAAGTGGAACTACATGAAACTAAAAAGGTTTTGCGCAGCAAAAAAAGAGAAAAATCATCAAAATGAAAAGGCAACCTACTGAATGAGAGAAAATATATGTAAATCATTTATCCAATAAGGGGTTAATAACCAAAATATATAAAGAACTCTACACCTCCATAGGAAAAAAAACAAATAACCCTATTAAAAAGTAGATCGAGGATCTGAATAGCCATTTATTCCAAAGAAGACATACAGATGCCCAATAGGTGCAGGAAAAGATGTTCAACATCAGTAATCATCAGGGAAAAACGAATCAAGATAGCAGTGAGATATCACCAAACATCTGTTAGAATGGTTATTATCAAAAAGTCAAAAAATACGGAGTGTTGGCAAGGATGTGGAGAGAATGAAACCCTTGTGCATTGTTGGTGGGACTGTAAGTTGGTGCAGCCACTGTGGAAAACAGTATGGAATTTCCTCAAAACATTAAAAATAGAACTACCATATGCTCCAGCAATTTCACTTTTGGGTATTTTATTGCAGAAATTGAAAACACTAACTTTAACCCCATGTGCACTGCAGCATTATTTACAATAGCAAAGATATGGTAACAGCCTAAGTGTCCATGGGTAGATGAATGTATAAAGGAGATGTGGTATATATACACAATGGAATAGTATGCAGCCATAAGAAGAAGGAAATCTTGGGAATTCCCTGGTGGTCCAGTGGTTAGGACTTGGTGCTTTCAATGCCAGGGCCTGGGTTCAATCCCTGGTTGGGTAACTAAGATCCTGCAAGGCACGCAGCATGGCCGGAAAAAAAAAAGAAGGAAATCTTGCCATTTGAGACAACATGGATGGATCTTGAGGGCATTATACCAACTGAAATAAATCAGACAGAGAAAGACAAATGCTGTATGATTTCACTTTTGTGTGGAGTCTAAAAATAAAAATAAGCTCATAGATACAGAGTACAGATCGGTAGTTGCCAAAGGTGGGAGATGGGGGTTAGGTGAAATGGGTGAAGGAAGTCAAAAGGTATACATTTCCAGTTATAAAATAAATAAGTCATGGGGATGTAATATACAGCATGACAACTGTAGTTAATAATACTATAAAGTATTAGTATTAATGAGAATACTAATAGAGAATAAATCTTAACAGTTCTCGTCACACACACAAAAACTATGTATGTTGATGGATGTTACCTAGACTTGGGGTGATCATTTTGCAATACAGTGGACCCTTGGACAACACAGGTTTGAACTGCACAGGTCCACTTCTACTCAGATTTTTAAAATAAGTGCTATACTGCTACAGAATCCATGGCTGTTTGAATCCAAGGATGTGGAACTAATACAGAGGGCCGACTACAACGCTGTGTTGACTGCACGGGGGCCTGCGCTCCCACCTCCACATTGTTCAAGGGTCAACTGTATACACAAATACCAAGTAGTATCCTGTGTCCCTGAAACTAATAGAATGTTGTATATTGGTTATACCTCAATTGAAAAAGGAAAAGAATGGGATTTGAACCTTAATATGTTGTGGATGAATTTATGATGTTGTTTTTACACAATTACTATAGACATCCAGTTCACGTGTGTAAATCCCTGGTCTTTTTAATAAAACCTATCAGATTCATCAAAGAAGTGAATCTGTCTCAACAGACAACTCTGGCTCCTTAGAAAAAAGAGAAATGTAAATAAAATGCATTCTAAGGATTTGGATAATTGAAAGCATAACATAGGGCCTGAAGGGCTCTTCATTAAGTGTTTCTTTGACCAGTATTTATTGTCTTAGCATTAAAGTTAGTAACTGCTTTAAAAAAAAATTTACCCAAACTTCAAGAATGCACAGGGCAAGGCAAGGACAAGTATCTAATTACCTACAGAGTGCTTTCTTATTTTCTTTAAAGGCACGGTAATGCAGCAGAGAATCATGTTCCTGTCTGTGGAACACGGAGCTGTTAATATACCATTTAGATGCAGTAGTTTTCTCTGGCTGAAAAGATACTTTGATTTTATTCCCTTTTAACAGTTTTGATTTTCTGAAAATTATGATGGAATTGACTGCGGGCAGCTTTGTGAATTCATTACATGGCATTAACTAACAAGAGGATATTGTAAAAACAGGTGTGGCATCACCTTGATATTGACTGAATATGCTGGGCAGAGAGAAAGATGGAAAAATGGACATAGGGAAAGATGTGATCTATTCACGTTAATATCATATGTACAAAGAAAATTTGTGTTCACAAATTACAGTTCACAAATTGCTTTTATACACTTATTTAAGTTTCATAATCCACTCAGGAGGTAAGAATTTTTATCCAGACTTTAGAGATAGTTAAGTGACATTAACCACTGATACAGAGTCAGAAATAGAGCTGAGTTAGAAAATCTGTTTCTTTTTTCTTTTTCTAATGTTCTTTCCACTCCACTGGAATTGAGGTTTTTGTTAACAAAGGAATGATGTTTTGATAAAAACTGGCTAGGATTTTAGATTTGTTCAGCCTTCTGTGAATTGTTATTGCACTTGTCGTCAGTACTAATCAACTTACCAAAAAAATTTTTTAAGGTTTTGCATCCTCATATTATTCTGCAGAATTTCAGAGGATCTTGTACATACATTTACTAAAGCACTAATCATCTTGGATTACAATTATCTCCATGTACTAGACTTCTGGCTGACCATGCAAACACATTGCATACCCTTCTTTTTTGTTAATACTTGTTCAAAAATCAGGTAGTCGTGTGCTTCAAATGATGTTAAGTCCCTCCCCAACCCCACAGCAAACTCATAAGGTGAATTTTGAGCGTTGAAATTTTGAATCTTGAAAACCAGTTAGTATTTCTGTCACCCTTGTTAATGATGAGTTTGGAAATGGTCATAGGATACAATTCTGATCAATGAAAAATGAGGGATGTCTGCTGAGAGATGTGTGAACAATTTTTATTTACTTTTTAAAAAGAATGTAAGATAGTTACGACTCATCATTCTCCCTCTCCCTTCTGGATTGTGGATGCTGTTTTGTGAGGATGTTATGCCTGGAGGTGCTGCAGCCACATTGATGCTATGAATGTAAAGCCTATGAGTAAAGACAGCTCACTAAGTATGGCTGGGAGAAAAGATGGGAAGAAAAACAACAACGCTTAAGCATTGCTCTCACCTTTAAGCTACTGGATTTTCCAACTTTTACTGTGCAGAAGTGCAGAGATTTTGTTTCTTATAGCCTAAAGCATCATATAAGAAACACCATGAATATTTCTTTGTAACAAACTAAATTTTGAGTTACTTGGGGACATACACTCTAGCCTACTAATCTTTGTATCCATAACTAGTGTCTAGTACAATGCCAAGCATAGATTGAGTTCTCAAACACTGCTAGTTGAATGAATGCATGAATGAACAACTTTCGAAATAGTGTTATAAAGAAAGAACGATCATGCTAACACTGCCACTTTTTCACCGATTTCTGACAAATAGCTAACTATAAGAATTTTCATTGTAGAAGACTTTAAAGGGGTAGAAAGTCTGAAAATATTTGTTCCATAGGATTAACAACTTGAAATTTTTCAAGTGTGTAGTAATTGAGGTTTATTGAATTCATATAGAAGTAGCTGAAAGTCTTTGTGTTTAAGACAGGGTATCATTCATTTAAACCAGCGATTTCTGTCATGCTCTCCTTTTAGAATGTCTATTAATATGGGTCATCTGGTAGAAAAAGGGCATCACTTTGTTCTCTGGATTCTCTCTCAAGTATGGGAAAGCTCCTAATATGAGAATGACATCTAGCACAGAGACTCAAATAACATGTGAGTACACAGATGGATAAAAAGAAGCCCACAAATGATTGATAAGTAAATGGAGTTATTTGGAAGTTTCATCCTAAAGTTGAAAGGAGAATTTAAAATAAAAAGGAATTCAGGTTTCCACATGGTGAAGGGTGCTAAGCTCGAGGTGACCCCCGCACTCTCTTCTCTTCCTGTGTCACTGAGTGGGGGCTGACTTTTCTCAGTTAAACTTGTCTTATTCCTTTCAGCTGTCAAAGCCGTTTTGTCATCATTGTTGAATAGATCATCATAATTTCATTTAAAATATGTACAAACAGAAAGTGTGTCTACTTAGAAGAAAAATGTTAATTTAGTTTGTTACAGTTTTTTTTAAATGAAGGAAAATTGCCTCCCAGAAAAATATATCTTATATATTATATCCCTAACTTAGGGCTAATATTTCATCTATAATTTATATATTTTCATCCAAGCTTATCTTCTTCAGCATTTTTTAAAATTGGGATGTTAAATGCAGTGAATTACATGTCTGTTTTTGATTAACATTGTTTCAGGTGTACAAATAATAATTTGATCTCTGTGTACACTACAAAGTAGTCAGCACAGTAAGTCTAATTATTATCCATCACCATACAGTTGATCCCTTCAGCCATTTACCCACCCCTTACCCACTTCTCCTCTCATAAACACCAATCTGTTCTCTGTATCTATAAATTTTGTTCTGTTTGTTCATTTGTTTTGTTTTTTAAATTCCACATATAAGTGAAATTATATGGCAATTGTCTGATTTAGTTCACTTAGCATAATGCCCTTAAGAGCCATCCATGTTGTCACAAATGACATGATTGCATTCTTTTCTTTTTTATGGCTGAGTAGCATTTCATTGTATATGGGTATATATCAAATCTTTATCCGTTCATCCATCGATTGACACTCAAGATATGTTGTTTCCATATCCTAGTTATTGTAAATAATGCTGCAATAACATAAAGGTGCATATATCTTTTGTAATTAGTGTTTTTTTCTTCAGATGAATACCCAGAAGCGGAAGAGATGGATCATACGGTAATTCTATTTTTAATTTTTTGAGGCCTGTCCATACTGTTTTACATAGTGGATGTGCCAGTGTACATTCACACCTTTTCTCCACATCGTCTCCAACGCTTATTTCTTGTCTTTTTGATAACAGTCATTTTAACAGTTGGGAGGTGATATCTCATTGTGGTTTTGATTTGCATTTCTCTGAAAATTACTGATGTTGAATATAGTTTCATGTGCCCATTGACCAACTGTATTTCTTCTGTGGAAAAATGTCTATTTAGTTCCTGTGCCCATTTTATAATCAGCTTATTTGGATTTTTTGCTATTGAGTTGAGTTTAAATATTTTGAGTACTAACGCCTTATTTGGTACATGGTATGCAAATATTTTTTCCCATTCAGTATGTTACACACTTGTTTTGTTGATGAAGCTTTTTAGTTTGATGTAGTCCCACTTGTTTATTTTTGCTTTTGTTGCCTTTGCTTTTGAGGTCACATACATGAATTCCACACCAAAACTGATGTCATGGGGCGCGGTGGTTGAGAGTCCGCCTGCCGATGCAGGGGACACGGGTTCATGCCCCGGTCCGGGAAGATCCCACATGCTGCGGAGCGGCTGGGCCCGTGAGCCATGGCCGCTGGGCCTGCGCGTCCGGAGCCAGTGCTCCACAGCGGGTGAGAGGCCCGCATACCGCAAAAAAAAAAAAAAGAAAACTGGAGCCTACCACCTAGGTTTTCCTCTAGAACTCTTACGGTTTCAGGTCTTACATTTAAGTTTTTAATCCATTTTGAGTTCAGTGTTGCTTATGGTGTAAGATAGTGGTCTAGTCTCATTTTTTTGCATGCATCTGTCCAGTTTTCTCAACACCATTTATTATAGAGACTGTATTTTCCACATTATATATTCTTGGATGCTTTGTTGTAAATTAATTGACCATATATGTGTGGGTGAAATTATGGGCTCTCTATTCAGTTCCATTGATCTGTGTGTCTGTTTTTATGCCAATACCATACTGTTTTGATTAGTGTAGCTTTATAATATCGTTTGAAATCAGGGACATGATACCTCCTGCTTTGTTCTTCTTTCTCAAAGTTGCCTTGACTATTCGGGATCTTTTGTGGTTCCAAACAAATTTTAGGATTATTTGTTCTAGTTCTGTAAAAATGCCATTTTTTAGATAGGGATTGCATTGAGTTTGTAGATTGTTTTGTGTAGTATGAGCATCTTAACAGTATTAATTCTTGCAATCCATAAGCATGGAATGTCTGTCCATTACTTTGTGTCATCTTCGGTTTCTTTTATCATTGTCTTAGTTTTCATTGTACAGGTCTTTCACCTTCTTGGTTAAATTTATTCCTAGCTATTGCATTCTTTTTCATGCAATTGTAAATAAGATTGTTTCCTTAATTTCCCTTTCTGATAGTTAGTTGTTAGGGTATAAACATGCAACAGACTTTTTTTTTTTTTTTTTTTGTGGTACGTGGGCCTCTCGCTGTTGTGGCCTCTCCCGTTGCGGAGCACAGGCTCCGGACGCGCAGGCTCAGCGGCCATGGCTCACGGGCCCAGCCACTCCGCGGCATGTGGGATCTTCCCAGACCGGGGCACGAACCCGTGTCCCCTGCATCGGCAGGTGGATTCCCAACCACTGTGCCACCAGGGAAGCCCTGCAATAGACTTTTGTATATTGATTTTGTACCCTGAAGCTTTACTGAATGGATTTATTATTTTTTACAGTTTCCTAGCAGACTCGTTAGGGTTTTCTATATATAAGATCTTGTCATCCACAAATAGTGCCAGTTTTACTTTTCCTTTCCAATTTGGATGCATTTTACTTCTTTTTCCTGCCTAACTGCTCTGGTTAGGGCTCCCAATACTCCCAATACCACATCTTCTTAATTCAGTCATCTGTTGATGGGCACATGGGTTGCTTCCATGTCTAGGCAATTGTAAATAGTGCTGCTGTGAACATCAGGGTGCATGTACCTTTTTGAAACAGTGTTTTCATGTTTTCCAGATACATACCCAGGAGTATAATTGCTGGATCATATGGTAGTTCTATTTTTACTTTTTAAGGAACCTCCATAGTGTTTTCCATAGTAGCTGCACCAATTTACATTCCCACCAACAGCGTATGAGGGTTCCCTTTTCTCCACATCCTCACCAACATTTGTTATTTGTGTTCTTTTTGATAATAGCTGTTTTGACAGTTGTGAGGTGATACTTCATTGTGGTTTTGATTAGCATTTCTCTAATAATTATCAGTGTTGAGCATCTTTTCATGTGCTTGTTAGCCACCTGTATGTCTTCTTGAAAAAAATGTCTATTCAAGTCTTTTTTATTGAATTGTGGTTTTTTTTGGTATTGAGTTATATGAGCTGTTTGTATATTTTGGATATTAACCCCTTGTCGGTCACATTAGTTGCAAATATTTTCTCCTGTCCTGTAGGTTGTCTTTCTGCTTTGCTAACTGTTTCCTTTGCTGTGCAAAAGCTTTTAAGGTTAATTAGGTCCCATTTGTTTATTTTTGCTTTTATATATTTTGCCTTGGGAACCTAATCCAAGAAAATATTGTTACAATTTATGTCAGAGTGTTTCACCTATGTTGTCTTCTAGGGGTTTTATGGTTTCATGTCTGACATTTAGGTAATTAAACCATTTTGAGTTTATTTTTGTATCTGGTTTGAGGGAATGTTCTAATGTCATTGCTTTACATGTGTCTGTCATTTTTCCCAGCACCATTTGTTGAAGAGAGTGTTTCTTCTCCATTGTATATTCTTGCCTACTTTGTCATAGATTAATTGCCTGTAGGTGTAAGGGTTTACTTCTGGGCTCTCTATTCTGTTCCATTGATGATGTTTGTCTGTTTTGTTTTGTTTTTTCCCCCCCAATACCACGCTGTTTTGATTTCCATAGCTCTCTCCTTGTATTTATCCCTTTATCATTATAAGATGCCATTCTTTGTCTTCTGTTATAAAGGTTTTGTTTTAAAGATTGTTTTATCTGATAAGAGTATTGCTACCTATTCTTCCTTGTCACTTCTGTTTGCACAAAATACCTTTTTCTGTCCCCTCACTTTCAGTCTGTGTGTCTTCCACCCTGAAGTGAGTCTCTTGTAGACAGCATATTGAAGGGTCTTTTTTTTTCTTTTTTATCCAAACAGCTACCGTATGTTTTTTGATCAGAGCATTTAATCCACTGACATTTAAAATTGTTGATAGATGTGTACTTACTGCCATTTTATTCCTTGTTTTTTCCAGTTGTTTTTGTAGTTCTTCTTTGTTCATTTCTTCTTTTTGTTTTTCCCTTTGTGGTCTGATGATTTTCTTTTGTAGTATGCTTGAGTTCCTTTCTTTTTGGTTTTTGTGCATCTATTGTAGGTTTTTGTGTTGTAATTACTGTGGGGTTCATATATTTTGGCCCATAATTATATCTACTTGATTTAAACTGGTATTCATTTAAGTTCACACACCTTCTAAATGATCCCCATTTTTTACTCCCCTACCCCACATTTTGTGTTTTTCACATCATATTTTACACCCTCATGCTTATCTCTTTACTGTTGTAGTTACTGCTGCTTTTACCTTTTACTTTATTTTTGTTTTGTTTTTTAATATGCATATGAGCTTATTTAAGTGATCTTCAATCCTCATTATATATTTGCCTTTCCAGTTGGAATTTTTCCCTTTCCTATAGATTCTTCCTTTGTTTTCATTTAGAGAAGACCCTCAACATTCCTTTTAGGATAGGTTTAGGATTGCTTCTTGTACCTGGATGTCTGTTTACAGGTTTAGTTTTGGGAAGTTTTCAGTCATAATTTCTTCATACATAATTTTGATCCCCTTCTCTCTTTCTCTCCTTCTGGAACCCCTATTACACATAGGTTGGCACATTTTCTATTATCCCACAGATCTAGTATGTTTCTTTAGGTTTGTTTCCTTTTTCATTTTTCTTTCTGCCTGCTATTCTGATCGAGTGATTTCCATTATTCTATCCTCCAGATCACTTATGTGTTCTGTGTTGTTTAGTTGGCTACTCATTGCTTTTAGATCACCTTTTATGTCAGAAATTGAATTATCTATTTTTGATTGGGCCATCTTCATAGTTTCTAGTTTGTTGTTAAAATGATCTGTGTTTATATCAATGTTCCTTCTTAATTCAGTTAGCATTCTTATTATCACTTTTTTTTTTTTAATTCAGGGTCTGGTAGACTAATTATCTCTTTCATTATTTTTTTCAGGTTTATCTCTTGTTCTTTCAACTGGGAGCAGTTCCTCTGCCTTTACATTTCATCTAACTTTCTCTGTCTCTATGAAGTTAGGTGAAACAGTTATCTATTTTGGTCTTGAAGAGGTGTTTTATATTTTATTGGGAGCATCCCAGGGTAGACTGCATGTGCCCAATATCTTTGGTACAAGGGCTGGATCTGATGTGGATGCCAGCCACACCTTTCCACAGGGTGTGCTGGCCACTATCACCTTGACAGGGGTGTGGTCTGTGTTGGAGCAGATAAAGCCTGCTCAGGGTGTGAGGCAGGACCTCCTCTCTGCTCCATGGCTATCTCCACCCTGTTAGAGGCAGGGTCTGATCCCCATTTGCTGGAGCAGAAGCCCTGAGGGTCGGGCTTGAGCAGGCTCTGGTCCCTTTAAGTGTGTGTTTTTCCTTCTCCCCGCACCGGGGCCTTTGCAGGGGAGTGCTGAAGGAAGTGAGGCTCCCTGCTCCCAGCGTTCTGATGTACTGTCTGTGGAGGCATCTGTGGCTCCACTCAGATGCAGAACAATGTTGTGTCTTTTCCCCTGTTGTGGTCATCCCAGATTTAGTGCAAGGTTGTGGCGTGGAGTGGGCAGGGTTGGAGTGTTTGCTGGGCTGAGTGTGGGGGTTGTGGCCTGTTGGTCATGGGGGCTCAAGCGACTGTGCTGCCACTAGGGGTCTGGGCTGCCTCTGTGGCGCTGTTTGCATATGTGCCAGCAATCGCTGCTGCCTCCCCACCCGGACCACACCCCAGGCCCCCCTTGTTGCCTCTGTGTTGCTACATCAAGTCTTTTCCTAGGACCTGGCTGCCCTAGATCCCACACCAAGCCCTGACGTGGAGTGAGTGGAGCCAGCGTGTTCACCCAGTTTGCCGCAGTGTGGAGAGGCAGCAGCCGGTAGTGCAGAACTCTCTCCATCCTGTTTGTTGACAAGCCAGCACCTGCATGCTCCTGGCAAGTGGAGTCTAGGATTCTCCAGCCCCTCTTTCTGTTCCAGTGGCTCTCCCGGTATCCAAAGGGACTTGTCTCCTCTTTGTAGGACCCCAGGATTGGGATGCCCAGTCTGAGGCTCAACCCACTCACTCCCCAGGGTGAGTCTCTGCTCATGTGTTCTTTCTTTTTCCTTTTAGACCCCTCCCAGGGGCACAGGTCCAGACCTGATGCTTTTTTTCCCATCCTACCCAGTTATGTGGCTATCTTTCTTGCAGCCTTGGTTGTACAGGAATTCTGCCAGTTTCCAGTTAGTTTTCCATGAGAATTGTTCCACATGTAGATGTATTTTTGATGTGCTGGTTGGGGGAGGTAAACTCCACATCCTCTTACTCCACCATCTTGATCCCCCTCTCACCAAAGTCTTTACTCTTGACCTTAACAAATTTAGTGAAACGCTATCCTAGGACTTAATTCACCCCACTTCATTGCCAATCACATTTTATCTTGTTGGCGTCCTGCATATAACTGTATTTAATCATGTATGAACTTTCATCCTCAGAGGTTGGGATATATATTATGAACTCAAGTATCAGTCTGAGAGGAACATGGTTTAAGAAAACCATAATAGATGGAAGCAAAAAAAAAAGTAGTGGCAGATGTTACCTCCATCCAGGGCTGGTACAGTGACTCTTAAAATTCTGCCATACAGTGAGACTCCTTCCACCCTCTTTGTTCAATTTTCCTTCCTTCCTTCCCCATATACTCAGCTGCTACAGTAAGTCTCTAGCCTTATATCTCTGTTACTTACCGTTTCAAAACTATTCCTCTCTCAGTAGTGTCTTATTTAATAAAATAGCATGATATAGAACTCAAGGCAACTCTGGCATAATTGGGCATTCTCAGGTAACCTGTTTTTTCCATGAGGCTAATTTCAGGATGTTCTACTATCAAGCAACTACAAGATTAATTAGGCAAACAGTTACCAACCTATACCCACCTCTGAAAACACTGAAGTATAATCTGGATTTTATGGAAGGTGATATTAGAAGACTAGGAGGAAGTTAACCTGAACTAGTAATAGCAAAATTCCTTGTCTTCCCCAATCAACTCCCCTCTCAATATTCCTCCTCCAGTGACATCCTCACTCCTCTTCTTTCTTCCCCACAATCACTCTCTGCCCAGTCATTCTACACAGCTCCACTCATCAAAGTCCCTTTGCGTTGCTCAAATGTCTGCCCCAGTAGTACAAACCCAAACCATCTTACTGTTCCTCATATTTCTGCCCCACCCCAGAGGGCTTCATTCATCTCAACATAGAATTTTAATGATCAGATCCAATATCATATTTCACTTTATAATAGCAAGAGGGAATCCATTCTTTTAAGACTGCTTCTGATTTATGATGTGAATTTCAAGCAATCAATGATGATTTTTGCATCTCTAAACTAAGAATGTAAATTCTGGTAATTTCCAGTGGCTCAACAGATATCACCAGCTCAAGGTTTTGTGTTCCCAAGGCTGGAGTTGCCCCTGGAGGGAAATAGAGTATGCAAAATGACAGCTGATGATCCAGATTAACACTGCAGATGTTCATGACTCTTCATGGGACATTTTTCAAAAATTAAATGCCTTTTGTTTCCTATATTTATATGCAAACAGATTTCGCAACACTCAGAATTCTGGCTTCTCTTTAAAAACTGGGAAAACACTGGTACACATTCCACACATCAGTACTCACCAGGGTTTGAGAAGGAGCTGCCGTCTTTCTCGTGGGTACCTGACCTCCCATCCTCACTCCTCCTTACTGTTTTTCGCCTGGTCCTCTTCACTTGCTTTTCTCGCCAGGCTAGCTCCTATAGCCATTTACATTTACAACCCTGGCTTAGAAATAGAGGTTTATATCAGACTATCATAAACATTAGAGAACTACTTACCATTAGATTATAAATACTCCAGCAAGGGGTATTTGTGAGAGAACTCTGTATATGTACACAGTAACAGAGACATGTGCCCATGAAAATTTAAGCCAAATGATACATGATATAAAAATATGTTAATATACTCTGAAGCAATGGTACATTTTCCACCTTAAGTTGAATGATATTTTTGCTTTAACTAAAAGCATTATGTGAAGTAATAAAAGACTAATAAATTTAAAATTTGTTTGGGGAGAACATTAATGAACTCCATAAAATGTAAAATAATACAAAGGACTCTGAATATTTTAGAAGTTTTAGTTAACAGAAGATACACTTATTTTTCCTCAAGTTCAAAATAGTTCTACTAATTAACATTTTTAATCAGAAAGGATTATTTAGAGGGTTACAATAAAAAGATTAAATTATTAGGCCTACAGATCTCTGTTAGTGCACTTCATGGATGTTCTCATAATAAAATATAATAGTTTAAAAAACGAATTAATTGCATGCTTCCCCTTCAAGAGATAGACTTGTGTAGTTACTATAGCAACTACATACAATCCCAACTATTAAATTTCTTATTATAGGAAAATAAATCAACAATGACTTAGGTTACTTATGATAACATATGGCTTTGGAAGATACCTATTTATTTACCCAATATTATTACGAAAACTGCTTTACTATAAAAAAATCAAAGGCAAATACTTTCTTAAAAATGAGTATGCAAGAAGTGAAGAAAGTGCTAGCAAAATCAGCCAGATTGCCCTCACGCATGGCTCCACCATGTGTCTAGACTAATTACATGTACAATATAACCCACTCTGGCCAGTCATGCCTGCTGTAATTGTGCATGTTATGTTCCTAAAGCGTACCACTAACCTTTGCAATTTCCTTTAAAATTAAAACAGCAGTTAACTTTCTTTCAGTTCAACAAAAGGTTTATGCCCTGGATTTTTCAGAACTGGATTAGCATACTAAAACATAAATCAATGAGGACTTTTTCCAAGAAAAGCTGTCCAGTGAAATGTTATTTATCATTTGGTGTTTATCTAAACAATTGCTTGATCTACATTACAACCAGTAACAGGTTTGACTCTTGTGGCTTTTTGTTTTGCTTCTTTAATTTTTGTCTCACGGATTCAAATGCTTTGTTTTACAACTGAGCAAACAGTATTAAGGGTAGTTATAAGGCAGGAGTAAAAAACACAAGCCTAGGTCTAGGCAATAACAACATTCTCATCTCTTCAAATCAATTTCATTCAGTTCTAATGGCTTCTGATTACACAGGCTGAGATCTCAGTATCCCACATAGGCTTGTCTTGGTTTTGAAAGAGAATTGTATGATTGAAAAATACTTTCCATTTTGTATTCCAACCTTATTCACTTTATTATCCAGAATATGTTGCAGTCTTTTCATAAGAAAAAACAAAAAACAAACAAAAAACTCGGTCCAAATACTGCTTGTAATACCCTCATCTCCTTTTTCCCTTCAATCGGGGAATCAAAAAAGAAATAAAATTATTTGTCTTTTTGTTTGTTTGTTTGTAGCCAAAGGACTGAAATAAAAATGAAACTGCGTGATATCTGCTAGCCAAAAGGGTTGGTTTTATATTTCACATTGAAAATGGGTCTCATGCTTTACATTTAAAAAGAACATGTTATATTTTTATCTCAGTCCTCTTGTTCCACTCACTGAACGACAGCATCAAAAATTTGGCTCAATGTGTCAAAAAATTTACTTTTATTTCAACCTAAAACTAGTAAAGTGTAAGACATAAAGGTAAAGCACCAGAATGCTTCGTAATTCTCTGAATTTTCACATCTGAAAAAGCCATGGCTATTTGTATTTTTTTTTAATATAGATGAGGTAAGGTACTGAAGGAAATCAGAATATGTCACCCCAAAATATGCTACTTTGGAACACTGATTATTTTGAATTAAAAGCACTTTTGAAACAGCAGGTTCAGGAAGTTCACTCTGACCCTCATTTTTCTTCCTAAAATCAGGAAATAATATTCCCATGTATTATCTGGGAAAGGCACCCTCCCTGTACCAGGAGAAAAGAAGACATTCTTACTAGCCCAGAGATAGCACCGGAGGAATCTGCAGACAAACATTACTCCATTAGTTTCCTCCCATATTTTTGCCCAAAGGTTGCCACCCTTGGAAGCCTAAAACTGCTTTCCTTTGTCTTGTCATTTCTTTACAAATTTATTGTTCTTCGTTGAAGATGCTATATAAACTGCAATCTTAAGCACCATTTTGAGTTGATCTCGGTTTCGGTTTCTCCCATGGGATGTGTGCTGCAGGGGTTAATGGCTTTTTTGTTTGTTTTTTGTTAATTTCTCTTTCTGTTACAGGAATCTCAGAATGGTAGAGGGAAAATTACTTTTTCTCCTGTACAGTATAAAAATAGTTCTATTAGATCCCATTTTAGCCAACTTGTTAGATAGTCCCATTCACTCTGATGCATCTGGATTCCCTTTAAATAGAAACAACACTGTTAGAGATTGAAGAGGCTGACCTAATTGACTCCTATAATGACTGAAGGAAATGACTAATTCAGAACATATTGCAGTTTTTCCATTCATCTCCATTGACTTTGTAGCACCTCAATTTCTGCCCTGCCCCAGCCCCACCCAGTCTCTTATTTATCCGTCATCTTTTCTCTCACTGAACCCTCAAAGGAAGAAATTCGAAATAATCCTTAGCAACTAATCTGGACACATTTCAACAATGGCTTCTGCCACATTAAATATAGTTCTACACCCGAGAAAGTCAACCATAACCACATCTAATTTGCAGATTAGGTAGGAGCGGACAAGCATTGTGTTCACATCTCCATACTGGATTTTCACTTTATTGAATGTGTCGTCACAAGATCAGTCAAGCAGTGTTTAGCTGGACCTTTGCCTCATATACAAGCCTGATCCACTCAGGGCAGCTTCTAATGAATAGTAATACTAAAAACAATAGCAACACTTTGCCTCCTTTTTCACAGTGTTCAAACCATTTCTTTAAATATAGTCAGTGTCTCCCTGTTTTCCAATAGATACTGAATGCTTACAAATGTGTAATTACTTTCGTAGGCAGCAAATATTACTCAGTGCATGATTGCTGAAGTGGCATACCTCCTGGCATATGTTTTACCAAGGGCTGGCATAAGCCGTGAGTAGTAGAGAATCTGATCATGCTTGTTTAACAAGGTAACCTTATGTTAAATTTTAGCATATAATTTTCCAGGTGGTAATATTCTTTCTCTGAATGGTTGGTTGACTTGCTGTAGGTATAACTATTTTGAGACAAAGCTCACCCATGATCTAACAGATTTTCCCTGCCAAAGACTAAATTCCCACCCTTCACTTGAAGATTATGGTTTTTCAAAGGGGGCAAATATCTACATTTGTTTAGATTAGTCTATTCTATTTCCATCCCCTTACTTTCAGTCTGTATGTGTCTCTAGGTCTGAAATGGGTCTCTTGTAGACAACAAATATATGGGTCTTGTTTTTGTATCCGTTCAGCCAATCTGTGTCTTTTGGTGGGAGCATTTAGTCCATTTACATTTAAGGTAATTATCGGTATGTATGTTCCTATTCCCATTTTCTTAATTGTTTTGGGTTCGTTATTGTAGGTCTTTTCTTTCTCTTGTTTCTTGCCTAGAGAAGTTCCTTTAGCAGTTGTTGTAGAGCTGGTTTGGTGGTGCTGAACTCTCTCAGCTTTTGCTTGTCTGTAAAGGTTTTAATTTCTCCATCAAATCTGAATGAGATCCTTGCTGGGTAGAGTAATCTTGGTTGCAGGTTTTTCTCCTTCATCACTTTAAATATGTCCTGCCAGTCCCTTCTGGCTTGCAGAGTTTCTGCTGAAAGATCAGCTGTTAACCTTATGGGGATTCCCTTGTGTGTTATTTTTCCCTTGCTGCTTTTAATATGTTTTCTTTGTATTTAATTTTTGACAGTTTGATTAATATGTGTCTTGGCGTGTTTCTCCTTGGATTTATCCTGTATGGGACTCTCTGTTTTTCCTGTACTTGATTAACTATTTCCTTTCCCATATTAGGGATGTTTTCAACTATAATCTCTTCAAATATTTTCTCAGTCCCTTTCTTTTTCTCTTCTTCTGGAACCCCTATAATTCGAATGTTGGTGTGTTTAATGTTGTCCCAGAGGTCTCTGAGACTGTCCTCAGTTCTTTTCATTCTTTTTTCTTTATTCTGCTCTGCAGTAGTTATTTCCACTATTTTATCTTCCAGGTTACTTACTCTTCTTCTATCTGTTATTCTGCTATTGATCCCATCTAGAGTATTTTTCATTTCATTTATTGTGTTGTTCATCGTTGTTTGTTTCATCTTTAGTTCTTCTAGGTCCTTGTTAAATGTTTCTTGCATTTTGTCTATTCTATTTCCAAGATTTTGGATCATCTTTACTATCATTATTCTGAATTCTTTTTCAGGTAGACTGCCGATTTCCTCTTCATTTGTTAGGTCTGGTGGGTTTTTATCTTGCTCCTTCATCTGCTGTGTGTTTTTCTGTCTTCTCATTTTGCTTATCTTACTGTGTTTGGGGTCTCCTTTTTGCAGGCTGCAGGTTCGTAGTTCCCGTTGTTTTTGGTGTCTGTCCCCAGTGGCTAAGGTTGGTTCAGTGGGTTGTGTAGGCTTCCCGGTGGAGGGGACTAGTGCCTGTGTTCTGGTGGATGAGGCTGGATCTTGTCTTTCTGGTGGGCAGATCCACGTCTGGTGGTGTGTTTTGGGGTGTCTGTGGACTTACTATGATTTTAGGCAGCCTCTCTGCTAATGAGTGGGGTTGTGTACCTGTCTTGCTAGTTGTTTGGCATAGGATGTTCAGCACTGTAGCTTGCTGGTCATTGAGTGAAGCTGGGTGCTGGTGTTGAGATGGAGATCTCTGGGAGATTTTCGCCGTTTGATATTATGTGGAGCTGGGAGGTCTCTTGTGGACCAGTGTCCTGAAGTTGGCTCTCCCACCTCAGAGGCACAGCACTGTCTCCTGGCTGTAGCACCAAGAGCCTTTCATCCACATGGCTCTGACATGTTAACCTTCAAATGGAAGAATCCTTTCTTTGTGTGAATAAAGGTGGCCTTCGAGGTCCAGGTTTCAGGGAACTGGCACAAGGTGGCCATCCCTGGTTTCACATCAACATGATCTCAGGCAGAAACCTCCTTCTTTTTCCATTTTGTCTTTAAGTTACTTGTTGAAACAACCGGCCCGCCATCCCCATGACTGTCACGGCTTCGGCCGCCAGGGCCCCTCCAGAGCTGGCAGCCTCAGTGAGGCCACCCTCCCCTTGGGCTCCGGGGCAGTTCCGTGACGGCGGAGGGAAGAGACCCTGAGCCAGGAGTTAGATTAGTCTATTCTAGATAGACAGAGCTATGCGGATTTCCAAAGCACCCTTCAAGAGGTGATAAATTATATTAATTTATGCCCCCAGTCTATGAGCTGACTTCATGTAGTGACATAGGAATCATACCAAATACATTTTTACTCGGATTTTTTTTTAATGGTTATTGTGTGTTTCAAAATTTCCATGCTGTGTTCCATTCATCAACTGTGCATCCTCAAATTAGATATGGCCCCTCCCAGAGCAACTGCCTTGCATTACTGTTGTCTAAAGCTATAAACATGGTCATCATCTTTCTGATTTTGGGTGGACTTGGAGAAAAGCATGCCCAAAGAGCCTGGGACACGTATCCCTCTTCTTCAGGATAAAACAAAAACAGAAAGTGAAATGGCATGTCCAAGTTGGAATATTTAAGTTTTTGTTTGTTTCCCATCACAGAGAATGCTAATTTTTTTTCCACTTCTATGTCACAGTTTCAGAAATTCATTTTTTGATATTAAATCTTTTTATTCTAGTTAATAAAAAATAAATCACAATAAAATGTGTATATGGAATAGCTATTCATCTAAATTATATAGGTTTCAAAAAATGTTTTCATTTATTCTCTTCAGTTGTTAAATAAGACCTGATTTGATATTACTTTTTTAATTCCTGAGTGATATTGGATACATAATCACTTCATTTTGATGCATATATATGCAGGAAAAAAGTAACATCTTCCACAGAGTAAAACTTGTATTTTTAAGGTATTTTGCAGAAATGTACTCCCTAAAATCTTTGTTCCTAATCAGACACTTCAAACCACATCTCTCATCCATCATCTCTCTCTTCCTCCCTCCCCCACTCCTCTCTCTTGCTCATGCACCCATATTACTTCACTGTATAGTCTTTAGAAAAGCTATAATGTAAAACACTGTCTTCCATATGGGGGAGCATAAATAATCTATGGTTTTAAATATAGTGGCTGTCTTATGACTACATTTTTATAACAAAAAGTCGACTGAATCAAGTACTGTGACATAGAATGACCTTCTCTTTCAATCTGCAACAAATGTTATTAAGAAGGGTTTTTTTTCTAATAGTTATTGCAAATGGAATTACTTGTAGCTGATTATTTAACGGTTGTGTGAAAGGCTGTGTGATGTCACAAAAGAAATACTAAACTGAATTTTAGACCTTGAATTACTGATGTCAGATTTCTGATAAATAGGATTAAAAATCAGTTAAATCTAAAGTTGTCTGGATTACTAAGACACTGATAACAGTTGAAAATAATAATTTTGGTCCTGCTATTTTTTCTCTTTTTAAAACTCAGTAACTCACAAGTTAATTTACTTATCTCAAACTTTTGTATTTAAAAAAGAAGCACTTGAATTTATGCAATAATTCTTTTCTTTCTTCAGTTATCTTTTATTACACTTTTATCAAGGTTAAATTTTTTGCATTGATTGGTTTGAACATTTTCATTAGCATTCAATATTTCAAAAGATTACACTGACAAAAAAAAAAAAAAGCCCTATGTGTCAGATATCCAGAAACATCTTTGAATGGTAACAATATGAACAGATGAGAAAACTTGCAGACAGTTATGCAAATATACCAACTTCCAGCTGTGCAATGGCAATGCAATCGTCTGCCAGAAGTTAGTTTGCTATTTCTGTAGAAACAACCTGGTGATCACTGTCCTTATAGGAGATCTTATAGGACACTCTGCTGCACATATACAGTTGCATAATGCATTGACCTGGAATGTACTTTAAACACAAGAAGCAGCTGGTTACTTTTCCTTAAAGGAAAATGAAAGACAGGAAAGGTAAGACTTTCAAAAGTAACTATTAACACATTAACTGCATTATTTTCATCCTTCACAAAATTTTATCCATTGAAAACTGAACATTTACTTTTGGAAACATATTTTAAGGAGTTCAGAGATCTTTTGGAAGTTTATCTAGGAATAGTCCAATTCACAGGGTAAGAAAAAATGCCACAGAATAAATGTGATTACTATTCCTGAGGCAGATGAATGGCTACAGTTTCAGAATCTTATCAGTCCCTGAACTTGAACCTCAAGCCTGTAATTCCAGAAACGGTAAGTGCATAGTGCTGGGAATGCATCTTCCTTAGATCCTTGAGAGTTCGTTTTTCATCCTTGGCCCTGCTAATATTTGGGACTGTTCTGTGCATCGTAGTATGTTCAGCAGCATCCCTGGCCATCTACCCACTAGATGCCAGTGGCACTTCCCATCCACATTTGTGCCAACCAACAGTGTCTCCAGATATTGCCGACGTCCTCTGGCAGAGAAGGGCAAATCTGCCCCCAGTTGAGAACCCCTGAGCTAAAAGGGGAAAAAGTAATAGCCATTAAAAAATAAGACCTAGAAATTATAGTTATAATATTGCCTTAATTCAGATTCTTCTAGAAGACAACCCTAATGCAAGTATTTGATGTCATATAGTTTATTTGGGAGGTAGTCCCAGAAAGTACCAGAAGAGGAGGAGGAAACTGAGCCAGTGAAGGGAAGAAGCCAGTAGAGGTTAGTTAATGAACAGATTTCTGCCATATGCCACTGGGGCTTAATCCTACCAGGACCCCTGGGAGACTGTGAAGAACATGCCTTAGTTTTGTCCCCCTAAAAGTGAGGGACCTGAGGTATTTATTCACCAACTTCCCTCCCTAGTTGCTTGCAGCTACTCCTGAGGTCATTGATTCTCTGGCCCTTAATGCCTGCCTTATGGAGGGTCTGGGCATTCCCTGTGGCCAGAGGAAGCCCCCAGGGAGAGTGACAGGTGTTTGTAGCAGGAAGCTTTTGGTTTCTACAGCATTGCTTCTCAAAGTGTGGTTCTGGGCTGTGAGCATCAGCATCACCTGAGCACTTACTAGGAATGCAAATTCTCAAGCAGCACCCAAGACGCTGAACAGGAACACTGGAGCTGAGACCCAGCAATCTGTGTTTTACCAAGCCCTCCAAGTGACTCTCATGCCACTCGAGTGTGTGAGCCACTGGTCTAGGCAGGAGTTCTCAACCAGGGGCAGTTTTGTTCCCCAGGGGTCATTTGTCAACGTCTGCAGACATTATTGGTTGTCATAACTTGGAGAAGGAGAGTACTACTGGCTGGTGGATAAGGCTAGGAAAATTCTGTGAAACACCCTACGTGGAAGAGGACAGCCCCATAATAAAGACTTAAATTGCTTAAAATGTCAACAGCACCAAGGCTGAGAAATCTTGGTTTAGGTGAATGAGGAGTGATGAAGAAATAAGGGCAGGGCATCAACAGTAGCTCCCATATTATGAGCTTCACTTTTTGTGTTTGTTTAATTTTCTTCCAAGAGCTGTTATGGTTTCAATATTGCAAACATCAAAAACAGCCAATTAATCCATCCATATTTCATGTACACACTGCTGTTTGCCTTATGTCTTTTCACTCTGGTAAGACACTTCGACTCAGTAAGCTTCCTTTTCACTGCTCTTCGACTAGTCTCCTTGGAATGTCCTTTTCTCTTGAGGGAGACATTATGCTCTTGCAGAAATCCCTTATCTTTCTTTGCTGTATATAGCTAAAATTGCTGTCACCATCCCATTGTCTCCTGTCATGTTTTATCTAGCGATTTCTAACCTAAGGGCTCCCTTCAGGAATGCGGGTTCCCTTCCCTGTGAGCGGGATTCTGTCTAATCATCAATCTGCTCAGTTCCCAGCTCCTATAAACTTCAGAAAAGGTGTAAGCGTTAATAGCTCCTCTCTGATTTTAGTTCCTCAGTTTCAGGTGAATAAAGCTGCCATTGAAATGCTCTGATATCATTCAACATTATAACAAGGCACCTTGAATACACACATAGTAACTAATGTGCCTTGGAATTCACTTCAGGGTAGCATATTCATTTAGAATATATAGACCCACACATGGTGGATGTGCTGTTCTCACTGCTGCTGTAAACGCCAACAGTCAGCAATCATTCTGTTTCAAGCAGGGTATGCTAAGTACTTTGCAAACTGTGACAGAATTTTAGCTCCCATGACTTTGCCCTCTGGTGTTACCTTCATGAATATGTTACATGCATAATATAGTTGGCAGATGCGATGAAGGCTACTGATGAGTTGACCTTAAAATAGCCATGGTAGCCTGGATGCCCAGGTGAACTCAGTATCATCACATGAGCTCTAACAGGTAGAACTAGAAGGGAAGTCAGAGAGATGTTGAACACAAGAAAGGTTCTTTGTGCTGTTTCTGGCTTTCAAGATGAACAGGGCACAAGCCAGGGAATGAAGGTGTCCTTTAGAAAGTGAGAATGTTTCCCGGCTCACGGCCAGTAAGGAAATGAGGACCCTAGTCCTACAACTACATGGATCCAAATTCCTGTAACAACTTGAATAAGCCTGGAAACAGATTCTCCCCAGACCCTCCAGATGAGAGCACAGGCCAGCCAAGACGTGACACCTTAATTTCAGCCTCATGAGACCCTAAGCAGATCACCCTACTGAGCCTGCCTGATCTTCTGACCTACAGAACTGTGCGGTAACAAAATGCGTGTTAAGATACCAAGTTTGTGGTAATTCATTATGCAACAATTGGAAGCTAATGCACAAACAATATTTCCCTTTATGCTCATGGCAACACTCAAGGGAAGGCTTTCTACCTCCATAATTGAGAAAACGGAGGCTTAGAAATACTGAGTATCTTCATCGAGGTTTCAAAGTTGATACGTTAGAGAGTTGGGGTCAGAATTCAGATATTTGCCACCAAAGACCATAGCCTTACCTCCTATTTAATGCTGCCTTCAAAAGGCACGCTGTCAGAAGTCTAGAGCAAGTTGTCTTAATTTATTGGTTTATTTGGTGGTATTTCCTAATGGATTTGAACAATTGATTAGATAGGTCACACTAAGATTAGATAGGTCTAGTTAGGAAAAAATAATCCATAAATCACACAGGCATTAGAATAAATGAGTTCCCAGGTTTTTGGCTGCTAAATGCTATCTAAAACTGACCTGGAGAATGTGATAAGATAAAGCTTGCAATACGGCTGAAATAAGCATAAACAGAACACTATGCTCCAGTTAAAACAATTCATTTCACTTAGTACAAGATAAGAGTATTGATGCTATAGTAGCCTTTATGGATATGTGGTCTTCTTTCATTCTTTCCCTAAATTCTTTCAAATCTAATACTAGATTAATTCTTTTGAAAGCAGCTGATTCTCTTAAGTCAACATTAAAGACCTCCCCACAAAGACATTTTAAAAACTGGAAAATTTGTCATAACATTATGCAATGTTGAAAGACCTTTTCTTCGTTCTTCAGGTTCTTATTTAATGATGCACAGCAGGTATCATAAGGCCTTTTATATAAATACAGTTGTACTTAATTCAGCGAGAGAAACGTGAAAGTGAACGCATTAAGTGCTACACATTTTTATTTCACATGTAATGCCTAGAGAAAAGGAAAGGCTACCAAAAGAGGTTAAAAAAATGAAGATGAATAAATAAAATATGTTCAAGACAGAATAACAATCTGGGACAAGCTGCTGCTGAACAAACATTTATTATTACCATCCATCTGAGGTTTCATAGAAAATAGACACCAAGCAGGAAATGCATGTCTGATAATCAAATATGCAAAGCTCCTGACTCCTAACGATAATCGTTTCCCAGAGAAACACTTGAACCTATTTAAGTAACATATAAATAACTCAAAGCTTGTGTTGGGATAAAAGGAACAGAGCTCAAATCTGTACACAAGCAGACCAAGAAATAAATTCCACATTATTTTGGCAGGGATACCCCCTAGAACTTCAGGATCTCTCTAGTTTGTCCTAAGCTTAAAGGTTTGAAAGTATTTTTCTGGTGAGCTGAATGGTTGGGAGATCTGACCCTTTCTCACAGTCTATCCTGCTACCCCCTTGATCTGAGCCATCTTCATCCCCCAACTGGATTACTTCAGAGCCTGCACATGAGTCTCTTGCTTCCACAGTTGACTCTTCTGTAAACTGGCTGCAACATACTAGCCAGAGCAATCCATTTAAAATGAAAGGAAGTCGGGCCATTCCTCCTCTTAAAACCATCCACTGGATCCCCATTTCATTCAGAATCAATGTCTAGGTCTTCAAACACGCACAGTCTGTCCCACCTCCTACACCCCTTGCCTCCTTGACCTCAGTCCTTACTGCTGTCTTTAATCTCACTCTGTTCCACACACCTCGGTCTCTTTGCTGTTCTTCAAACAAGTCAGGCAAGCTTCCACATTAAGGTCTTTGGTACTTCCTGTGCAACTCTTCCTCTCCCTGCATGATTCTTTGTTCAAATGTTCAAATTTCTTAAAGCAACCTGCCCTCCCACTCATATTGACAAAAACAGCCTACTACATTACACCTGATTCCTCTTACGCTGCTTTAGTTCTTATTTTGCCTCATACTACTCACCAACTTCTACCACACCGTATAATTCACTTAGGTTTATTGTTGATTATCTCATTTCTTCCACTAGAATTTAAAGTCTAAGAGGACAGAGTCTTTGCAGATGTGTAGAAGAGTAGTCTCCAAGAGAAATATGAGAGGCACATATATAATTTAAAGTTTTCTGGAAGCTTCATTAAAACAGTAGAAGGCAACAGGTGAAATAAATGTAAAATGTATTTATTACATGTAAAAATCTAATGTATCTGCAAAATATATAATTTCTGTATATGGCCCTGGCCACATTTCAAGTGATCAACAGCCACACATGGCTATTGATACTGGCATTGGATAGCCCAAATCCGGAAAAATCCCGACACACAGTTACTTCTGAATATGTTGGAAAAAAATGAGTAAATGAGGTTCTGAGTGTCCCCTCTGAAGTTACCTGCACTGTGGCAATTGATCACTGTTCTGTCCTTGTCATGGTCCACATCTCAGTGTGACAGGCTCAGCACTCTCTCCTGTAGCCCATCACTGGTCACACTGTGCTTAGTAAGCCACTGCAAGAGGTTTCCCTTCTAAGTCCCACAAATGACTAAATTCTCTAACTTTATTTTCTAAGATATATCAGCAGCAGCTGCTATCTGTGTCCTACTCATATTTTGACCCTTATCACCTAGAAGAACCTGTTTTCTTCTAACTGTAAGTTCCTACTCTTCTTTCCCTGAGAATATTTTCTTTCCACTGGAGTGCATTTTGCTACATACACCATAGGCTGAAAATTGACCCCCACTGGGAGCGTCCTCAACCAGTGACTCATGAGATCTGGTATACATACGCATGAGTATTGGTGGATAAATCCTTGCCCATTGGGTGGGATAACTCAGAGCTGTGTGTTTCATCCTGTCTCAGAATTTCCACAGAAGCATCAAGTTCCGTTTACTCATGTGGTAGATGATTTGAAATGCAACATTTATTGGCTGCCTTTCCTCCCCTTTCATACTTCTCCACTCTTTCAGCATTTCCTCAAATCATCTCCCAGGAGTTCAGTTGCATTCAAATCCTTGTCTTACATTCTGCTCTGAGGGAATCCAATCTAAGACATACCCTCTGAAAAAGGTCTCCATGAAACAGTGATACAAATGAAAATTATTTTAGTGGCCTAGAAATATACATTGAAGTCAAGGAATAAACTTAAGAATGCGATGAAATCTGTATTTGATAAACTGATCATGTCTTTTGAATAAGAATAAAAAGTACAATAGAAGAAATTATTGTAAGGTACTTGTAGAGAGAGGATTTTGAACTCCATTCAGTGAATATATATAATAAATTCATTGTCAGTGTTAGTTAAAATAGGCAAAGATGGGAGATTATAAATTGGTACAGCCACTATGGAAAACAGTATGCAGGTTCCTCAAAAAATTAAAACTAGAACTACCATAAAGTAATTCCACTTCCAGGAATATATATCCAAAGGAAACAAAAATACTAACTTGAAAAGGTATCTGCACCCCCATGTCTATAGCAGCATTATTTACAATAGCCAAGGCATGGAAATAAACTAAGTTTTGTCCATCAGTGAATGACTGGTTAAAGACCTTGTGGTGTGTGTGTAAGTATGTGTGTGTGTGTGTGTATATACATACATATATATATATATATATATATATATATATATATATATATATATAATTCAGCCATAAAAAATGAGGAACCCATACCACTTTCAACAACATGGATGGATGGTCCTTAAAGGCATTATGATAAGTTAAATGATAAGTTAAATAAGTCAGAAAGAGAAAGGCAAATACTGCATGATCTCACTTATATGTGGAATCTAAAATACTTAAAAAAAAAAACCCACCAAACTCAGAAAAAGAGATCACATTTTTGATTATCAGAAATGCAGCATGGGGTTAGGGGAAATTGGAGGAAGATGGTCAAAAGGTACAAACTTCCAGTTTTCAGATAAATAAGTACTAGGGATATAAGGTACAACGTGATGACTGTAATTAACACTACTCTGTGATATTTAGGGAAGTTGTTAAGAGAGTAGATCCTAAGATTTCTCATCACAAGCAGAATGTTTTTTGTACCTATATGAGAAGGTGGATGTTAGCTGAACCTATTTTGGTAATCATTTACCAATATATGTAAATCAAGCCATCATGCCATACACCTTAATCTTATAGTGATGTATATCAATTATTTCTCAATAACAGTGGAAAAAATAAAAAGAAGCAAAGACAGACAGTTTCCAATTCAACAGTACCTACTCAGTGTAGATTATGGGCACAGCACAAGGATAAGTGATGAAATGTAAAATATTAAGTGCTATTCAATTTAACTGTGGTTATTATAATCATTGTTATAAAAATAAAAGCAGATAACATTTGTTCAGTTCCTAAGATACATAAAGGATTTTACATATTTTATCTCATTTCAACTTCCCAATAAACATATGGACAGAGAATTCCATCTCCAGTTATTAAAAATGGACACTGAGGTTCAGAAATATGAATACATGCAAATCTAGAGAACAGATAACTGGTAGAGTCAGGAAATATATCCAGATATATCTGACTTTGCTGTATTTTGGTAACTTAGCATCCATTTTGCCTTCTGCTCACAGTCACTTGGCAGTCCACCTCTCCTCCACTCATCATCTGTACAGCAGGTGTGGGGCCTTCATGGGGAGAGCATGCGGTACAGTGTCAGCCTGTGATGGCTCATGATAGACTGGAATCAACAAGGTGCCATAGCACATGTGCTAGGACACCTGGGAAAGGAACTCACATCTTTCCTGGAGGATTTAAATCTGAGTTAAAGATAAGTTTTGCAAGTGCTAACATCATATGCAAACACAAGAAGAGCTAGATGCAGACAAGATGGATGAAGAAACTGGTTCCTGTGGGGACATCTCTTGAGCCTTTTCCTGAATTGAGTGTAACACCACTGCTACTCCCATAGGATAACAGCTGCATGAGACAGTTAATTCCATTATTAGTTAATCCAGTTTTTGTTTGACTTTTCTATTTCTTACAACTGAAGAGAAAACGACTAATACAGAGGCCTAAATTCTCTCTCGCAGTCACAGGCTTTGTCTTCTAGAACTGTGTGACCTCTTTCAAACACGCAGGGTACAACATTCTGGGGTCATTTTGTAAGGATGTTATTACATTTACTTTTCTTTTTTTTTTTTTTTAACATCTTTATTGGAGTATAATTGCTTTACAGTGTTGTGTTAGTTTCTGCTTTATAACAAAGTGAATCAGCTATACATATACATACATCCCCATATCTCCTACATTTACTTTTCTTTCTTTTAACACTACACATAATTTTCCCTTTATGGAAATCTATACGTTCATGATTTTTCATTCTATATATTCAGAGATCTTTTTAACAGACAATGCAAATTTGTTTTCCATTCTACCAGAGTAGGTTTTATTGAAAAGGATATATACTCTTCCAATTATTATGCTTTCACCCTTGCCTTCATACAGCCTGTTCTCAACATAACAACCAGAGTGATTTTGTTTTGGAAAAACGGCAACAAAATGATACCACTACACACCCACTAGGATGGCTATAATAAAAACATAGACAGTAACAAGTATTGGTGAGGATGGGAGAAATTAGAACCCCCATACAGTAATGGTGGGAATGTAAAATGATGCAGATGCAGGGTGGTGGTTCTTCAGAAATTTAAATATGGAGTTACCATGTGACCCAACAATTCTACTCCTACATGTATACTCAAAAGAACTGAAAAAAAGGTACTCAAACAAATACTTGTACATGAAGGAGGAAACAACTGATGAATGGATCACCTGATGACTAGATAAACAAAATGCAGACTACACATATTGTGGAATATTATTCAGCCATAAAAGAAATGAAGCACTGATATACACTACAAAGTGGATGAACCTTGAAAACATTATGCTAAGTGAAAGAAGCCATACACAAAAAGTCATATATTGTGTGATTCTACTGATATAAAATCTCTAGAACAGGTAAATCCATAGACACAGAAAGCAGACTGGTGTTTTCCATGCCATGGAAGGCTGAGGGATGACTGCTGAATAGGGAAAGGGTTTTCTTTTGGGGTTACAAAATATTTTGGAACTAGATAGAGGTGGCAGTTGTATAGCATTGTGAATGTAGTAAATGCCACTGAACTGTGGACTTTAAGACGGTTATTTTATATTATTTGGATTTTACCATTTTTTCTAAGCGGGGGAAAAATGACAGTTCAAATCACTCATCTGGTCAAACCCACTTATGGTAAAACACAGTCATTACCATGCCCTGCAAAGAACCCACACAGTCTGCTCCTCTGTCACTTCTCTCTGGCCCTTGTGTTCTACTTTCTTCCTCTTTCATTTCACACCAGTCTCTTTGCCATTCCTTAAATGCTCAGATATGCCCCCCCACCCCTACTCCCAGGGCTTTTGAACTTGCTGTTCCCTCTTCCTGGAATGCTCTTCCTCCAGATGTCTGCATGACTCACTTCTTCCCCTCTTTCGAAACTCTGCTCAGCTGTTACTTTTAAAGTGAGTTTTGGGGTTTTTTTTTAACCAAAGAGTTTAAATTGTGTACCCTCACTCAGCCGGGGGAGTTATCATCATCCATTACACTATATATTTTATATTTTATTTAATTCCATTCCAGAATGTAAAGTCCATGAGGACAGGACCTAAGCCAGTGGCTGGCACATCGTAGGCACTGTAGTCGTTCTACAAATACTGACTTCCATCTATCTCTGTGCTCCACGAATCACTCTGATTACAACAGTTAGGTAGAGAAAAAGGCAACTGTGTTATTTGCGTGACTCACCACTTGGGGTGAGTGGTTTTGGAACTGGCAGTGAGGGCAGCACCTTCCTGGTCAGGGCTCAGGCAACAGCTGCTTTGGAGGCCCAGTACTATAATGAGTTTTGAGAATCATTCCTAGAAGCTAAGAACAGAGTTTGTTTCTTCAATCTTCCCAAACATTCTATCAGCTATTGAAGCCCCTTAAGGAATCCCTTGGTGCTTAATCTAGTAAGAATGTATGGATTCTGTTTCTTCAAATGAGAACCTTGATTGATATAGTATGATACAGATGAAGAAAATCCAGAAGTTAGTCTGCGTTCACTTTAATAAGCTGTCCTATTGTTCAGTCAAGCAAATATCTAATATCTCAAGAGTGCTTACTTCTAAATATATACATATACACACGTATATATAATAGGTAAACAAATATATATATTTATATATAATACATACTAATTAGTAACAGCAAACAATAAATTATGTAGATATATATTATACAAATATAGATATAAAATTCGATGCAGAGAATTTCTGCTCCCAGCACCCTTTTTAAAACATGTGCTAAATTTTTAAAACATCTACCCCAAAAGTGAGTAATTTACTTGTTTCTGCTGGATACCACAATTGGTATCCATGAGCAGCACTATTTAGTTAGTTCCAAATGTCATTTTACTCCATTTCTGTACCAATCAACTGTTGTTGCTTAACCAAGAACCATAGAATCTTGTTGGTGACAATAAGCAATTATCACACGTCTCTGGGTCAGCTGGTTGGTGGCCAACTCAGCTAGAGAGAGATGGCCTGAGTGACTCCACAACAAGCTGTAGGTCTGGCTGAGTTTGACTCCTCACTTAGGTCTGCTCCCTGTGAAGGAGCAACCATTTCCCAGCGAAAGATCTTTTCATTTGATTGCAGAAGAGCCAGTGCAAATAGACAAGTCTTCTTAAGGCCTAGGTTCAGAACTGGCCATGGTCACTTTTCCACATTCCACTGGCTAAAGCAAGTCTCATGCAATATAGAAAGGCCAAGAAGTGGAAAGCACACTCCACAGCCTAAAGACTCCATCATACCATCTCTAGCTTTCATATTTGGAGGCTCAGATCAATCAGAAAGCAGCCTCTAATTTTATTATTAGTTCTATTAACATTACTTTTGAATAATTGGGGAGATAAATTTGATAGCTTTGGGTTTAAAAAATTAGCAATCAAAATACACTTAATAATGTAAGAGCTTACTTTTTATAAGTCATTTACATGTACATTATAAGGAAGTTTATGGAAACTCCTGAATACCACCAGGCAGTACATTTCCCTTTTGTTTAACAAAGGAATACCTTTACGGGCACGTAGGTCGAGTCAAATCCTGAGTCTTTCAATTTCAGGAAGGCACAGAAGTTGACCATAAATTTATAAAATATGACATTTTAATCAAGCCCCAAGCTCTTGGCTAATTATATTCTACTGCACTTAAAGGAAAAACAGGAGATGTCAGATTGGTGTAGAAATGAGCACAAAATTGTCCTTAGTACTTCACTGATCATTATGAATACCATGGTATCAAATTACCCAGAAAAGAGACAGTAGTAAATCCTTCATAAAGTCATATTTCCAATTTTCTTTTCAATTTCATTTTGGAGTAAATTTGGATACAGGTTTATTCAAAAGCTGACATTTCCTTTCAGTTCATCTTTTCTGTGCAAAGACATGTAGCATTGGAGACCATTAAGCTACGGAAGCATGAAATCAACTAGAAATTATTATTTTAATTCTAGGCACTTGTGCATAACCAGATGCACACTGTGCCAACTAAACCTTCATCAGGACTCTACCTAGTATTCTACATGCTAATGGGGCTTGAAGTTTGGAATGCAGATGTGTGGGGATGCAACCAAAGAGCTACGCTCCAAATCAAGAGATTAGTTGCCTATCCCCAGAGAATTATCAGCTACTGAACTAAGAACTGAGGCAAAACGTATGACACTCCTCTGTGGTCACTTGGCTTTTCTCCTCGGTGATGTAACTGAACTAACCTGACCTGGTTTTCTAAAGACATATTATATGAGATGCTCACAACGCACTGCTGTTCTATTAAGAGATTTTTCCCCTCCCAAAAAAGCTAGTGGGGGCTTCCCTGGTGGCTCAGTGGTTAAGAATCCGCCTGCCAATGCAGGGGACACGGGTTCGAGCCCTGGTCCGGGAAGATCCCGCTTGCCACGGAGCAACTAAGCCTGTGTGCCACAACTGCTGAGCCTGCACTCTAGAGCCCACGAGCCACAACAACTGAAGCCCGCGCGCCTAGAGCCCATGCTCTGCAACAAGAGAAGCCACCGCAGTGAGAAGCCTGCGCACCGCAACGAAGACCCAACACAGCCAAAAATAAATTAATTAATTAATTAATTTTAAAAAGCTAGTGATATTTACTATATCCAAATATGCAAAGGTAACTGACCAAATGTTCTAGCCATTCTTTCAGCTCAGGGAAGCAATAACTGAGTTTTTTACGTCATTCTGGTCTACATTTTTTCCACAAAGTAATCTCCCTTTCCAATGAACTATTTGCTGATATAAGTTACAATTTAAAGGGAGTGGATAGTAAAGAGCAGAAAAGTTATTATGTATTTTATTACTTTTTTGCCTCCTGGAAAGAGGAGGGTCAGTGTGGACAGCAAGGAGAATTGATAGTAAAGTAAAATCACTGGCACTCACCACAAAGCACCTGTTAAAAGCAGGGCATGTTGGGACAAAGTGAGAGAGTAACACTGACATATATACACTACCAAATGTAAAATAGATAGCTAGTGGGAAGCAGCTGCATAACACAGGGAGATCAGCTCAGGTGGTCTGTGACCACCTAGAGGGGTGGGATAAGGAGGGTGGGAGGGAGATGCAAGAGGGAGGGGATATGGGGATATATGTATGCATATAACTGATTCACTTTGTTATACAGCAGAAACTAACACATCACTGTAAAGCAACTATACTCCAATAAAGATGTTAAAAAATAAAAGCTGGGCATGTTTATCTTCTTTAGACTTGTATTACATTTGAAAATGAAAATATCACAGGACTAGAAAAGGCTTCAGAAGGTACCATGTCCATTCTTACATTCTCAGATCAGACCACAAAGAAACAAGCAAGGGAGTGATTAAGATTTGAATTGCAATTCTGTATTTTTTTTCCTCCTGCAATCTAAGAAGCCCTAGGTTTAAAGAAATCAAATCCTGGTGTTTTGTGTCACTTACTAAACTGAATGTCTCAGAAAATCTGCATTTCTGACATCCTCAGCTTTATATCTAAAATCTGGTCACAAAGAAGATAGATTAAGAATATAAAATTATGAGAGAATTATTTATCCCCCCCTTTTTTTCTTTCCAAGGTAGGGATTCCACTTAACTTCTTTTCTTAGGGATATTAAATGATAGAGAGAGCGGGAGAGGGAGAGGGATAGATATATATATATAGAGAGAGAGGGAGAGGGATACATATATATATATAGAGAGAGAGAGGGAGAGGGATACATATATATATAGAGAGAGAGAGAGGGAGAGGGATACATATATATATATATATATATATATATACACATATATACACAGAGAGAGAAGAGATAGATAGGAAGGAAGAAAAAAACTTCTTTTTAAAATATTGCAATCAATACTTTTGGAAAAAAAAAACACTGTTCTTTCTTTAACCAACTGTAGTTCTTTGGATAGGAAATATATGTTCCAAAAAAGAAACTAACCCGAGAAAAATACATTTCCCAGCTCAAGGTTCTTAAAGATTGTGTGAATTTTTCCAAAGGTATCCATCTTGCTAAGACTTTTTCTGAATGATTTTATCTAGACAAATAAGAGACTGCAATGTTATGATTTTAGGTTCTCTAGAAAGGATGTTTAATGACCTTCTACCTCATTTTTCAGCATTTAAAGTATCAGTTCTCAGCAGAATTAAATTAAAATTAGAATCCCATAAATTTTGCCAAGTAACAACAAAAGGATGTGTGACCATCCTGTTAATGATAGCATGCTTTGCTGAGTTACCATCGGAATTGAACTGACTCCTGTGGGATGTGCTACATTGAATTATAAAGGGATTCTAAACCATAAACTTTTCCAAAGTTGTAACACACAGGACTATGAAAGTATATCTCCCAAGCTACAGTTTGGGGAATTAAATCACGTAGTTGCAGAATATCATTACAAATGTAATAAGATTTTACTTTCATATCCTTGAATTTGCTGATTACACTTATTCACTTTTTTTTCTGGAATATGTCAGTTGTGTAGTTTTGTTTGTCTTAAAGTGTGTCAAGCTAGTATTTATTAACTTCTTTTCAGTTTTAGATTTCTGTTGAATTTTTAAAGAAAAATTGTGCTTGTGTTTTTGCCTAAGTGTTCAAATTTATTTATAATACTATTCATTATGTACTAGAAGCTATCTAAATCGTGCTTAAGATTTTCAAATGCCTGATCTAAAATGGAAATTGCATTCAGAGACACAAGAGAGAATTACTGTGTTTTTTTTAATAATTTACTAAGCTGGGCTTCCCTGGTGGCGCAGTGGTTGAGAGTCCACCTGCCGATGCAGGGGACACGGGTTCGTGCCCCGGTCCGGGAAGATCCCACATGCCGCGGAGCGGCTGGACCCGTGAGCCATGGCTGCTGAGCCTGCGCGCCACAACCAGAGAGGCCACAACAGTGAGAGGCCCGCGTACCGCACAAAAAACAAACAAAAACAAAAATAATAATAATAATAATAATTTACTAAGCTAAGAAAACCCAACAACCAAAACCCTTGGATACACCCTGTAAACTTGATGTGTCAAATATCAGGGTAGTTTTCTATTTCCATTTGCAAATAAAAGATGTGGATCACAGTTAATCCTTGCTGTAAAGACTGCATCCTTGACTTCATCAGTTATTAAAAAGCTAGGGAGAAAACCAAAGGCAGCAGTGAAAGGGGCTGGAATTATTTGGAAGAGATCTTCCGTGCTATAATTTTCGGATAAGGACTGAATTATAAATGAACCTGTGAAACTTGGCAAGGTACTGCCTTTAACTTCCATGCTGTGCAGTATGCCTGTGCAGAGGAAAATCCCGTTCAAAGAGATTAGCAGAAGTGATTTGTATGTGATCACAGCAGCTGAGATGATGTGTGACTCTTCCCTAGCTTAAAGTGGATTAGCAAGACTTAAAAGATGGAAAATTGTTCTGTGTGAAGCTCACCATGCTTTTGGAAACATAAATGAAATAGTCTTAGGAACTTAAATCTGATTTCTATTAGTTGGATATGGTGAAAACCCCCCTCTAAAAGTTTAAACAAAAAAAGGATTGCGGCTTGCCTATATTCACATTGGCTAATGATTGTTAAACGTTTGAAAACAATTTCTTAGGATTTTTTTTTAAGGTTTTGGATTCATTTATGTGAATATCACTTTACATGTTCTGGGATATAGTTCTGGGATATAGTTCTGGGATATAGTTACATGTTCTGGGATATAGTTCTGTGAAATAGAACATTGGGTAAGAAATAAAATAATCAAATTTTGCTCCCAACTAGCCATTGTCTATCTGGATGGCCTTGTGTAAAACACTTACCTTTTCTTAGTTTTTGCATTCTTACCTATAATATGGGAAAATGTATACCCCACAACCCTTAAAATTTTGCAGAGTGTATCAATTATACTGTGCATCTGAAACAGTTTTTAAAGCAATGAAATATTCTTTGAGTTTTAGGTATTACTGTTTTTCATATCTTTGCTTGTAACTATTGACAACTTCTATTATGTTCACATAATAAACCTATGAATCAAAGTATTATTTCTCTGAAAACCTCTATTTCATAACAAAGAGAGGAAGACTGAGGATGAGTTATATAGGACAAAGCAGATACTGGGGTGGTTGAATATTGTTTTACTCCCCTTCTACCATCAAGATATATCATTCCGTCTCACCAGGTAGTTTAGGTTGCCTGTAAGCTATCAGACCTCACTTCATTTTTCACAAATATAAGAAAATAAAAGTTATAGCACATGTTTAATAGTGACCCATGGACTATATATCTTTTCCAAAGAAACAGTGTCTTAAAAAGGCAAGAGGGCCCACAAAGGGCATATGTCTTTATTTTTATTTGGCCTCCAGATGTCCAGCATTTGGTGTTCTCTTTTTTTGTCAGTCTTTACCAAGAGCAAGATACTTTTCAGCAAACTATCAAAGTTGTTAAGATTATAAATATGAGTCAACCATCTGTTTTTATATCCTCTTTTTCTTCATTGACTTTTGACAGGTGCTTAGAGAAAGAAATATTTCAGATCCCTGACGTTTTTGTAAAAAATAAAGAGGCCTATTGACCAAGTACTACGGCACTCTGGTAAAAGTTTAATCTCAGCTTCTAGAATTTGGAGAATCCAAAAAACAGCACCTGGTCTGTTCAGTGATCACTTTACCAGCCACCGTGTTTCAACATAGAAGGAGAATCCTCAATTAAAAACAAAATCAAATAAAAAAACAAAACAGAATACACTGAAAAGACAGATGATCGCAAATCACAGCAAAAGTACACGTTACTCAACCACGAAGATTCTTCTAAAATTATAAACTTTTTGATCTGATTCAGATTTGTACCTTAGATATCTATACTGGTTATAAAGTGGAAACTATGAAGAATTCATATATTCGAAGTAGAGGAATGGTCCTTGGGAAGCATGGCATAAAATCTAAGCCAGAAAATTATACATACCACATCGATCCTTTTCAGTCACTATCTCAATTAGTGATTTAATCCCAATAATTTTGTGTCCATTTTTCTGATGACAGACAAATATTTAGGGAGCTTAACAAACAGAAATTTGTTTGACTCTCCAACAAATTTGTTTGACTTTGAAATTTGACTCTCAAAAGTCTGAATCCAAAGACTATTCGGACTCCCATAGAATACACCATGATGAAACAAAGTAGTTGGCCATTTTTACCAATTAAAAAATAGCTTACAATTATCATTAATATTATAAACACATTTATGACATATTAAATGCAAAAATATAAGACCATAACAAAAAAGCAGAATACTATAATGTACACGTGTTATTCTTCAAATATTATAGTACAGTATATTATAGTATATAATATACTATGCGTATAGTATAGTATAATCAAGCCTTTGCTGATGCAGCTTCCATCTAGTTGTGGACTTAAAGAAAGCCTATCTAGAATTACTGGATAACTGCTGGAAAGCCTACATCTTCAATGAGAAAAGTCATAACCATCTGAAAGATGAAGCTTTTGTAGTGGATATTTGAGTGAGGTGCAGCAATTCAAATACCTATTGCTAGGCATATCACCCACTAGACCAATGTAACCAGGCCCAATGCCTTTGTTCAAACTGGTGAGAATGAAGCAATCTCTTTTTCAACAGATTTGCACATGAGAGAATGGAAGCCGGTTTTAAATGACCACATGACTCTGATAATGATTTAGCAGATTTGAAAAATAAGAAAGAAACCAGGTAATCTTTAGAGCACCTGGTTCTAGCCATGCCTAAAGACAGGAAATCTATTCCTAGGTTTTTGCATTAGACAAGTCAAATAAATTAACTTTTACATTTAAGATAGTCTGAATTGTGAGAGGATCCTTAAGTCCTTCAAAACATTAAGTTTAAGAATCTCTCATTAATAAGAACTGTTTAACAATGGAATGGATAAATGTAACAAATTGCTATTGGAAGCGAATGCCATAAAATAAATAAATTTGCTCTTGGGAGCAAATCTCAGGTGATTTAATGACAAACAATGTAAGACAGCAGGAAGAGCTTAGATGCAATGTATTGTCGTGAAAATAGAAGCAAAAGAAAGTACAAAAATATTTTTGAAAGAAAAGCAATGGGTGGGAGGAAAAAATAGATCAAAAATGATTATTTTCCCCCCACATTTAGTATTAAACACTTCATCTTTGTAGCTGAAAAGAATAGAACTAAAAGGGAAAAATACAAGGAGTAAAAACATGATAGCTGCCAGATTAGTGAAACTTCCCATCAAAACGATGACAATGTGTGCCATTCTAATATTATGTAAAAAGTATTAAAATATAATCACCTGTAGGCTAGCTCCAGATGGAGAGAACAGAACTGAATACACTGTACGATGTTTTCTCCCTTGCTCCCAAGCCCCTTGCACAGTAGTTGTGTGTTCTCAGAATAATACCATTGAGGACACACTGTTGACCAGCAAACGTTAGAGTGAAGCTATCCCATGCCATCATGGTCAAGATGCATTGCAGACTAAATCTAAACCTGGCTGCCAACCCCCACTACACAAGCTTTTCACAAAGGTTAGGAAGCTACAAATTTAGAACTTGCTAAATGTACTCACCTCGAATCATAGTTATCTTACATTAGCACATCCATTCACGGATTTGGAACTTCACATTTGTCTTCCAGGTTTTATCATGTCATTTGCTAGTCCATTGATGCCCCATGGTAAACCTGAGAAACCCCAAATTCTTGATAGTTGTACACCAGGAAGGGAAACAGTTATTCTTCACTCTTGCCACTCAGTTAAAACCATTATTTACCAAAGGCTAAAACTGAAACTAAAGATCTGAAGTCATGCTCACTAAATGGAAAAAAATAAGTTAATTAGTTGAGGAAAAAAGAAAAATAATTATAAGCATAAGAAAGGTCTTATCCAGATGGACATTCGAAACCTATCCTGCCTCAAGATAAAAAATGTTTGCACTCTTGAAAATAACTTCTGATGTTATTTATCATTATTACCATATAATGATCACAATAGCTTCATATGAGCTCTGATTACTAGGCACTGCTTTGAGCATTTTACAGGTAGTAACCTGTTAAATCCTCACAACAACCCTATGGGGAAGAACTATGATTATTTCCAGTTTATAAAAGGGGAAACAGTTATAAACAGGTTATATGACTTGTTAATGGTCACACAGCTACACTCCCGGTTCTATAGCTGAACAGCTCTACCATTACTTGCAAGTACCAACAAACACTCTTGCAATAGGTCTCTGGGCTCTGTGGATTGAATCCATGTGTTTTATGCAACTAATTCTGTGTTGTATATACCCAGTGACCTTGATGGTACTAACTTGAATATACCCTTTGGGCTTAGAATTGTTTAAAAAAACTAAAAGTTGGAGGCTAGTGGTACCATATATTGAATCCCATCAAGTTAATTTAAATTAATAGCTGAAACATCATTTATATGCAAAGGTTTTTGTTTATGTTTGTTTTTTCCCTCATTAGCACCAGCCTCATTGAGCTTCTGAATACATCTCATTGTTTTTGCAAATTACAGCCCTTGTCTATTTATGAAATCATTCTCCGTGTTGAAAGAAGATACATTCTCCAAAAAAGTTCATACTCAGAGTAGACTGAATATGTAGATTATGGGCAACTAACAGTCACATGTCTGATAACTTATCCAGAATACAGACCTTTATGATGTTTTGAGCTGCCTTTACTTCTATTGGTTAAATTCCATTGTTTATAGAGACATATAAATATGTGTATTTAATGCAAGCAAAGAAACATTGAGTTCCAAGCAAAAGATGCAGATTTGTTAATGATATTTATCAGTAAGCTGATGAGTCATCACTTAAATTTCAGTGTTTTGTGATTGAAACTGAACTGTTCTTTCTCTAAAAGCAGATAGACAAAACTCATGCCTGCAGAAGGTTATTTGTTATAATGCAGGCACTGAATTATCAACTAATCGTATGTATAACTAGTGAGTATGACAATTTTTATTTAGGAATCAACTGGTGCTTGAAAAATGCTTTCTTGTAATCATTCAATCAGCATTTGAGTGCCTACTATATGTCTGGTACTCAATCTAGGAGCAGGTGATACAACTGTGAACATAGCAGACACAGCCAAGAGACAAACAAGAAACAAACAGGAGACTAATCCCCAAAAGTAGAGATTGTGTTAAACGTTAAGAAGATGTACTGGGTTGACTAGTGTCCCCCAAAATTCATGTTTGCTGAGAACCCCTGAATGGGTTCTCATTCTAATCAAGCTGCATCTAATTCAATCATACTGAATCAGGGTGGGCCCCAAATCCAATACTACTGTTGCTTTTATAAAAAGAGGGAAATTTGGGCAGAGACCTGGACACATAGAGATGAGGTCATATGAAGACAGAACAGAGATTGGAATGATGTGCCCACCTGCCAAGGAATGTCAAAGAATGCCAACAACCTCCAGAATCTAGGAAGAGTCAAGGAAGGGTCCTCCCCTGACTGTTCGAAGAGAGCCTGGCCCTGCCATCACTTGATTTGTGACTTCTACGTTCCAGAACTATGAGAGTACAAATTTCTGTTGTTTTAAGCCACCAGTTAGTGGTACTTTTTTAAGACAGCTGTGGGAAACTAATACAAAAGGCCTGAAGAAAATAAACAGATGAGTATAACAGAAAACAATGTGGCAGGAGCTATAGGACAGGGTGGTCAGGAAAAATGCATCTGCCAGAGGGTGACTTTAAGGGGAGACTTGAAGTATGAACCAGCTTGTAAAAAAAGGCAGAGGGGAAAAACATGCCAGCCACAAGGAATAGCAAGAACAAAGGTCTAGAATCAGAAAAGAGCTGGAGGAACTAAAAGGAAGGCAGTGGGGGCTGGAGGAGAGACAAAGAAACCAAGAGGTTGAGATGCACTGTTACTGAGTCTAAGCTCATACTGTTCGCCACACAACAGGCCAAACCAAGAGATGGTGAGCTCGCGCCCCCAAAGAACCATCTTGCCTGAGTCAGAATTCAGGCTTCTTTTATACTAAAAGAGGAGGGAGTAAAGTCAAACATATCCTGGTTGCGGTCAGACTCCAGAGGGGATGTGTTAATTTCTTCCTCCCTGCAGTCATTCACAGGTGGGTCTGGTCAGGATGTTCCCTGAGAGCTAAACAAAGGTATTTCAGCTTAATGCTCATTACCTGGACGGCAGGGTTCCCAGATATGGGCCATTATGGATAATTTAAGCTTATAGGCAACATCCCTTTAGTAATTAACTTGTAATAGAATACAAAAGGTTCCTCCCTAGTACAGCATGAAAAAAAGAGGTAGAAGCGGTGAACATGACACAGCTGTAACCATTTCCTAGTCTCAAGGAGCACCCACTCTAGTGAGGAGCAAACCCACATTACTGATAGCTCTGATTAATGATAGGAAGTAATAAAAGCTCTAAGCAATGTACAGCGTTCCCAGAGAGAAAGCAGTTTTTTCCTTCTCTGCGATTAGTGAAAGATTTGCTGACAAAATGCCATTTGTACTAGGTTTTAAACATACAAATACAATTTACGTATTATCTTAGGTCAGATTCCCTAAAAAAGAAAGGCTGAGATGAGGATTCTCATTCTAGAAATTCATTAAAGTAGCGCTTTCCTTTCCGGAGAAAGGAAGAAGCTAAGTAAGGATGTGGTTTCAGGTGATGTCTAGCCACAGTCTGATTCCACAAGGGAGTGCAAATTGCATAGGAAATCTCTTTTGCCTGGAAGCAAATAGCTGAGCTTTTGTATCTCCTGTCCATGTAGTCATTGGCTCTGGGTCAGCTGGGGGGCTCCATTCCCAAGCCCCTCCAAGGGAAGCAGCTTCTATGCCTAATGGCAATACCGTGAACAAGGATGTGAATGAGAGCCTTTGGGCGCCATTCTTCTAAAAGGGATCCTGGAAATATGAGCAGAGCAAAAGGGCATCAGCTAGAGATAGGCAGATATGAGCTGGTCAAAAGGAGTTAGAGTTATGTGAGTGGGAAGAATAATAAGGGCCAAGACGCTCCTATTCAAGTCGACTCCAGCTCACAGACGTCACACAATAAATAAGGAAGGAACTGGCCAGACCCAGAATGGGAGTCTCTGTAGGCAGTCTCTCCTAACTTTGCTCATCTCTGCATCACTGTAGTCATTACATTCAGCTTCTATTAAAGGATTACAAGAGAAAGAGTTTCGCTTCTTCCTGCTAGGTCTCAGAATGAGGAAATCAGTGACAAGATTTTTAAGTTCTAATGTTAACAGCAGATGCTGAATCAAATAACAGTGATTATTTCCAGACAAAACACCTACAAGAAGAAGAGAAGGCAAAACACACTGTCTCTTTTTTACGTCTCTATCCCGAGAGACAGATGAATGATAAGTCATCCCATCCTTAGGGATTGCAATACTTGTCCCAATTTCCCTTCAGTGAATCCTTGAAGCATCTATTTTGTGCACTTAACTCATGGTCATTGAAATTTATTTACCATCCAGCAGACATCATCAATCCCAGGGAAGTGAGTTCCAGGAAAGTAAAGATAATTTCATTGAAGTGTTTTGCCACAGTAAGAATCTGAATAACATTAGTCCTGATACGAAACCAAGCTTATAATATAATGAAATAAAATAATGCCATTTTGTTTGAAGTTTTTAGCTTCCTGATTTATCAATGTAGTCAAGGAAATATTGAAATAATTTTTCAGTAGAATGTATGATATATGTGTGCATATACATATATATATATATACATACACACACAGATATGATATATTCTATTAGCAATGATAGGACGATAGGGCTAGTTCACTTCTTAGAGATAATGATGGAAATATGTTGATTATTAGCATGAATACTGGTTGTTCATTAAATCCAAGGGGACTTATGGATCAATAGCAAATTGAAAGAAAATCAGAATTAGGAGATTTGTTTCTTTTTTGTTTTTTGGCTGCACTGCACAGCTTCGCTTGTGGGATCTCAGTTCCCCAACAAGGGACTGAACCCACACCCTCAGCAGTGAAAGCGAGGAGTCCTAACCGCTGGACCGCCAGGGAATTCCCAAGATTTATTTCTGAAAGTCACATTAACTGTTATTGTTTTCAGTGCCTGCAAGGCATTATCTGTAACTATTTTAGCTCATGTGATTTTTTTCCCCCTATTTAATCGGAGGAAACTTTCAGTAGAAAGTTACTATTATTTTTGCATTAATATCAACACAGATCACTGTACTATCACTGTTGGCAGTTTTCACCTTCTAATAAATATTTTATAGTTATTTTTTATACAAGCAGTTATAAATAACTTCTTACAGTTGAAAACTTAACAAATTATTTTACTTCATTTTGGAATGTTCTCCGGGATAAAAAATATGATTGATTATAAAGTTAGAGCTAACAAATCTTTTGCAAATTCATCCAGTTTTATTCTCTCTGTGTCTTTTTATGCTCCTAATCATTTGTAGATTACATGGAGATTTTAAATAGTTTGCTTCAGCTGCAAAAATTATTGAAGAGTACTAACTATTTTATATATTTCAGATGTATCATTATAAAAGTTATTTGGTGGGAGTATACCAAAATTTATATAATGAGTACATTTACAGACATAAAATACTTGCTCTGAAAAATAGGCTATTAATTCTATAACAGGCTACTAAGATTTAGCAATTTGATAAATTATATTTACTCATTATTCAAATATATAATTTATTTTCTTATTCTGTTCATAAAATGTAGTAGCACGAGTCAGATATTATTTCTCATTTTTAGAGAAACATTGGGATTCTTTTATAGCTTTGCCCATATTTTTTAAATTCTTTAAAAAAAATTTTTTTTTTATTGAAGTATTGTTGATTTACAGTGTTTCAGGTGTACAGAAAAGTGATTCAGTTATATATAATATTCTTTTACAGGTTCTTTTCCATTGTAGGTTATTACAAGATATTGAATATAGTTCCCTGTGCTATACAAAAAGACCTTGTTGCTTATCTATTTTACATATAGTAGTGTATATCTGTTAATCCCAAATTCCAAATTTATCCCTTCCCCCATCTTTCCCGTTTGGTAACCATAAGTTTATTTTCTATGTCTGTGAGTCTATTTCTGTTGGTAAATAAGTTCATTTGTATCATTTTTTGGATTCCACATATAAGTGATATCATATAATATCTGTCTCTATCTGACTTACTTCATTTAGTATGATAATTTCTAGGTCCACCAGTGTTGCTGCAAATGGCATTATTTCTTTCTGTTTTCTGGCTGAGTAATATTCCATATACATACATACATATATATACATTGCATATATATATATATATATATCACATCTTCTTTATCCATTCATCTGTCATTGGACATTTAGGTTGCTTCCATGTCTTGGCTATTGTAAATAGTGCTGCTGTGAACGCCAGGGTACATGTATCTTTCAAGTTAGAGTTTTCTCTGGACTTGTGCCCAGGAATGAGATCTGTGGATCATATGGTAACTCTATTTTTAGTTTTTTAAGGAACCTCCATACCGTTCTCCATAGTGGCTTCACCAACCCATGTGAGGTGATACCTTATTGTGGTTTTGATTTGCATTTCTCTAATAATTAGTGATACGGAGCATCTTTTCATGTGTCTGTTGGCCATCTATATGTCTTCTATGGAGAAATGTCTATTTAAGTCTTCTTCCCACATTTTGATTGGAATGTTTGTTTTTCTGATATTAAACTGTATGAGCTGTTTGTATACTTTGGAAATTAATCCCTTCTTGGTCACATCATATACAATATTTTCTCCCATCCCATAGGTTGTCTTCGCTTTGCCCATATTCTTAAAGACCTTGTCAGCTCTAGCTATTCTATTCTGGCTGAACTAAAAATTACATTAGTTTAAATCCCTAAAATTCATAAGTGGTCTAGTCATGTAAACACTTAGATTGCAAGGGCCTATCCCTTAGGCAGTGTAAGAAAGTCTTTAACAAATATAACTATGTAAAAATTTTTCAGTTTATTTCTTATATTAAACAAATATTGATGAGTTTATTCAGCATCTGTTGAGAGCCAGAGTAACAGTTAAGATACTGGAACTAGAACCCTCAATTTCAGTTCAATTCAGTGCTCCATCACTTATTCATTCTGTCACCTTCCTCAAGGTATTTAAGTTCTCAACTTCAGCATCCTCATTCATTTTTTAAAAAATTTTATTAATTTTTGGCTGCGTTGGGTCTTCGTTGCTGCCCGCAGGTTTTCTCTAGTTGCAGTGAGTGGAAGCTACTCTTCGTTGTGGTGCGTGGGCTTTGCCTTGCGGTGGCTTCTCTTGTTGCAGAGCATGGGCTCTAGGCACGCAGGCTTCAGTAATTGCAGCACGCAGGCTCAGTAGTTGCGGCATGCGGACCCCAGAGCATGCGGGCTTCGGTAGTTGCAGTGCACAAGCTCAGTATTTGTGGTTTGCGGGGCTCTAGAGCATAGGCTCAGTTGTTGTGGCACATGGGCTTAGTTGCTCCGCAGCATGTGGGATCTTCCTGGACCGGGGATCAAACCCATGTCCCCTGCACTGGCAGGTGGATTCTTAACCACTGCACCACCAGGGAAGTCCCTCCTCATTCTTTAAGTTGAAGAAAATAATAGGGCCAAGTGTACATTGTTGTCATGGAGATTAAATAATATATTGTATATAATGTATTTGGCCCAATGTCTGGCATATAATAAGTGCTCACTTAATGTTGCCCATAATTACAGAGTTTAGCCAGTGTCTAAGTGCAAAACAATAAAAATATTTGTCTCAGTTAACAATCAGGAGAATGTACATAAGTTAATATCTTGAAAATATAAATTATCATTTTCTAGTTAATATAGTATAACAACATAGAAATGATTCAAAATTTAAATAGCTTACTCCATCCAGAACAATAACTTGTTTATTTTTAAGTATCTTAATCTGTATATCTCATATAGTCTTTTCTTGAGAAAATTACTTTAACACCTTCATAAATATCCTCACATACCTTAGATAAAACCTGTTTTCTCATATTCACCCATTATATTAGGACTTGGAATTATCTATAATCATGGATTTTTTACATTAAACTTTTTAGTAAAGTATAACAAACATACAGAAAATGGACACAGTGATGAATTTTAAACTCATTAATTTTTCTGCAGAATAAAAACCCCCACGTAACTACCATTCAGATCAAGAAACAGAATTTTACCAGCACCTCAGTAGCTCTTACCACACCACCTCCTGGTCAGTATCCCCTTAAATTTAATCATTATTCTAACTCCTATTAGTTTTGCATATTTTTCAAATTTGCGTAACTGGAAGTACACAGTATGTACTGTTTTGTTTTTGGCTTCTCTTGCTTATTGTTACGCTCATGAGATGCATCCACTTTTGTTTTCTTCATTTTCATCGTGGGTAATATTTCATTGCATGAATCCATCATGATTTATTTATTCACTTTGTACTTGATGAAAATTTGGGCTGTTTTCTGAACTTAGCTAGTATGATAATGCTGCAATGAACATTTTCTTATACATATTTACTAGGGGACATAGGTATGTACTTCTTTTGGGTTTATACCTAGGAGTGGAATTCATGAGTCAGAGGGTCTTGGGAAATTCCTGAGTCAAACTGCATCTATTTAGCTTAAGCACATACTGTCAAAAGGAAAACATTTTGACAGAAATGGGACTTAGTGCTATTACCCATTTTATTGATTGGAAAACAATGACTCGTGGTTAAGGGACTTGTCAGTGGATCTAAGAAGTACCAGTCATAAATGTGGGAGTAAAAGCAGATCAGATACCCACTGTGTGCAAGACATGTTGCTCGGTGTTATGGATAAAACGGTTAGAGAAAGGAGCCATGACCTCTGCTTTCATGGCACACAAAATATAGTACAGGAGACAAATGTATCAATAAAATGTCAATAAAATGAAAAGTCACATTGACAAGTTTATAATTATAGACAAGTTGAGTGATTTGAATAAAAGAAGCATGATCCTAGGACATCATATAACACGTAATATCATTTGTTCTAAACTAGGAGTTCACAGAAGTCTTCCCTCAGGAAGTATGTTGAAGCTAATTTTCAAGGAACGGATAATAGTCAGGCAGGAAAAGAGGAGGCAGAAGGGCCTTCCGAACATAAGAAACAGTATGTGCACAGAACCCATGTGGGGGAAGAGAACGGCTCTTAGGACAAGACTGGGGGAGGGCGTAGTGAGCAGGGAGTCTGCAGAGACAGGCAGTGATAATAACACACTTGTCCTTTAGCCACTGTTAAGGATTTGGATTGTTTCCTGAGAATAAGAAGTCATGGAAAGATTTAAATGTGGGAATGGGGAGAGGTATGGAAAAGATCATGCTGGCTGCTATGTCATGAACAGACCAGACAAGGGCCAGCATGAATGCAGGGTACATAATCACAGAAGACATGATCCTATTTCAGACAAAGGTGAGGCAGTGGAGACGATGAGAAGCTGACTGATTACAGTGGTATATGTAAAACCAACAGCACTTGATAAGGGAATGGATGCGGGCTGTGCAAATAAAAAACACATCCAGAATGAGCCCTGGGTTTCTGGTTTGCTCAGCTGGATAGATAGGTAACTGGTTAATCCTGGGAATAAAATCATCCTAGCTGTTGATGTCGCTAAATCTAATGTAGCTTTTTTTTAAAAAAAAAAATTACATTTAAATCCTGGAACTAAATCCAAGAACAAATTGACTGAACTGTTTTTTGTCACCTTTGGAAATGCTCATTCTCCTCCCGACACGCCCCAGATGCTGCCAGCAGCTTTCCGTCCCTGGCATCAAATCTTCAGTATTTTTAAAGCTATTGATTGTGGATTTCAGCAAGAAACGTAATTTTGGAGGTGTTTAAAGATAATATCTGTTGTACGTGCATATGAAGTAGATCAATGGTAATCACCCACTTGCTATCTGTTCAATTTGAATGCTACTGAGATATTGTTATGAATTTCTTCTCATTTCATCTCCTACCATTAAACACACTCTATGAATTTGTTCTGAGTTTCGTTTATTATTATAAACCTAATGAAAACATTTCATCTACATAGAGCTGTCACAGAGATGTCTATGAGTGTTTTGTTTCAATATAACTGTAGGTAAGAAGTACTTAAATAGATATATCTTCATAAACAAAAATGTCTCTAAATTATACATCTGCAATTTGGGATTTGTTTAGTACACACCTTGTCATATTTAAGCTGTGAGTGATTCGTATATTGTTCTAGTCAGAAATTATGTCTTGGATGACTAAAGAGTGTTTTTAAAAAACTAGAACGTATTGAGAAAATAGTTAAGCATATATTTTTATTTCCTCTCCCTAACTCCATTTTTGATTTTAAATTAATTCTGCGTATCACTGCCACATTAATTTTTCTAAAAATACATTTTGCATCCCGTCACTGAATTACTTAGGGATAAAAGATTCTTCCCTATTACGTACTACATGAGACTGTTTCACATTTTAGGTCTTCCATAAACTTTTCTTATCCTAAAAACACCCATTCATTTCTCTCTCCTTCTGAGAATGCTGGGTCTACCATATTCAACCAACCCTCTTTGTCTGCGTTAACCTTGGAAGCTTGAACTTTTGTGCATTGCTCCCTCCCACCCTTACCAGGTCCTGAAAAAGTCAAAAGGCCAGAACCTCTCCAAATACTTCCCATCCCTCAAAGTTAAGATTAAATCTAACTTCCATTAAACCTTTCATCATTATTCCAGCACACAGTGATCATTCATTTTTTCAGTTACCTCGATTCCACACATAATTAGTGCTAGTTGGCTTAAGCAATTAATGAATTGGTTTGTAGGATGATATTTATCATTAATAGATACTATATTCTCTAAAGGAAAGGACCTTTGTTTATATATTTATGTGTCTGTATCACAGTGCTGCCCATATGGGGACTCAATAAAGAGATGCTAAATTGATTACTTGATTGATTAGAACACTCTGAGCTGTTTATTAAACATAATCCAGTAATTTCTGTACATTATTATTTTCAAAGTTATAAGTACCCAAGGGATAGAAAACATTCTATTTATGTCCAATCTTTCCTTGTAATTTTGCGGCAATTGGAGAGAAAGCCAAAAATGAAACCTAAAATGAAAGTAACTGAACCATTTGGAAATTCAGAGTTATTGAAAGAAAGAGCTGCGGAGATTAGTCACACTCTTACTGCAATTCTGAAGCAGCATATGGCTGAATATTTCCTCATGAAGTTTGTTCACTGAACTCTGTAAGTGAATATAAGCACCACAAATGCACATCAAGATATCATCCAAAAATTGCCACTAACAAGTGTAGGAACATGTACAACTCTAACTTTTCAAAATTGAGTATCAATTTGGGAATGCGTGTACATAAATATATGTGATGTGCATCTTAGAAAGTGTTATATATGATCAATTTACACACATGAGATAGCCATCTATATAATATATTCATTTATTGTTCAGTAATTATGTATTGAGGACCTGCCATGTGACAGGAAATATACTAGTTGCTAACCATACAAAAATGACCAAGAACAAAAGACATGAACTCTGGTATGATGGAGTTTACAGTACAGATGTACAGAAAGATAAATACTAAGGAAGCACATACAAAAAGGATAAATCTGGGGCTTCCCTGGTGGCACAGTGGTTGAGAATCTGCCCGCTAATGCAGGGGACACGGGTTTGAGCCCTGGTCTGGGAAGATCCCACATGCCACAGAGCAACTAGGCCCGTGAGCCACAATTACTGAGCCTGCGCGTCTGGAGCCTGTGCTCCGCAACAAGAGAGGCCGCGACAGTGAGAGGCCCGCGCACCACGATGAAGAGTGGCCCCTGCTTGCCACAACTAGAGAAAGCCCTCGCACAGAAATGAAGACCCAACACAGCCAAAAATAAATAAAATTAATTAATCAATTTTTTAAAAAAGCCAAGCATTTGAAGCCCTTTAAAAAAAAAGGATAAATCTGGATTATTTCATTTATAGGAAGTAAACAAATGTCATTGTAGAAAATGACAAGCAGAACCTGCAGAAGGGCCTCTCTGAGGAAATGAAATTTAACTTGGTCCCGGAAGGATGAGAAGCAGCTAGCTGTGCAAAGACACCAATTTATTATTTTCTTTACTAAATATGTTAGTAGTAGTTAGAGTGAGACATGAAGCAAAAATTTTATTTTATGAGATCTTAACTTGTTCTTATGGTCCCATATCAAAGTCTGCTCAACAAGGAGATTCTATGATATAGGCAACTGATTGTATGTTGGTTTCAAAGTAATTATAGTTATAATTTCAAGAAGAAATATAGTAGAAGATTTTAAGAACAAGAGTATAAATCATTATCCTCATAATTCTCTTTTCTACTCAAATGGAAATACTTTTCAATTCCTTCTGACATGCACCTTATTTTTCTAAAAATGACCTAATGATTAAAGAATTACACTAATGTGTAATAAGATTTATGGAAAACAACCAGGCTCGGAATGAAGGTGTTTGTATTCGGGTTCAATCTTTATCATTCAATGGCTGTCGCCTCTCAAAAAACTCAATTCTTCTTGAAAGAACTGAATCACTTCCCTGATACAATGAAGGCCTTTATCCTCTGAAGTTTCCTACCCACGTTCCTGAAGATCATAGAATTTCATAGAATGCCTCAGTGACTACCCAGCTAGGGAAGGAGAGAGGGAATAAACAGGATATTGGAGCAGGAAGAGCTTTATGTCTCTTTCTCCTACTTCAATACATAAAAATAATGCGTAAGTTCTGATGTTATGTATTTTACATTTGGGGATGTCAAATGAGCTTTAACAGAAGAATGGGTTCTGTCTCTAAAATGATGTTGTAAACCATTGGACTAGTTGATTTGAAGACTTCATCTTCAAACAGCAGTTTAAGAATCCATGTTCTAGGACTTCTCTGGTGGTGCAGTGGTTAAGAATCCGCCTGCCAATGCAGGGGACACAGGTTCGAGCCCTGGTCCGGGAGATCCCACATGCCGTGGAGCAACTAAGCCCATGTGCCACTACCGAGCCTGCGCTCTAGAGCCTGCAAGGCACAACTACTGAGCCTGAGTGCCACAACTACTGAAGCCCACATGCCTAGAGCCTGTGCTCCGCAACAAGAGAAGCCACTGCAACGAGAAGCCCATACACCACAGTGAAGAGTAGCCCCTGCTCGCCTCAACTAGAGAAAGCCCACGTGTAGCAACGAAGACCCAATGCAGCCAAAATTAAATAAATTAATTTTAAAAAAAAACTATGTTCTTCAAAACTAAGATTAAAAGTATTTTCTTAAGATGAAATAAACTGGTAATGATAATCTCCAGATGTTCTAGCATGACTAGTTTAAATCACTGGTTAAATTACTTTATTTAAATCATTAGTTTAAATCACTTTTAAATAAATAAATTTATCTGAAAAAAATGGGAACATAAAGGTAGAGGAAGTTCAAGGCACAAACGATTGCATACGTGAACCAAGTTATGCTTCCCTCCAAGGCATTTGTGCACCATGTACCAGCTACTTCCATGCACCTTTGCCATCCTAGGTATTCTTCAAGTCACCACTACCTTCAGCCACCTCCTCAGAACACAATATTGACCTTAAATAGAAATGAAACTTAAGAGGTTCACCTTGCCATTTCTATTCTTACATTTTAAAGTCTCACTCAGATGAACTGTATGGTTATTTTTGTGACAGTAAAGGCAGGTAGAAATTGCGATTAAAATTTTAAAACATTGTATTTCGCCATTCATACGATGAATGAAATCCAGTGACCAAGTTTTGCATAGATTCCATGAGAAATCACTTCTTCATCAGGTATATTATAGCAGAAAAAGAGCAGAAATGTGGCTCTTTCTGGCTGGTGAGCTTCTGTCAGAAACAATGGCAACAATTTGAAAGGAAACCATTTTATAGCAATGAAGCATTTTCAGCAATATTAAAAACATATACATATTTCCAATAAAATCCTTGTAAAGCAAGATCTAATAGAATTTTTTAAAGCCAGTTTCATTCATACAAGGCATCTGCTGTGAAGAGTGTCTTGTTGTTACATAACATTGAAAAAGAACTAAGATACATAGGAAAGAAAATAGGAATTGTTTATCTTTAAAAACTGAATTACTAAAAATGTTTTATGCCAACTTATTCTCTGGGAAATACAGAAAAAGTGCATTTTTCTCTCTACCTCAGGTGATAAAATGTTCGTCTAAAAAATCAGAAGTGTTTTCGTATTTCACATGGGCCCTTAAGAAACATCCTTTCTTCAAGTGAATTTTTTCCCTGTTGGCTTTAATTAAGTTTAGAATAGTGCATCTAGATACTAAAAAATGAATGCAAATCGAATTACTGTCTAGACCAACAAGTTCTAATATTTCCCCTTACAGCTGTGTTCTGCTTTCAATGTGTTCATGAAAAGTTTCTCTTAAATCAAATTTCTGATAATCAATCACACTTCAAAAGCACTAGGAGAATTTGTTATTTAAAAGGACTCTCCGTTAAGAGTGAACTGCACAACTAGTAATCCTTGGAGGTAACACACAATCTGCTTTAACTATTGTAGAAATCTGTCTTTACATGCGTTAGATATGCTTTAAGTGTAGAGCACTTGGGCAGTGCAAATGGCTCAAACACCTCCCAGTGTTAGCTAGGAAGATGGTGTCAGTTAAAACTGTAAGAGGGTTATTCACCCCTACCCTTACCACAAGCACCATCGTACCAAAAGTGTCCAAGGCACCTGTCTGCTGCTAGTGCTCTCCAGCCAAAGCCCACCAGTGTTACAGCTGTAGGTGAACAAGTTAGGTTTATTATCCACAGCAGTGAGAGACAACACTTGCCATGGGAACCATGGGATGACTCAGTAAGAGAGGGTTAGAAAACACTATATTCTTGTTAAAGAATTTGGGATCATGTTAAGTGATCTGGGGGAGAGTTTAAGGATGTGGGGCTCTGGTCTGGACTGGATATTCTCAGGAGGTGGGGTAATTCTATGAATGGATGTATTAATAAGTCTTATCTAGAAGAAGGGAAGACTAAATCCTTCAGCTCTAGAGCAACAGTCACGCATACCATATGGGAGAATGAAGTGTTTGGTGTTTCATGGTTTAGACAATGTTCATGTTTAGTCCGTGTTCAAGCGTGATTACACAGTGGTCTTATTTTTGTCTTGATCCATCATGCTCATGGGGTTGCCGCGTCTGATGTTGATGTTCTCTAAGTCAGTTTATGTTCAACAGGGGAACTCCGCGGCATGACTGCGAGCATCAGATCAGCCTGCAGCAACACCAGGTTCTAGCTGCACGTCAGAGGCTAGAATTCTTTCTCAGTGTGAATGTGTTCAGACTTTAGTTTGTTATTATTTGTTGTCTCATAATCATGCTTATTTTAAAGAAGCTTATGTTTACTCCTCCAGAGTCATCTTAAGTAGATGACTTTTCAAAATGAATTCTTCTCTAATCATTCACTTCTTCCTCATTCTTAAACCAATAAGAGAGGCATTTGCATTATCAAGTACTTTTTTAAAATTATAAATAACTTTGGAAACTTTATAGTCAAACAGTTATTTTTATCTTTTATATATAAATATGTAAAGATGTACTTTTTTCCTAATCAGAGAGCCAAAGAAATCAGAAATTTAGATGTCTTGATAGAAATGGAAAACTTCTATACTCCTTTTAATAACGTTTTTAGTTTCTATTATCTACACTTGTAACATTGTAAAGCCATTCAGAGTTGGTGTTTCTCCACTGTGGAACCCTGATAAAGGTTTTTCTTAAGATTTTCCATTTCTGGTTCCAGCCAGACTTAATCACCTAGTGGACTTCGTAATCAGTCACCTGTATTAACTGAATCCAGCAACGTAGTGTATCTAAAAGCAAGGACTCTTTCCTCTCACAGTCAAGCATTGAAATACTAGAGGATCACACCAGAGAACTCAAAAGAGAGTGAGCAGAATGAAATTCTGGTGCTTTAGTCAGAGAGAAAACAATAGGAGACAGCAGAAGCAATGATAGTTGTCTCAAGCAGTTACAGTAGTGTCTTCATTTCTGTTGCTCCAAGGAGCAAAATCCATATGACAATATTTTAATTACACAACGTGTAGAATTCTTCATTGGGAATTGGACTGGTGAGCTTTAAATGCCTGTCCAACCTAGGACTTTGGGTTATGGTCTGCAAACACGGATAGTGCCTGGTTTATGGCACCATTATCCTAAGCCGTTTATGCACTCAACTGTAACAAACATTTGCCGGGTGCCAGGTACTGTGCTAAATGCCAGTGATATAGTAGAGTCTACAACAGACAAAGTATCTGTCCTTATGAAACCTATTTTATAACAGACAGGCAACCAACTCTACAGAGGTCAACATATAAATTAACACAATCTAAGTATAGATTGTGATAAGAAGGTGGTTTTAGAAGAGGGGAAAATTAATCCCATTTTAATAATATTTAAACCTTAACTTTGGATGGTTAGATAATCAGTTAATGAGGTAACAGGCAAATTTTCCTACTCCTATTTTTTTTCTTGGCTTATGTTTTGACTTTTAACTTTGATTCCCAAATATAGATCATTACCATTGGGATGACTGAATAGAAGAATATAGAGAAATCAATGTAAACAAATCTTTATGATTAAAAAAATTAGATTTCAAATCTGTTGAAAAATTGTTTGATTTAGACCATCAGCAACATCTAATTCAGCACAAATATGGATCACAGACCATGGTATCACCCGCTCAGAGTATTTTTTTCTTATTCAAGAATCTTTTTTCTGTTTCTTGGCAGAGAACTTATACTGATAATAATTGTGTTTATTTCTGGTTTCTTAAAGATTTCATTTCATGGAACACCAAGCAAATGGCCTACCACATCTTTATATGATCTTAAATATGATACTTGCACCCAAAGTATAAAAGCAACTAAGCAACTTCCATATCACAAAGTAGCACAGGTAGTTGAATAAAGCAGAAGTGAATGGATAAATCCTATTTTAATAAGGTTCACAAATCTTTCACTTAAATAGAAGAGAAAAATAAAAACAGAGAGGAAAATTTATATATGATTTCTCAGCAGTACAAAGAAGCTACTGTGAAACTGATTAAATGGGAGATTTAGACCTATGAAAACAAGATTCAACAACAACAAAAAGCAGCAAGATTCAACCAAAAAATCTCTGTGTTGCTTTAAATAAAACCCATTAGGATGAGGTGGGATTGTCCCATGAGTCAACCTACGCCAAAAGCTTATGTTTAAATACCAACCATAAAAAACATTGTGCAATTTGAAGAATTCTGCTTCTCACAATGAAGCACATTACAGACATCTTCAAAAGGTCCATAGATTTCCCTCATGTAAGCAACGTATAAATTTTTTTTGTTTGGTTTGTTTTGAAATTTCATGACCCGATTGGGCTTTTGGAGAATAAGTAGTATCAAAAGAAACTGTTGACTTGAATTCTCATTACTCAAGCATTTGAATAGTTATCACTTATTTATCTCCCACAACAAATCTAGATGAAAGGAGTTGAATTTGAGGCTAATCCATGTATCTTAACTACATACGTTGAATATTTTCATCTCAATATATTATATATCCAAATAGTCACACCTGCAAGATGAGTGTACATGAGGATCTAACATAATTTTATCTACTAAAATGTGTCCTTCTGATTGAAATATCTGCAGCCAAACCAGTTCACTTTTTAATTATGTGAGTTTCTTTCTCTTCATTTTAAGAACATATTATAATTTTCATATAAAGCTATTTTTTAAAAGTTTTCATTACTTTATTCCAGTTTATCAATCTCTGTAAATTTCTGTTGACTTTCTTTGCATTCATGTATATTAATTCACATCAGAGGATATTTTTTCTCATTTATGTGACATTAAAAATATACAGTGATATTTGTTTGAAAAACATTACGTTAAGATATATTAATGTGAGCATGTCCCTAGTCTATCTCATGTGATCCTGAGAGCAGTGAGCTTACTTATTGTTAAATCCTTAGAAATCAAGTTTCAAAACTGTCTTTCTGCAAATGAAATGAGAGTTGATTTAGAGAGGTTCATGTGTGAGTTACTAACATTTTTTTTAACATCTTTATTGGAGTATAGTTGTTTTACAATGCCATGTTGGTTTCTGCTGTATAACAGAGTGAATCAGCTATACGTATACATTTATCTCCATATCCCCTCCCTCTTGTGTCTCCCTGCCACCTTCCCTATCCCACCCCTCTAGGTGGTGACAAAGCACCGAGCTGATCTCCCTGTGCTATGCAGCTGCTTCCCACTAGCTATCCATTTTACATTAGGTAGTGTATATACATCAATGCTACTCTCTCACTTCATCCAGCTTACCCTTCTCCCTCCCCGTGTCCTCAAATCTATTCTCTATGTCTGCATCTTTATTCAAGTCCTGCCCCTGGGTTCTTCAGGACCATTTTCTTCTTGTACATTCCATATATATGTGTTAGCATACGGTATTTGTTTTTCTCTTTCTGACTTCACTCTGTATGACAGACTCTAGGTCCATCCACTTCACTACAAATAACTCAATTTTGTTTCTTTTTATGGCCAAGTAATATTCCATTGTATATATGTGCCACATCTTCTTTATCCATTCATGTGTCAGTGGACACTTAGGTTGCTTCCATGTCCTGGCTATTATAAATAGTGCTGCAATGAACATTGTGGTACATGACTCTTTTTGAATTATGGTTTTCTCAGGGTATATGCCCAGCAGTGGGATTGCTGGGTCATATGGTAGTTCTATTCTTAGTTCTTTTTTTGTTTTGTTTTTTGGTTTTTTTGGTGATACGCGGGCCTCTCACTGTTATGGCCTCTCCCATTGCAGAGCACAGGCTCCGGATGCGCAGGCTCAGCGGCCATGGCTTACGGGCCGAGCCGCTCGGCGGCATATGGGATCTTCCCGGACCAGGATATGAACCCATGTCCCCTGCATCAGTAGGCGGACTCTCAACCACTGTGCCACCAGGGAAGCCCTAATTTTAGTTTTTTAAGGAACCTCCATACTGTTCTCCATAGTGGCTGTATCAATTTACATTCCCACTAACAGTGCAAGAGGGTTCCCTTTTCTCCACACTCTCCCCAGCACTTATTGTTTGTAGATTTTTTGATAACAGCCATTCTGACCAGTGTGAGGTGATACCTTATTGTAGTTTTGATTTGCATTTCTCTAATGATTAGTGATGTTGAGCATCCTTTCATGTGTGTGTTGGCAGTCTGTCTATCTTCTTTGGAAAAATGTCTATTTAGGTCTTCTGCCCATTTTTGGATTGGGCTGTTTGTTTTTTTGATATTGAGCTGCTTGTATATTTTGGAGATTAATCCTTTGTCAGCTGCTTTGTTTGCAAATATTTTCTCCTATTTCGAGGGTTGTCTTTTCGTCTTACTTATGGTTTCCTTTGCTGTGCAAAAGCTTTTAAGTTTCACTAGGTCACATTTGTTTATTTTTGTTTTCATTTCCATTTCTCTAGGAGGTGGGTCAAAAAGGATCATGCTGGGCTTCCCTGGTGGCACAGTGGTTGAGAGTCCGCCTGCCGATGCAGGGGACACAGGTTCGTGCCCAGGTCCGGGAAGATCCCACATGCCGCGGAGCAGCTGGGCCTGCGCGTCCGGAGCCTGTGCTCCGCAACGGGAGAGGCCACAGCAGTGAGAGGCCCACGTACCGCAAAAAAAAAAAAAAGGATCATGCTGTGATTTATGTCAAAGAGTGCTCTACATGTTCTTAGTGTTTTCCTCTAAGAGTTTGATAGTGTCTGGCCATACGTTTAGGTCTTTAATCCATTTTGAGTTTATTTTTGTGTATGGTGTTAGGGAATGTTCTAATTTCATTCTTTTACATGTAGCTGTTCAGTTTTCCCAGCACCACTTTGAAGAGGGTGTCTTTTCTCCATTGCATATTTTTGCCTCCTTTTTCAAAGATAAGGTGACCATATGTGCGTGGGTTTATCTCTGGGCTTTCTATCCTGTTCCATTGATCTACATTTCTGTCTTTGTGCCAGTACCATACTTTCTTGATTGCTGTAGCTTCGTAGTATAGTCTGAAGTCAGGGAGCCTGATTCCTCCAGCTCTGTTTTTGTTTCTCAAGATTGCTTTGGCTGTTCGGGGTCTTTTGTGTTTCCATACAAATTGTGAAATATTTTGTTTTACTTCTGTAGAAAATGCCATTGGTAGTTTGATAGGGATTGTAGATTGTAGATTGTTTGGGTAATAGAGTCATTTTCACAATGTTGATTCTTCCAATCCAAGAACATATTATAACTTTCCATCTGTTTGTATCATCTTTAATTTCTTTGCTCAGTATCTTATAGTTTTCTGCATACAGGTCTTTTGTCCCCTTGGGTAGGTTTATTTCTAGGTATTTTATTTTTTTTGTTGCAATGGTAAATGGGAGTGTTTCCTTAATTTCTCTTTCAGATTTTTCAGCATTATAGGAATGCAAAAGATTTCTGTGCATTAATTTTGTATCCTGCTACTTTACCAAATTCATTGATTAGCTCTAGTAGTTTTCTGGTAGTGTCTTTAGGATTCTCTATGTATAGTATCATGTCATCTGCAAACAGTGGCAGCTTTACTTCTTCTTTTCCTATTTGGACTCCTTTAATTTATTTTTCGTCTCTGATTGCTGTGGCTAAAACTTCCAAAACTATGTTGAATAAGAGTGATGAGAGTGGGCAACCTTGTCTTGTTTCTGATGTTAGTGGAAATGGTTTCTGTTTCTCACCACTGAGAATGATGTAGGCTGTGGTTTTGTCATATATGGCCTTTATTATGTTGAGGTAAGTTCCCTCTATGCCCACTTTCTGGAGGGTTTTTACCATAAATGGGTGTTGAATTTTGTCGATAGCTTTGCTGCATCTATTGAGATGATCATATGGTTTTTCTCCTTCAGTTTGTTAATATGATTTATCACATTGATTAATTTTTGTATATTGAAGCATCCTTGCATTCCTGGGATAAACCCCACTTGATCATGGTATATGATCTTTTTAATGTGCCGTTCGATTCTGTTTGCCAGTAGTTTGTTGAGGATTTTTGCATCTATGTTCATCAGTGATATTGGCCTGTAGTTTTCTTTCTTTGTGACATCTTTGTCTGCTTTTGGTATCAGGGTGATGGTGGCCTCATAGAATGAGTTTGGGAGTGTTCCTCTCTCGGCTGTATTTTTGAAGAATTTGAGAAGGATAGGTGTTAGCTCTTCTCTAAGTGTTGGATAGAATTTGGCTGTGAAACCGTCTGGTCCTGGGCTTTTGTTTGTTGGAAGATTTTTAATCAGAGTTTCAATTTCAGTACTTGTGATTGGTCTGTTTATATTTTCTATTTCTTCCTGGTTCAGTCTTGGAAGGTTGTGGTTTTCTTATAATTTGTCCATTTCTTCCACGTTGTCCGTTTCATTGGCATATAGTTGCTTGTAGTAATAGCTCATGATCCTTTGTATTTCTGCAGTGTCAGTTGTTACTTCTCCTTTTCCATTTCTAATTCTGTTGATTTGAGTCTCCTCCCTTTTTTTCTTGATGAGTCTGGCTAATGGTTTATCAATTTTGTTTATCTTCTCAAAGAACCAGATTTTAGTTTTATCTATCTTTGCTATCATTTCCTTCATTTTTTTCATTTATTTCTGACCTGATATTTATGATTCCTTTCCTTCTGCTAACTGTGGGTGTTTTTTGTTCTTCTTTCTCTAATTGCTCCAGCTGTAAGATTAGGTTATTTATTTGAGATTTTTCTTGTTTCTTGAGGAAGGATTGTATTGCTATAAACTTCCCTCTTAGTATTGCTTTTGCTGCATCCCATAGGTTTGGGGTCATGTGTTTTCATTGTCATTTGGTTCTAGGTATTTTTTGACTTCCTCTTTGATTTCGTCAGTGATCTCTTGGTTATTTAGTAGCATATTGTTTAGCCTCCATGTGTTTGTATTTTTTACAGTTTTTTTCCTGTAATTGATATCTAGTCTCATAGGGTTGTGGTCAGAAAAGGTACTTGATACGATTTCAATTTTCTTAAATTTACCAAGGCTTGATTTGTGACCCACGATATGATCTATCCTGGAGAATGTTCCATGAGCACTTGAGAAGAAAGTGTATTCTGTTATTTTTGGATAGAATGTCCTATAAATATCAATTAAGTCCATCTTGTTTAATGTGTCATTTTAAGCTTGTGTTTCCTTATTTATTTTCATTTTGGATGATCTGTCCAATAGTGAAAGTGGGGTGTTAAAGTCCCCTACGTTTATTGTGTTACTGTCGATTTCTCCTTTTGTGGCTGTTAGCATTTACCATATGTACTGAGATACTCCTATGTTGGGTGCATAAATATTTACAATTGTTATATCTTCTTCTTGGATTGATCCCTTGATCTTTATGTAGTGTCCTGATTTGTCTCTTGTAATAGTCTTTATTTTAAAGTCTATTTTGTCTGATATGAGAATTGCTACTCCAGCTTTCTTTTGATTTCCATTTCCATGGAATATCTTTTTCCATCCCCTCACTTTCAGTCTGTATGTGTCCCTAGGTCTGAAGTGGGTCTCTTGTAGATAGCATATATATGGGTCCTGTTTTTTTATCCATTCAGCTAGTCTGTGTCTTTTGGTTGGAACATTTAATCCATTTACATTTAAGGTAGTTATCGATATGTATGTTCCTATTACCATTTTCTTAATTGTTTTGAGTTTGTTTTTGTAGGTCTTTTCCTTCTCTTGTGTTTCCTTCCTAGAGAAGTTCCTTTAGCATTTGTTGTAAAACTGGTTTGGTGGTGCTGAATTCTCTTAGCTTTTGCCTGTCTGTAAAGGTTTTAATTGCTCCGTTGATTTGAATGAGATCTTTGCTGGGTAATCTTGATTGTAGTTTTTCCCTTTCATCACTTTAAATATGTCCTGCCACTGCCTTCTGGCTTACAGAGTTTCTGCTGAAAGATCAGCTGTTTACCTTATGGGGATTCCCTTTGTTCTTATTTGTTGCTTTTCTGTTGCTGCTTTTAATGTTTTTTCTTTGTATTTAATTTTTGATAGTTTGATTAATATGTGTCTTGGCATGTTTCTCCTTGGAATGCGCTTCCTGGCGTTGATTGACTATTTTTTCCCACATTAGGGAAGTTTTCAACTATAATCTCTTCAAATATTTTCTCAGTCCCTCTCTTTTTCTCTTCTTCTTCTGGGACCTCTATAATTCGAATGTTGGTGCATTTATTGTTGTCCCAGAGGTCTCTGAGTCTGTCCTTAATTCTTTTCATTCTTTTTTCTTTATTCTGCTCTGTGGTAGTTATTTCCACTATTTTATCATCCAGGTCACTTATCCATTCTTCTGCCTCAGTTGTTCTGCTATTGATTCCTTGTAGAGAATTTTTAATTTCATTTATTGTGTTTTTCATCATTGTTTGCTCTTAGGTCTTCTAGGTCCTTGTTAAACATTTGTTGTATTTTCTCCGTTCTATTTCCAAGATTTTGGATCATCTTTACTATCATTTCTCTGAATATTTTTTCAGGTAGACTGCCTATTTCCTCTTCATTTGTTTGGTCTGGTGGGTTTTTACTTTGCTCCTTCATCAGCTCCGTATTTCTCTGTCTTCTCATTTTGCTTAACTTACTGTGTTTGGGGTCTTCTTTTCACAGGCTGCAGGTTCGTATTTCCCATTTTTCTTGGTGTCTGCCCCCAGTGGGTAAGGTTGGGTCAGTGGGTTGTGTAGGTTTCATAGCCAAGGGGACTGGTGCGTGTGCTCTGGTGGATGAAGCTGGATCTTGTCTTTCTTGTGGGCAGGACTGCATCCAATGGTGTGTCTTGGGGTGTCTGTAAGCTTAGTATGATTTTAGGCAGCCTCTCTGCTAATGGGTGGGGTTGTGTTCCTGTCTTGCTAGTTGTTTAGCATGGGGTGTCCAGCAGTGGAGCTTGCTGTTCGTTGAGTGGAGCTCGATCTTAGCGTTGAGATGGAGATCTCTGGGAGCGCTCTCGCCACGTGATATTACATGGGTCCGGGAGGTCTCTGGTGGTGCAGTGTCCTGAACTCAGCTCTCCCAACTCGGAAGCTCTGGCCTGACACCCTGCTGGAACACCAAGACCCTTCAGCCACACAGCCAGGTACATTGGGAGTTTCTTGCCTTTTGGGAAGTCTGATGTCTTCTGCCAGTGTTCAGTAGGTGTTCTGTAGGAGTTGTTCCACATGTAGATGTATTGTTGATGTGTTTGTGGGGAGGAAGGTGATCTCCACATCTTATTCTTCCTCCATCTTGAAGTGTAATAAATTTGAGTTACTGACATTTTTAAACCTCACCTTCAGCCCTCTCTGGAATCACACAATCTGTTTGAATGGTTGTCTAGGGTCTTCATAAAACAAGACTATGACATGCTGGAGGCTGCCAAGCATTGATGGGCATAAACCTAAAATTGACCAGACAATGTGAAGCAACTAAAAGCTTGATTAGAGAAAAAGAGATAAGGAACCATCTCACACATGAAAATGGCTATAATCTACACTGTATTTTCTATTTTAAAATGTAGGATTTGATTCTTAAAAATGTTGGAAAATGTTATATTAAGATTTATTTAATTTCCTTGATATAGCCATAACTGTTTCCTAGAAAATAATTACAACCATGTCTACCTTATTATATTTATTAAAAATAGGATGAACTTCTATTATTAAAACAGCTATCCTTCCAACTGAGGTATTCCTATATCAATTTAAATAACATGGATAAAAATTATCTCACTTTTCTTCTTAATTTTTAATAAAAAAACTATGTTTACTTCAGTCCTAAAGAATGCATGCTTCAACAAGTATAGGGTACCTGAATATTTCTATGGTAGCTAAGAGAAAAAATAACCTACGTGTTTGTAATCATGAAATGAGAGCTCTCTTCAAGTTGAAAGATTCAAACTCATTATACTTTTTAGCTTCATGGTAAATAAGTTTAATTTGTTTTGTCACAAGGAAGGAAGGGAGGGAGGGAGGGATGGAAACGAAGAATGAAAAAGAGGCTTTAACATAGTCAGGAGAGAAAGTAGAAAGGTTTTAAGACACACAAAATCTTTATAGGAATATATTTAATGCAGTATTTCTCAATATGTGTTACACATGTTACTTAGGCTAAACATGAATATTTTTATTTTAATGTTTATTATAATGCCTATTAGAAAAATATAACTAAGGAATCAAACTAGTGATTTAATGTCTATTACTGCATGGGGGGAGGTAGAATTATTTAAGTAAGATGAGGAGTCACATTAATAAGTTATTGAATAAATGATAGTTTAGTTGATATGGAAAAAAACATGAAGGTAGCCCACAAATGACTAAGGTTTATAAAACTTTACTATAAAACTGCTCTTCAGAACTGGGGATGAGTAAACTGAAAAAGTGTCAGGGAGGAAATAATAGCTATCTTTATACATTTCCAATACTAATTCACACCAATGGGAAGAAACTACAGAATACATATTTCTAGTCCACAGAAGGAGAGAGTTGTCATAAGTCCAGTACCGCTAGAAGATAAAGTGTACTGATTCCAGTTCCTCATTACCAGTGGAACTTAGGAACAGGCCTGCCAAACATTTAACAGTAATGTGTAAAGGGAATTGAACAACTGGAAACGTATTGTGCTCAGAAGATCTTTTTCCAATCCAGAAACTTTGTGAGAAAAACATAAATACACTATTACCTCATTTTACACATTTACTAGGGATAATGATAGCAGAGGTAATTTTCATAAACAGAACTTTATTATCCAGTAAATTCAACCTTCATGAAAATAGAACGTGGGAAAAGTTTTGAGTTTACTTTCACGTACTATTCATGTTCTCTGAGATAGGAAAACTTTAAGAATCAGCACAACTCATGGTCATTACAGGCAAACATTCCATGATAGTTTTTCTGACTCAAAAGTACACATTTATCAAATTTGTCTTTCCATATTACAATAATCCATCATGATTTTTGGTAACAATCACATGCTTTCTTGTGTTGGTATTAAATTATTTCATGGAGGTAATCTTTATTCATCAAGAGTTTGGGGGCAGCAAATAACAAAAATCCAACTAACTGTTGCTAAAATCACAGCTATGATTATTTCACTTAATAGGAAGTCCAGAGATAGGAAGTTAAAGACTAGTTCAAATTTTAATGTAATCATCAGTGACTTAGACTCTTTCCATTTGCCCATTCTTTTTGACACATTGGCTCTTTTGGTTTTGTATGTTTCATTGCCTTAGTTTGTTTGTCTTAGGTTTATTGCCTCATAGCTGCAAGCTCCAGATGTCACAGTTATATTTAAAATTAGAAAGAGAGGGGAGGGTTTTCTCCTCCTGAGTCTATGTCTTCTTATCAGGAAATAAAAGCTTTAATTGAAGACCCGCCCCCCCCCCCCAAAAAAAAAGATATCTCGTTACATCTTATGGGCCAGAAAATGTTCCCATGGCTATAAGTGACACTGGAAAATTTGTACATGGCAAATAGGAAAGATGGAGACAGGGGTTCACTTAGAACAGTCATGATTTACTCCCTGATATTGGACATATTACTGTTCTTCAAAAAAACAAAACAAAACAAAATGAAAAAACAACTGTGGTTCTGATAGCCAGCAAGAAAGGGGGAGTTGTGGATAAGTAATAAGTAAGGTCTCTCACATAAACCTTGAAGGAGCTCTGCGTTCCCTGAGCAGAAGAAAAGGATCTTCCTTTTTATTAATTTACTCAATGCCATGGGAAAACTGTTCATTTTTTAAGTACTGAATAATCCCATTCATTCACCTATCAATTTATATTCATATTTTGACAAGGGGCATATTTATTTTTAGGGAGGAAGGTAATTTCAGCAGGAAAAAAAAAAAAAGAAACTGAAAGAATGAACAGAAATTTTTTGCCATGAGACTGACTTAATGATTCACTAGATGAATTTGTCAAGAGAGCCATGTCTAGTAGAGTTTAAGCCTTTGTGACTGAAGCAGTCATGAACACATCAAAAGAAATGGAGAAATAGTGGAAATTCCTTCAAATTTAAAAACTTAAGTTTTATATATATTTAACATTTTAAACTCTCAAACTTTAATTTTTGTGTGTTTATATTTGCTTTGGATTTTAAATTAAACATGAGTTAGAGTTTCAGAGTTGCAAATTACAAATACAAAGATTAAAGAACCCACAAATTTTCCATTAACCCTTCTTCAAGTTCAATGCTTTTATTAAACTATGTCCAATCTGCTCATAATCCCACCTAATGATGTTTTCTACAGATGTTGTATTTTTTAGTTCTGGGATTTCTGATTGCTTCATTTTTACACTTTTTATTCCTTTCCTGAGAAAATGCCTTCACCCATTATGTCCATGTTTTCTTGTAAATTATTTAACATACTAATAAGTTATAAAGCCTGTGTATATCTGAGTCACCTTTGGGTCTGCTTCCATTGGCTCTTTATTCTCTTGAATGTGATGGCACTTCCTGATATTTTCATGTGTATAGTAATTTTTTATAGTATTGTTATATTGAAAATTGAATATAATGCTTTGTAGAAATGCTAGATATTGTTAGGTGTCTCAGAATTTTTTCTAGCACACATTTATATTGTTTACAGATAGCTTTAATTCTGTGAAAGTTTTTACTAGGTTTTGTTAGGGCAGGACTCTTTTGCTTTTGCCCTTGGTCCTTGGGCATGGCCCTTACTGGAGACTTCATTCCTAAAGTATACCCCTTCTAAGTTTTACACAGAAAGCAAGGTTTTTATCAAACCACCCCAACTTGACAGGACTCCAACACAAAACTCTTATTCTCCAGTGTTGAAGCTGATGAAATCTTTGCTCACATTTTAAGGATTCTATTTGTTGCTTTCTGCTGGGTCCCTTGAAGTCTTGCTCTATACATTTACACTTTAGGAATAAACTGAAAATTTTACAGGAGTCTGTATGCATATTTAGGTCTTCCTGTTCTGTGTCTAACTACTTTCTATCATTTTCCTCTCAATTTTTAATCTCTTTGTCAGTTTCACATTGTTATGTCTAACTCTACAGTCAAGTAAGACTGCATCTTTCACCTTGAACTCTGGGGTGCTCACATAGACTGGAGAATTCCCTCAGGGAAAAGTCAGTTAAGTGTGGATCTCACCTAGTTTATTTCATTTCAAGAGTTCTATTTCTCTCTATTCTCTCTGCTTCTGGTGCCTCTTTAATGCCTTCAAACTCTTTTTAATTTGCATTGGCAATTTTTAATGTTTCACTTGTGCACAACTGAAATTTGTCTTTAAAGTCACAGAAGGAAGGAAAGGCAGTTGTCACGGCATGAATTCAAAGATATAGGATGCTGGATAAAATCATAGGACTGCTCCTCTTTAGCCTTAGGAAAATAAATAATGTGGCACTAAATTAGATATTTATTTTTAATTATATTTCCATGTAAAGACATCACCCAGATATCTGCTGAGCCACAGACTTTCTGGGTAGATACCAAGGATGCATCATTGATCTTACTTTGGAATAAATCACCAGAAGGCAGATATCACCAATGGGTGGGAGCTCTAGGGACAAAGTCAGTTCTCATTCAGAAAGTGGACAGAAATTTAAAGCAGTCAAATATGGAGCCTTGAAAACTGGAAAAGAAAAATTTTATGACATTTGATTTGAAAATAAAAATTATCTGCATATCAAAAACTATAATTATCAAGAACAGAATCAGGCCTGCTTAAACAGTACTTACAACTTACTGATAAGATTATAAATAAAAAGTGAAACTCTTCTGTCCTTGAAAGAGATAGAAGACTATATTTTTTCCTGCAATATTATAGGAGAGCCACCAGTGTTTCGCCCTGTGTCTCTTAGAATGTCATTTCTTCTTCTATCCACATTCTGCCACTTTAAAAACAGTAAAAGCTGTTCAATATGGCAACTTCTGCTAAGTGAAAAGATGCACTGTTTATTGACTAAAAGATTATGAATGAGGAGGAAGCTGAATATTTTTTAAAAATACTAATTTACCCATAATGGGATCATTCCCAGTACGTAGAAGGAAAAATAAAGACTGGGATTTTCTTAGAAACAAAAATAAAGCTCAATGATGTAAAACATTCTACACATAATTTCTAATTTCAAAGCATCATTAGAAACTCCTGATCAGTTTGTAGCAAGAGAGCAAACAGAGAAATTTGGTGTAACAGTAGAGCGTATTTCTAGCTACTTTCATTTAAATAACATCGGCCTTACCAATTGTTACTTTTCTTTTTCATTTAAAACACTGATTGCAGGTTAAATCCTAAAAGCATGAAAGTAATAACAAGTCTCAACTCAGGTATGAGCACAATGATTTGGGACTACTATTTCTGTCTTACAGAGAGGACTTAGAGGTGATGCTCCCTCTTTTAAACATATGACCCCAAACTTCCCTGATTCCATATAAGTGTGTAAGTAAAACAAGTTCTGTATTTTCTCAAATAATTTTACAAGTTGATGATAAATTTGATTTTAAAGATAAAACTATTCCTTTAAAACTTAAACATAAGACCTGACACCATAAAACTCCTAAAAGAGATCACAGGCAAAACATTCTCTGATATAAATCGTACCAATGTTTTCTTAGGTCAGTCTTCCAAGGCAATAGAAAAAAAATGGGACCTAATCGAACTTACAAGCCTTTGCACAGCAAAGGAAACCATAAACAAAATGAAAAGACAACCTACAGAATGGGAGAAAATATTTGCAAACAATATGACCAATAAGGGCTTAATTTTCTAAAATATACAAACAGCTCATACAAGTCAACAACAAAAAAATCAAACAACCCAATTGAAAAATGGACAGAAGACTTAAATAGACATATCTCCAAAGAAGAAATACAGATGACCAAGAGGCACATGAAAAGATGCTCAACATTGCTAATTACTGGAGAAATGCAAATCAAAACTACAATGAGGTACCACCTCACAATGGTCAGAATGGCCATCATTAAAAAGTCTACAAATAACAAGTGCTGAAGAGGGTGTGGAGAAAAGGGAACCCTCCTACACTGTTGGTGGGAATGTGAGTTGGTGCAGCCACTATGGAAAACAGCATGGAGATTCCTCAAAAAACTAAAAATAGAATTGCCATATGATTCAGTAATCCCACTCCTGGGCATATATCCAGACAAAACTGTAATTCAAAAAGATATATGCTCCCCTGTGTTCACTGCAGCACTATTCACAGTAACCAAGACATGGAAGCAACCTAAATGTCCATCGACAGATGAATGGATAAAGAAGATGTGGTACATATATACAATGGAATACTACTCAGCCATAAAAAAGAACAAAATAATGCCAGTTGCAGCAACATGGATGGATTTAGAGATTATCATACTAAGTGAAGTAAGTCAGAAAGAGAAAGACAAATACCATGTGATATCACTTATATGTGGAATCTAAAATTTGACACAAAGGAACCTATCTGCGAAACAGAAGCAGACTCACAGACATAGAGAACAAACTTGTGGTTGCTAAGGGGGAAGGGAGATAGCAGAGGGATGGAGTGGAAGTTTGGGATTAACAGATGTGAGCTATTATATATAGAATGGATAAATAACAAGGTCCTACTGTATAGCACAGGAAACTATATTCAATAACCTGTGATAAACCATAATAGAAAAGAACTTTTTAAAAAAATGTATGTATATGTATAACTGAATTACTTTGCTGTACAGTAGAAATTAACACTACATTGTAAATCAACTATACTTCAAGAAAAACTATGCCTTTTAAAACATTAAGCCTAAAAATTTCATCCATTTTCTTTAAGAAATGGATTATTAAAATCATTTTTGAAATGAGATATTAAATTTATTTAAATCTTGGATTTTCTGTACTTAATAATTTTTCTTAAAGAAAAAATTAAAAACAGGAAGAGCTAGAATATGCCACCAGGACAAAACTGATCGGAAGTGTCTTCAGTCACAGACTCTGGACAACTAGTCTTGTTTTGAATTTTCCAAAGCTTGAAGTCTCCCTGGTACTAGAGGATGAGAATAATGTGACATTGAAAACAGTCAGTCAAAAACAGGGAATCCCAAGTTACCTTTGTTCAGTTTGGTTAAAGCAGCATGTGTCTTTAGCATCTCCAAGTTTTTTAGCAAATGCATCAGCTTGAAAGTCAAATCTGTGGCTTAGGGCTGTTAGGTGAAAAGAAAGACCATCATGATAAGGTGGAAAAATAAACTGGAAGATGATTAAGATGATTAAAAATAAACTGGAAGATGATCCAATAAGTAGTCCAATTAGAGCATAATGGCTGCCATAATAACCAAACACAGCAAAAAGCTCTTTTTCAATCAATTAGTACAGCAAACAAGAAAAAACACAGGAAATAATTCATCTGGCTAATAATGATATTTTTGTGTGTCCCAAATTCCAGTGCCCCAGTTCATGGCTTAGTACAGCAAGCACCTCCTGATTATTACATGTTTGTTTCTTATCCTGTAGTGCCCAAGTTGTAATCTCAACCAGCAGCTTCACTCACCTGCAGAACCAAGTTCTGGGTGTCCCCTGACCAGGGAACTTGACAGAGTGCAGATCCTACGTATTCTAATCCTCAAATGAGGAGTTTTGCTGACCCTAGAGCCTGGCCTTCCCATATCCAGGCAAGCTGCTGAGTCACGGTCTCTCTCACTATGGAGCATACCCTCTAGATTCATCTGACTAGAAACAATTGTTCTTCTTTTTTTCTAATGTGTTTTGTCCAAAGCTTATAATTATTTCATCAGGAGGGCAGGTCTGATATCAGCTATTCCACCATTACCAGAAATGAAACTCCGTTTTGTTTTTAGATGTGATAATGTTGTTCCAGTTATATCTAAAGAAGAGAAACATTTATTAATTTTGACAAATGTATACTGAAATATTTACAAAGGAAATATATATGTCTGAGATTTGCTTCAAAATATTACAAAAGTGGAGTCTGGATCAAGATGGTAGAGTAGGAGGATTCTGAGCTCACCTCTCTCTGCTCATGGACACACGATAACTACAACTACATACACAACAACTATTTCTGAGAACAACCTGAAGACTAGCAGAATAGAGTTTCTGAAACTAAGGATATACAGCAAAGTCCATGTCAAGACAGGGAGGATGAGCTCGGGCATGGTCTAACCAGAACCCACACCCCTGGTGCAGTGACCCATAAACAGGAGGGGTATCACAACCGTGGAGGTCCCCCCTCCCCAAGAGGCAAGGACTCCAAGCCCCATGTCTGGCTCTTCAGCCCAGGGGACCTGCACCGGGAAGATGAGCCACCGTAAGTCTGGCTTGGAAAACCAGTAGGGCTTGCATCTGGGAGACCTGGAAGATTGTGGGAAACTGAGACGCCACTCTTGACTCTTACACAAACTCACTAGCTGATACCCACAGTGCAGAGGCAGCATCTTGAAAAGCACCTGGTTTATATGAGAAGGAACTTCCTTGACTAATTTTAGGGTGTGTGCTAGAGAGGCAGGGGTCTGATGGAGCTTTCTCTTGAGATGGAAGTGCTTGCAGGTGCCATTATGATTTTTGTGCGTATCTGTCACTCTCCATCAACTTAGCTAATATCCTGTGCCCCACCCCAGAGGTCCCCCAAGGACCCAACCTGCCTAAGTTGCCCATCCAGGCCTGCCCCTTCAACATGGCTCCTGCCCAGTCTCACCCAGTGGGCCGTCTCTACCAGCACTGGCACCCCTCCACAGCAGCTCCCATTCTGTGGGGACAGTCCGGCATGCCAGTGTGCCCCTAAGAATTTCAGCCAAGTCTCACAGCCAGCTGGGCCAAGGGCCAGTCCCACACATCAGCGTGCCTGCAGTAGTCATAGCTGGCCCTCTCAGCCAGCTGGGCCGGGTGCCAGACTTGCCCAACAAGGAATCCACAGCAGTTGAGGCCAAGCCACACAGCTAGCGAAGCCGGGGGCCAGCCCTGCCCACCAGCACAAATGTAGCAATGGCAGCCCAACCATAACAGGAGGGCACACACAGTCCACACAGGAGATACCCCTGGAGCACCTGGCTCTAAAGACCAGAGGGTATTGCGCCACTGGGCCTCACAGAGCAGGTTCTACATGAGCCCACTGTTTCCAGACCGACAGAGGTAGTGGATAACACCTAGTACATAGAAACAAATGCAGAAAGTTAGGCAAAATGAGACAAACCACCTTCCAAAGGAAAAAAACAAAATAAAAGACAATCAAAAAAGAACAAGACAAAACCTCAGAACAAGAACTAAACAAAATGAAGATAAACAATTTAATAGATAAAGACTTCAAAGTAATATTCATAAAGATGCTAACCAAACTCAGGAGTAGAATGTTCATAATCAGACAACTTCACAGATGAGCTCTGCCAAATATTTAAGGGAGAGTTGGTACGTATCCTTCTCAAACTGCTGCAAAAAAGGTGAAGAGGGACGGATGCTTTCAAACTCATTTTATCAGACCAGCATTACTCTGATGCTAAAACCGGATAGAGGGAAGAGATATGGGAACATGTGTATATGTATAACTGATTGACTTTGTTATAAAGCAGAAACCAACACACCATTGTAAAGCAATTATACTCCAATAAAGATGTTAAAAAATAATAATAAATGAAAAAAAAACAGATAAAGACACTACAAAAAAGAACATTACAGGCCAATATGCCTGATGAACCTAGATAAAAAAATCTTCAACAAAATACTAGAAAACTGAATTCAACGATACATTAAATGGATCATACACCATGATCAAGTGGGATTTATTCCAGAAGTGCAAGAATAGTTCCATATCTGCAAATCAAGCAGTACACCACATAACAAAATTAAGGATATAAATCATACAGTCGTCTCAATAGATGCAGAAAAAGCATCTGCAAACTTCAACATCCATTTATGATACAAAAAATCTCAACAAAGTGGATATATAGGGAATATCCTTCAACATAATAAAGGCCATATGTGACAAACACGCAGCTAACATCATACTCAATAGTGAAAAGCTGAAAGTTTTCCTCTAAGATCAGGAACAAGACAAGGATGTTCACTCTCGCCACTTTTATTCAACATAGTATTGGAAGTCCCAGTCACAGCAATCAGAAAAAAGAAAAAAAGAAGAGGCATCCAAATTGGAAGAGAAAAAGTAAAACTGTCACTATGTGCAGATGATATGGTACTGTATATAGGAAACCCCCAAAATCCCATAAAACCTATTAGAACTAATAAATGCATTCAGAAAAGTTTTAGGATACAAAATCAATATATAGAAATCTGTTGCCTTTCTATATACTACTAATGAACTATTAGAAAAAGAAATTAAGAAGAGTTCCACTTAAAATTGCATCAAAAAGAATAAAATACCTAGGAATAAATTTAACCAAGGAGGTGACAGACCTGTACTCTGAAAACTATAAGACATGGATGAAAGAAATTGAAGATGACACAAATAAATGGAAAGTGGCAAATTTTGAAGGAAAGTTAGCAAAACCTGGGCTCAGAAAGTCCAGTAACTACATCAGGATCTAGAGGAGGAGAGGAGCTGATAGATTTTCTCAGATCAAGCTAGAGTACCTGGATTATCAGTCTCACCAAGGCTGCAAGAAATGAGGAGGAACAGTTCCCTAAAGGAAAACAGAGTTGCAGCAACTGGAAGAAAGTGAAACGGATGCAGGTAGGAAAAGCTATTAGATATCACCATCCAAGACAGCAGGAAATCATTGCTAAGACTACATTAAGAATAAAAAAATTATAATAATACTGTTTTGCTTTAAAAAAAATTCCAGCAGTAGTTAAAGCAAAATGTTCACCAGCATACCCATATTAAGGACAGGTAAGAAATGTTCAAACATCAGCCAACAGAAATAGATTTTCTCTTTTGCTGTACCTGCAGTAACTGGTTGAATTACTCAATATGGTAATATAAAGCAGACAATATGGAGACTCAGATGAAGAACACAGAAAGATTCTACTCACCGCTGGAACCGTTGTCACACCTTTGAATTACAAATGGAGATTATCCTTCCTTAAATTCTTAGAGCCATTGTTCTTGTATAGAATCCAAAATAAAGGCCAAAATTTCCATTTCATTTTCAGCGAGGTAATTTGGCCATGAAAGAAATAAACCCCACAGATGTGTTCATCATAACTCTTTAATTAAATATTCTAGAAATCAACTTGAGCTAGCTTATAGAGATATAATGGGAATTCATTATGAAGATTCAAAGTGTTTTGTATTTTCCAAGGGTGAGGTTGTAGCAAGGCCTCAGAGAAGGATGGTAACAAGGAAGAGAAAAGTATCTGGAAAACAGGAATTATTGGATCTCTATTTTTTTTCTCTGAGAAACTACCTGTTCTTCCTTTTGCTTCGATTGATAAATAAGGGCACCTTTGGAAAAAGAATATGATTGGCCCAGTTTAAGTCATTCATCTTCTTTCCTGGACATAATCACATGTGTCCAGGAGAGTAGTCTTTTATTTCAAAGTTAACTGCAGCATCCTATTCCTATAGGTAAAAGTATTGATGAATAGATCATACAGAGCCTGAAAGGCATTGCAAAAGTTACCTTGTTCAATGGATATAAGCTGTGTAAACTTAAGCTAACTTTTGTCTGTGTGTATGTCTTTTTCATTTCCCTTTTTTTTTAACAAAAACTGGGTTTGAGTTTAGAAACAATGTAAAGATAAACAAAATGTTAGAAATATGTGATATGGATCACAAATTAATAATAGTGAGATAAGGAATTAAAAATCTTGCTGGGGGAACTACCAAAAGAGAATCACTGTTAAGAACAGTGTGGCCAGAGTGGCCTTGTAGCCGAGAACAAGAAGGTTGGTCATTAAGGATGAAGCTCGGAGGCAGTCACAGCCACCTACCTTCAGGGTGGATCTGTAACACCAGCAGTTACTGAGGTGGGGCTAAATCATCAAGCCTGAGCTAAGGAACCAGACCCCAAGGTCACCAGCCATAGACTATAGTAGCAGAAAGAGCTAGCTGTCCTGGAGTAAAGCTCACTAACTGTACCTCAGCAGACACCACCAGTGAAAACACGAATACCAGATCCGTCGCCCTGGAGAGTAGACCAGTAGTAGGTAAAACCTCAGACAGCTCTTACTCCATGAAACATAGTGAAGACCTGTGACTTACGTCCAGATGCCACCTGGGGGAAGACTGAAGGGGAAAGGTGAGGCAGCCCTGATAGAGCCTTGACTTCTAACCTGACTAAATATTTAACATAGAGGGTCTACTTAAAACTGAAAGGTGCTGTTAAAACTGGAAGATGCTGAAATATTGCTGATAAACAACATGTGTCTCCTCACTGCCTAGAAGGATAAGAGTCTGTGACAATGTTTAGGTCAGTTGCATAAAATAATTAAGCTATAATTTTCATGCACATCTGACTATATGTACACTTTGACAATCCAGTTACATTGGAAAAAGCCTAATAACTTGGATCTAAATGGTAATGGTAATCCCCTAGTAATGGGAATGGATTATCAGCTCATCATAACTTTCCAAATCTAATATTTTGACTAGCCATTTGCTAAAAAATGCCATTAGGATATATGATTAGTCATAAATATGCCGGTTAATTCAATGAGATTTCTGTCCTTTGTTGTTCAACAGAGTCCTTCCTGTTGAAGGACTCCCAAAGAAAAAGTGTTTAATAACTTAGTGCTTTCTATTTATATTCAGAGAACTTTGTATTCTCTATAAACATTTTTACAAGTGGATAAAACATATTTTGTTCCAGTGCTTCATGATCTAAATTGTGATTCCTTAAAAGCACGGTGGAGCATATATTTTTTTAGAAAACACAGCCCCAGTGATACCCCAAAAGGTGTGCATTTAACTTTTAAGGAACTTACCACATTTGTTCTCTTTAACTGTCATTTGATTTAGCTACTATAGACATCTGCTACAAAGCTCTTTCAACTTTCCATTAAGGCAAATTACTGGAAACCTGGGTTACTGTGGCAATGAGGGATAGCCCTTATTTTTCCATATCAGTCATCTCAGCAGTGTTAGTCTGGTGGTAAGTGCTAACCAGTAGGGGAGTGAAGACCAGCATACCTTTACAAAGCTTTAGATTGTGAATCCTGGGATGGAACCTCTCAGATGGAAAGGCCTGTTTCCATGGCAACAGGAGCAGCTCCTACTGTTTCAGTTTGTCACTCATCATAGCAATGTTTGCCTTGGGAGACTGCGCTAAGCATTTCTAGCCGCATTTTGTTGTGGATTCAAGAGATTGGATGGCGATGCTGCTATGGTTACCAGGGTTTTTGTCTTAGGGGAAATCCTAGAATAAAGTAATCTCTCTGGTTCCAACAGAAATTTTAAATAACTAGCTGTGGAATAGAAAGAAAAGAAGTTGTGATAAGTAATTCCCTTCTGGGACAATGATAACAAAGTCTGACAAGTCTGACTTCCTTTTTTTTCTTTTTTGGTGCTTGTGGTTATGGGGTGGTTGGAAATGAGAAAATGAGAACTGGGAAAGGTTACGGAAAATTAGAACAAGAAGGAGAACATAAAATGATTGTTTACCATTTCTTTAAAAAATAAGAATAGAAAAGAGAAGGGCTCAAAGAAAAATGTATAGTAAATATTCATATATTCAAGGAATTTCTTTTATCATTCTCTATATAACTTAATTTAAATGATTTTCTCCCCACACTTATAAAAATAATTCATTTTCCTAGTCAGATGATGACCTCTTCCCCAGCACTGATCATTTAGGGTGTTGAAGGAATAATATAGAAAAAGGAGAACCTTCAAGCTGACAACATTTTTAAAGATTTTATTTGTTCCTTATTCCCACTCTTCATGGGTCCCAAGATTGATGCAAAGAAAGAAATAGCCATTGAGAATTACAGAAAAGGCTACAACCAATATTGTTATCTTTTCTCAAATTATATGGTTACTATTACATCCCTGGAGTATCAGAACACTGCAAACCTGACAATGATTAGCACAAATTTATTTTATAGAAAATTATTAAAAGCACAGGAAACTGTAGTACAAACATTTACAGATGAACACTATTTTTATTATTTTATTTTGATTTCATGATCTCATCTTAGTATTTCTCTTATATAAGATTCTATTATGTGATAAGTATTGAATCAATCGCATTACCTGCATTGTTTCACTTAAATTTCACTAAAAACTTTTGAGGAAATTATTATTATTCCTATATTCAGAGGGATTACAGCTAGCTGGCAGAATTACTTGAAATTAGACACCGAGTTCTACTACTACATCTATCCTGGGATAGAACATCCTCATTTTTTAATCACCCCAAATCAATTCATACTGTGTGTACTCCCTTATTATTTCCTGAGCATGAGTGATCTGTGAATTATCAAGAAGTTGTCAACAGTCAGATGTTATTGTATATGTCTGTAAAGAGTGATAACTTCCTGCTTCATTTGTGGACTTTGACAAATCTTTTACATTGATAGAGTTATAATGCATTCTTTTGATCTCAGCAAATATTTAATGAGCAACTAATTAGTCTGTGATGAACTCTTTAATAGGTTATGAATATATATGATATGCATTGTTCTATCAGAACATTCTTTTGGAAAATACAGCATAAGATACTGGAACTATAATATTTTGGGCCTAGAAATGGAGTGGATGTAGCCACAGTTGATAGGGCACAAAATACCTAGGAGACATCTGAGAAGAAACCGTGTTCTGCCCATATGGCAACGACTGACTGTTCACCCATTGAAACGAGAATTTGGCTCTAACTCCCTAGGCACCTGTTCAATGGTGTATGTTCTCCATAAGTTATATCTCTTAATTCCAATTCTGAGAATAAGTAGAAGGGAGTCTGTAAGAAAATCCAGCTTCCCTCTTTTTGTCTTTTCCTGGATTTTGGTCACATTGCAATAAGAATTATTTTTTTAATGCTATTTTCTCTCATAAACTTTATTCCCAGCATAAATAACTTCATGAAGAGCTTTTAGAAGAACTTAGCATGAAATATAAGGCCATTTTGCCAGAAGTAGTCAAGGAATGTACAGTACAGGAGACATGGTAATTGCAGGTGTTGAGAAACAATTTCATCCTGCATGTATATGTACACATACGTGTATCCATAATTGTGTATGTGTGTGTAAATATATACATAGCTAATACCAAGATTTCAGAATTTTTTTTTTTAAGATTTCAGAATTTAATAAGAAGGGTAATGAGAGCCTATAGTAGTGCCTTTGCATAAGTAGTATTCCGTAGATATTTTTGGAATGCATGAATGAATGAACGTCAAGAGAAAATGATGAATATCACTGGACTGCCTTAGTTAAAATGGAAGTTTATTATAAATCTCAACTCAGAGTTTAGAATTTTCATAATCAGTTTTCTTTATTGTATTTCTCCTTTGCTTAATATTCTAGTTGCTTTTACATTTTATGATTAAAAGGTAATTATTTTGTTATAAACAAGTAGTACCAAAATCTATTTTATGCCTTGCATATGTGCATTCTTGAGTTTAGCAAATTGTTTACTCTTTGTCTTCTATCTGGTGCCACCTCCTTGGAACATTCAGCGTTTTTCTTTCATTCAACAAATATTTATGAAGACCTTCTCTGTGCACTATGCTGGGTTTTGATGGAGGGGAGATGAATGGGTGGAGGGGAGATGAATTAGTCATACATACATCTGTGAAAGCTCACCTAGAGTATTGTGATTAAAGGTCAGTGCATTTTAAATTATCTTAATTGATGAATATATTAAGATCAATCAAAAGTAAATGCCTACCTTAAAAAAAATTAGCCTAACTTGTAACTTCTAACAATAAATTTGTCATCTGACCATGCACATTTACTGAGCATCAGTTATCTAAGTGAAGCTTTACTGCAGAGAACAGACGTGAATCATAGAATGTCGTCCAGAATATGAACTGTCCCATGAACTGCCCAGTGCCCCACAGTCTTGAATTCTGACATTCCATCAGCTTGGCAGAACCTTCCTCCCCTGGTCCTCTGTGTCGAGACCCAACTCAAAAATCACTTTCCACTTATGCCTTCCCTGGCAGTTTTGTCTCCAAGAATAGGGTTAGTACCCTTTCTGTGCAGTCCCGTAGCAATCCAACCATAACTCTATTATGGAACAGACTACGTTGATATTTTCATTAAAGTTTTATTTCTAGATAATTTAAAATATACTCAAAGAAATCATGTAGAAAAAGCTCTAATCCAATCTTGGGTGGGGATTTAAAGAAATCTGCTGAGAGCAGAAGCTAATTAAGGTAGAGTATAAAGAATGAACTTTCTCCATCCAGGAAAAAAAAAAAAAAAAGATAAAGAAAAAATCTTTCGAGAGGAAAAAGTCATATGTGCCGAGCTCAGGGATAAGAGGGAGCACCAGGCAAACTGAGAAAATGTAAATAGCTTGGGAGCGTAACAGCTTTGAGGAATTTAAGGAGAAGAAGATGCAAAGTTGAGCAGAAATTAAATAATAAAGAGCCTTGTATGCCTCTGAGATTTGGCCTTCACACAGAGGATAAAGGCTTGAGAGAGAAAATGATGGTCTCATTTTGATTCACATCTGCTTCCTCTTCCCAACCGGCACTATCTTAATTTAAACAATTAATATGTGAGCAAGAAAAGAAAACCCAGTGAAGGAGATAAGAGGAGGAGTTATCAATGACAAGAGACGAATCCTTTGTAGCCAGAAAACTAGAGGATATAAAGCGAAATAGAAGCCAATGCGGAGCTTAGAGTAGGGATCATCAAACTACACCTGTGAGACAAGTCCAGCCCACAGCCTACAAATAAAGTATTATTGGAGCACAGCCAAGTCGACTCATTAATACACTGTCTATGGCCACTTTTACATATGATGGCCAAGTTGAGTAATTGAGACAGACATTATCTCATAAAGTCAAAAATATTTACTATCTGGCTCTTTACAGAAAATGTTTGCCAGTCCTTTTTTTAAAGCAAAAGAGCAGTTGATTAAAAATAGGACTACCAGGAATCCTTTGGATTTATCAGCAAAGTAGGTTTTGGGAGACTCTGTGAGAGGAGTTTTCAGTAAAATGGTTGATGCTAAATATAAAGTATAGGATAAAAGAAAGTGGAGAGAATAAATGCAGTAACCTTCCCACCACCAACTCATTCCTGCCCCAGTCTCAGCAATAAAATGTATTATCTCCATTCACTGAGGAGGAAACAGTTTCAGAGATTTTGAGTAACTTAGCCAAAGTTGCACAGCAAGTACTTAGGGGTTGGAACTGGAATCCAGTTCTGTTTAATCAAAACCCATGTTCTTTCTGCTAGATTGGATTTTCCCTAGAATTTAAGTTCGAGAGCCCAGAATTCAAGCCTCATGAAATTGTTTTAGATTCCAAAAATCGTGAACTTAGAAGGCAAAATATTCTTGCAGAGAAATGAGATATGAAACCTCATCTGTTATCCCTGTCAACAGGCACACTGAAGGAGTGAGACTGTTTAATAACTATGTTCAATTAACCCCAAATCATTCTCTCTGCAAATGTAAACAAATCTTACTCCCCAGACCCTCCTAATTTACAGAAACCACCTACTCAGAGTAAGTTTTCATAGACATAATGGAATTCACTTACAACATCTATTCTAAAATATTTTGCACAGCAAAGAAAATGAATAAATGAAACCTTTTAAATTAATAACCATTAAGGGAACAATAATAACAACAAATAACAATGGAGAGAGACATTTCTAATGAAAGGAAAGAGAAAACTGGTAGACCAGAACCTTCCTATCCTATAAAGGTCTACATGAAAAACCTGAATAAAAGAATGTAAACAATTTTTTCTAACATGTAATTCACTATTGTCCAAATTCAGAGATTTATGTTAAATGAGACATATTAGCCTCATTCTTCTTCATTCCTTTATCAATTTTCAGGCCAACAATTTTAAGTATGATAGGAGGGAGAGGTTGCTATAATATATGTCACCATTAATTAGAAATTACTTTAAAGCAGTAGCACTCAGTGGGGCAATTTTGCCCCTCCGGGGACATTTGGAAATATCTGGAGGCATTCTGGATTGACACAACCTGGGGTAGGGCAGAGTACTACAGACATCTTGTGGGTAGAGGCCAGGGTGCCATTAAACATCCCACAAAGCACGGGACAGCCTCCCGCAACAAATTATCTGCTGGCCCAAAATTTCAGTTATGCCCAGGTTGACATATGCCACTTTAAAGGAGCACCACTGTAGCACAATGGCATTCCAGCCAATGGCATAGTCTCCAGCATTTCAGACATACTAATTATGCATAGGCAAATGTTATCTGCAAAGTCATGAAATATAACCCTTAAACTCTCACAGTTGGAAAGGACAGCCTAAAACAAAGAATTATGTAGGGATGATTGAAAGATTAAAAATATTGTATTATATAAAAAATAATAATATATCAATATTACCATGTATGATTTTTAAGAAAAAGTTGTCCTCTTCTTCAAAGATGGTATTACGTATATATCAAACTGTATACATATACCCTTTGGACCAGCAGCCTATAGCTGCATAAAAACAGTACATTAAAGACCCGTATGAGGCATGTTGCCAATTCATCCACAAAGAGAGAGATAAATGTGTGACTGAAAAAGTACTTGTCGAACACAAGCTGCAGCTGTGTCTAACTAATACCTAATTACTCAACTAGAACATATTATCCATCAGGCAGAAAAAAGGTGGGTAATTTGCTATCATCTACTGAGATGATTTACCAAATTACTGCATAAAAATACACTTAGCTCATATTAAAGTTATGACACTAACCAAACACAAGCATATTCAGAATTAATGGTGATTTGACCTAACTTTCCTTTGTAGGGATTTAGAAAATATACTCCACAGGAATAAACCAAAGATAGTATAAAAATCTTAATTGGAAACCTGAAATTGACATCAGAATTCTTCCGGAACTAGTATAAAAGATTTCAATAGGGCTTCCCTGGTGGCTCAGTGGTTGGGAGTCTGCCTGCCGATGCAGGGGACGCGGGTTCGTGCCCCGGTCCGGGAGGATCCCGCATGCCGCGGAGCGGCTGGGCCCGTGGGCCATGGCCACTGGGCCTGCGCGTCTGGGGCCTGTGCTCCGCAGCAGGAGAGGCCGCGGTGGTGGGAGGCCCGCGTACCGAAAAAAAAAAAAAAAAAAGATTTCAATAAAGTTTGGTACTCAAAAACTATAATATGGGAAAATGTCAATAATAATTTAAAAATAAATTACATTTGTTACTGTTTTGGTTACTTATCTGTTATAAAACAAATTTATATACAGATATTCGTGTATAATTTAATCTGAACAGAAATGTAATGGTGATGAACACTGTCTTCTTGGATCTTAATAATAAACTCTATGGAGACGTGAATTGGAGAAAATTCTTCTGACAGCTGACTTTGTCATCAAGTGAGCACTAGAAACGTCCTCTGGTAAATAGGTTCATTGCTCTTAATTCTTCACTTCTGTCCTGTATTCGAATTACTCCATACCATTTGTCACAGGACTTTGCATTACCTCGCACTAATGAATATGTTTCCTCATTCAACTGATGTTGAGTTTAGCCGCATGACTTGTTTGTCCAATAGCATGTGGATTAAAGTGATGGGCCCTAGACACAAGCTGAAGCCTTTAAAGGCATTTCATAACTCTGCTCACCTTTTTTGTTTTCATGCCATTTGCCATTAGAGAAACATGCCTCACGTGACTATTAACTAGAGAAATGCAGAGCTGACCCACGACTTGAAAGCAAAGAAGATATTTGTCGTTGTAAGCCAGTGAGATTTTTGAACTTGTTTGTTAACAGCAGAAATGACTATTTCCCTTAATAAAGGCTTTTCCAGAAACGTTTATACTATGGATGTTTCATGTTTACCGCCCCAGCATTTGTCTCCCTGATTTTTAATCGAAGATCCACCTTCATTCCATATCTTTAGGAAGGAGTTTCTGGGGTAAACCAAGTCTTGGCATTTTTCTAGTCACTGTAATTTGATTCAGTTATGGACGTAAGATTTTAGTTCGGCCAATCACAATAAATTTCAGGACTTCTGGAAAAGCTACCAGAAAAGAATTTCACTGTTTCCTTATAGTCTTTTACTAGAAGAATGGGAAGTTTAAGCTGCTTTCCGACATCTTCCTGACACAAGGAGAAATCTAGCGCTACCTAGACTTAAGCCAACCAAGTTGAAAATAGAGTCAAGAAACAGAAAGAAACAAATCCTGAGGAGGTGGCCCAGTCTCTGAACCCAACTATACCTGAAAATTAATCTAGCTCTGGATATTTATATGTGTTGACAATTTCCATTTATTCCTTAATCTAATTTTAATTGAGTTAATGGTCTCTGACCACAGAGAGCTTCGTAAAGGATACAGTATCTATGGTGTCAATTTAAAGGATAGGAAATAGAGAAAATATTTTGTCTTTTTAAAAATTATAAAAATTGTCTTTTTAAAAAATTATATGAGAAGTATAATGCACAGCATTATACTTCTACTTCTGTATACCCTACAATGTGCTCACAAGACAAGAAATAACAAGTGTTGGTGAGGATGAGGTTGGTGGGAATGTAAATTGGTGCAGCCACTATGAAAATCAGTATGGAGGTTCCCCCCAAAAAAATTTAGAATAGAACTACCATATGATCCCGTTATCCCACTTCTGGGCATTTATCCAGAGAAAATATTTTTCTTAAACACAATTTTCCTTTATTTGAACTGAAACACTCAGTTATTCTGTAATGTGTATAAAAAGAAGAATTTATCGCAGGAACAGAATAATTATAAAAGCGTATGCAAAATACATGTCTAAATCTTCTATTCATATAATTTTCTTGTAAAAGTGAGTATCATTTTGACATAATTATAGTTTATCCAAATCCCAATGTAAAATTAACATTTCAAAGATATAATAGAATTATAATATTTTTCCTGCAGGCCAAAATATTTTATCAGTTCAACCTAAATTTATAATCTTCCAAACTTCACAGGAAGTATAAGAGACTATCTAAGGGAGGCGGGGCTGCCGAGGAGGAGCAGGAGGGGCGCCTGGCTTCCGGCGGCTGGGGGGGGCCTGCGAGGTGGCGGGGGTGGGGGGGGCCTGTCCCGGAGGTGGCGGTGGCGCCATCTTATCGAAGGGGGGATCAGGAAGTGTGGACGGCGGGGGCGACAGTGGAGCCTGGAGCAGAGGCCGGAGGCTCCCGCCCGCCGGCCCTGGGGCAGCAGCAGCAGCCGGGGCCGGGGCAGCAGCTGGGGGGGCCGGGGGGAGGGGGACAGTCCCGGGATGGGGGCGGGGCCCGGAGCCGGGGCCCTGCCTGAGTGGGGAGCTGAAGCTGCTCCAGTTCCTTCTCCCCCGCGGCCACGAGCGCTTCCGCATTGCCAGCGCCTTCCTGGACCAGCTGAGATGCGAGTTCCCGCTGGCTGAGGCCAGAGGGGCCGGGACGAGGGCCGCGCCCGGACTGCATCTCTCCCCACAGGGGTCGGTGCCTGGGGATCCCGTCTGCATCCACTGCAACATCATGGAGTCATACCCAGCTGTGCCCCCCATCTGGTCAGCGGAGTCCAATGACGCTAACTTGGCTGCTCTCTTGGAGAGGCTGGTGGACATAAAGAAAGGGAATACTCTGCTGTTGCAGCATCTGAAGAGGATCAACTCCGACCTGTGTAAACTCTGTAACCTCCCTCAGCATCCAGATGTGGAGATGCTGGATCAGCCCTTGCCAGAAGAGCAGTGTACACAGGAAGATGTATCTTCGGAAGGTGAAGATGAAGAGATGCCTGAGGACACAGAAGACCTAGATCACTATGAAATAAATGAGAGAAGAAGCGCCAGCTGAGGGCAAGAAATCTGAAGATGACGGCATTGGAAAAGAAAACTTGGCCATACCAGAGAAAATTAAAAAGACCCAGAGGCAAGATTACTTAAATGGTGCGGTGTCTGGCTCGGCGCAGGCTACTGACCAGGTGATGAAGGAGCTCAGGGATATATACTGATCACTGAGTTTCAAAGGCAGAAACGGTACAGTCGAACTCGTGAATGACAGCCTGTATGATTGGAATGTCAAACTCCTCAAAGTTGACCAGGACAGTGCTTTGCACAACCATCTCCAGATCCTCAGAGAAAGGAGCCGACTTCATCCTACTTAACTCTTCTTTTACAGATAACTTTCCCTTTGACGTGCCGTTTGTCAGGGTTGTGTCTCCAGTCCTCTCTGAGGGTATGTTCTGGGCGGAGGTGCCATCTGCATGGAACTTCTCACCAAGCAGGGCTGGAGCAGTGCCTTCTCAGTAGAGTCAGCGATCATGCAGATCAGTGCCACACGGGTGAAGGGAAAAGCACGAGCGCAGTTTGGAGCCAACAAATCTCAATACAGCCCGACAAGAGCACAGCAGGCCTACAAGTCCTTGGTGCAGATCCATGAAAAAAACGGCTGGTACACACTCCCGAAGGAAGATGGGTAACCCGGGAGTGCCGTCCCCTTCCTCCTTCCCTAGGCATCACTGGACCAATTGCCTTTTTTTTTTTTTTTTTTTGCCCTACGCGGGCCTCTCACTGCTGTGGCCTCTCTCGTTGCGGAGCACAGGCTCCGGACGCGCAGGCTCAGCGGCCATGGCTCACGGGCCCAGCCGCTCCGCAGCATGTGGGACCCTCCCGCACCAGGGCACGAACCCCCATCCCCTGCATCGGCAGGCGGACTCTCAACCACTGTGCCACCAGGGAAGCCCCAGGGAAGCCTCTGGACCAGTTACCTTTGAATGCTGTATTTGGATCTCCCTCTGCCTCTGTGGTTCCCTCCCTCACTTTTCCTGGACACGATAGCTCTGCCTATTGCAGGACAATGATGGCTATTCTAAACGCTAAGAAAAAAAAAAACAGACACAGAACTGTTTCAAGTACTCAAGACTGACTTACAGACAACCAGTCACCTGGCTGGAACCTTTGCTAGCAGGCATTCTTATAAAAGAAACTTTCGAGCCTCATTATACGGCTGGAAACTCAGCTGTGCTCCAGACGAGAGCCTCCTTACCTATGCTATGGATTTTAAATTTATTTTCCCTTATTTCATGTACACTGCTTTTTTTGGTTACAGTGTATGATGGATGTTTATGAAAAAAAATGTATCTTTGGGAACACAATTACAGTTTGTTAACTTGAAAAAAAAAGACTATCTAAAACTCTACTAAATTTAAAATGAACAAATTTAATACCAGGTTTATAAACACGACACAAAAACACCTCAGATGAAGGAGAGAATAAATTATATCTGTCCTAGAGTCAAGTCTACATAAACCTATTTTTCTAGATAATATAGGTGAAGTGTTTTTTCTGTAATTGAGTAAAGAAAACTTAATCAGCTTGCCTCGACACAGTAAAAAGTTTTCTTTGGCGACCATCAGTAAAGTGGCCAAGTACCTGATAATTATATTATCAGATGTTAATATTTCACTTCTGGTTGCTTAGCAGCCACCTATATTTTAGAAAATAATATTCTATTTCTCTGACTATATGATGCATATCATTTTATATTATTTGGAAAATACTGAAAGGTATTAAGGAAATAAAAGCCTGCCATGTTCCAAACACAAGACAGTTATTACTGTTAACAGTGTATTGTAATTCTCTCCAGAATTTATTTTCTAGAATTGTATATATAATCATCTGCATCTTGTTTTTTTAATATACACTTATTATATTTGATATTTTCCTATGACAATCATTTGCTAAAAAAAAAAAAAACTTTCAATAAGCATACATCTCACTTTAAGTAAGAGCCTAATTCTTGCAGAGATCTACATGAATTGCATCCTCTCATTATCTATCTGACCCAACTACCTCCCACTCCTTAAGTTTACTCTGGTCGCAACAAATCCACTGCAATTCCTCCAACGCGCCATGATGGACCCAAGTTAATGCCTTTGTAGTAGCTGTCCCCTTGGCCTGCAGTCCCTCCTCTCCTGACATGCATGGTTCATTCCACCTCCTCCTCCAAATGGCAAAGTTCTGTGGGATGTACCATGACCTATCAGGTGACTGTGGTCATGGTCTCTGGAGTCAGAATTCACATACTAGCTGTGTGATCTTGGGAAAACTGCTGAACCTCTCTGTCCTTTGGGGAATAACAATAACTATTCTCAGGGCCCAAACTCCACTCTGTTTTTTTTTAAAGTCTTTATTGAATTTATTACAGTATTGCTTCATTTATTTTATGTTTTGGTTTTTTGGCCATGAGGCATGTGTGATCTTAGCTTCCCAACCAGGGATCGAACCCGCACCCCCTGCATTGGAAGGTGAAGTCTTAACCACTGGACCACCAGGGAAGTCCCCAGCTCTTTTTTTGATGCTATTTTTTCCACAGTCCATTTGTATTTCATAGCATACTCTATTACTTACTGGTTATTACTGTTATTATTAGAATTTACTGATATGTTTATTGTGGACTGTCTCATCTCTCACTAGATTCTAAATTCTACAAAGGTAGGTTTTCACCCTGAAGTGTTCCTCAAACAAAACTGCACTAAAAAATACACCCATATACACAAAAAATTAATACTAATATAGAACCTAGAATGCCATCACTGTCCTAAGCTTTTAAAATATATTAATCATTTGCTCCTGCCACAACCCATGGAATAGGGATTATTATTATGATCTCCATTTTATAGATAAGAAAGTTGGGGCATTCAAATATATAAGCAACCTTCCCAACTGGTAATGCTAGTAAGTGGTGAAAGAATTTGAACCCAGGCAGTCTGGCTCCAGACAGAATATTCTTGATCACTATGCTATGCTTCTACTGAATATGTATCGATTGAATGAACTGAACCAACCAAAGAAGGAAGCGCTGTCATATCAACAGGATCACGTTTCTTTGGTAGTCCCTACCTCCTTCTGAAAAAAAGTGAATTCTAGTTCTTCTAAGATTATCTTTTTCTCACCAGAGGAATGCAGGCAAGAAGGTAGAATAGTGAGGTTTTCATTTCTCATCTCACCTTCAACATGAGATGGGCCACCTTCCTGTTGGCTGAGTGTCCAAATATGTTGGATTTTCCTTTATTATTTTCGTCACCTTCACTCAGTTTCCAGCTCCACACTAATGATTTGCATCTGTAAAGCAAATAACCTTTGCTAGCCAGTGTGTTTTCCCTTTAACTTGGGCATGTTACCTTTTTATTTTAAATAAATGTAGCACAACTTGCTAGTATACTATTAATAGCAGCAGTTTTCGAACAACTACATCATAACTGTGTTCAATTCACTGGAATACTGTGTTCTTTTGCCACTCTATACATACTGCCCTTTAATATAATTTCTTTTATTGGGATACAAGTTGCTTGCTGGATGCATTATGAAACTCCACAGGGCTGTATTACGAAAGCAATACTTTCTAGCTGTGCCCAGCTCTGCTCTAGCTTTGCTTAATTATGTCATATGAGGGAGGGAGGAGGGCTTCTCCTTTAGTTCTTGAAAGGGAGTGAGAGAAACTACTGTTCACTGCCCCTCTCACTGAAAGAAAACAAAAATACACTTAAACTTAGCTGTCCTCTAGGACTACCTAGAACACTGTTTCTCAAAATAGAACCCACAGACAACAACTGCATCACAGGCAGCTTGAGTGCTTGTTAAAAAAGGAGGACCACTACCCCTCATCCTGACCTTTTAGTGAACTGAAATTTGAGGAGGTAGGACAAAAGGGTTTGCATTTTTAACAAGTACCCCCAAGTAATTTGTGTGTGTATAATATATACATTAAATGTTATTCAACAAATAAATGTTCAGCCTCTACTAGATGCCATTTCCTATACTGATTTCTGGGAATATAATAATAAACAGAAAGAGATATAATCCCTGTCCTCATAAAATTTCAGCCTACTGAGGAGCCAGATATTTGTAAATAACCACCACACAAACAAGCACAGACTCTCAACAGGGATCCGGGCTATGAAGGAGAGAAATTCAGAAATATGGACAGTTGGGCAGGAATTTCAAGGAAGGCATCTCTGAACTGAAACCCAAAGCTGAGTATAAATGAACTCAGGAAGAGGGGAAAAGGGGGTTGTGTTCCAGCCAAGAGGAAAATGATGTCATAAATCACACGGTGGGTAAAGGAGCTTGCAGAGAGAAGGACTAATGCACAAAGCCCGGGGCGTGATAGCAACAGGGAAGGGGAAGCAGATTGTGAGAAGAAGCCATTGAGGTGACAGCTGAGTCTTGTAGACTAGCTCCTCCTTTATTCTACAAATACAAAGGGAACTTCTTGGAGGCTTTAATGGGGGAGAGGACACTGGCAGTGTTATAGTTGACATTCGTCTTATCCTAGAGCTGCACTGTCCAATCAGGTAGCCACTAGCCACATGTCTATTTATGTTTAAATGTAATAAAATTAGAAGTTCAATTTCTCAGTCACACTATTTACATTTTAAGTGCTTAAAAGCCACATGTGGCTGGTAGCTACCTATCTGACAGCACAGATACAGAATATTCATTGTCCCAGAGAGTTCTATTGGCACAGCTGCTCAAAGTGTAGTCTGCAGACCCCAGCATGGCAGACATCCCCTGAGAGCTAGTTAGAAATGCACAATGTCAAGTCCCACACTGCATTTGAAGGTGATTCTTAGGTGACCTGTGTGCATATTAAAGTTTGAGAACCATAATTCTAAAAGGTAACTGACCTTTTAATGGAATCCTATTAATCATTTGCTACTTTTCTTTTTAATAAATTTATTTATTTTATTTACTTTTGGCTGCATTGGGCCTTCATTGCTGCACACAGGCTTTCTCTAGTTACAGCGAGCCGGGGCTACTCTTCGTTGTGGTGTGTGGGCTTCTCATTGCAGTGGCTTCTGGTGTTGCAGAGCATGGGCTCTAGGTGTGTGGATTTCAGTAGTTGTGGCATGCAGGCTCAGTAGTTGTGGCTGTCGGACTCTAGAGCACAGGCTCACTAATTGTGGCGCACGGGCTTAGTTGCGCTCAGGCTTAGTTGCTCCGCAGCACGTGAGATCTTCCCGGACCAGGGCTCGAACCCGTATCCCCTGCATTGGCAGGCAGATTCTTAACCACTGCGCCACCAGGAAGCCCCTCATTTGCTACTTTGAATGAGGTGAAAAGCACAGAGAAAATTCCAATATAGAGAATGACTGAAGAGATGAGGATATTGCCTGGTACCAATTTGGGCCTCAATTTTATGAGATCTCCTCAAGTCCCCTTAGGAACTCAGTGAAATATACACACCACTTGGTTCCAATCAAATGCTTTACATCTGGGGGGGGGGGGAAAGATTGTGTTACAGTTCTTTCCAAACATGATTTCCAGGTATTGCCCTGCTGTCTTCCCTTCCCATCCTTTCCCCTGTACTATCCCTCTCTAATGTCTTGCTGTTGTGAGTAGGATTGCTACGTATCATACCAACAGAATACAGGCTGTGACTGCAAAAAGCTTAATTATCTTTTTTAGCGTTCCTGGTGAAATGTTACTTGTTAGATCATTAAAAGAAACTAATGAACTCACTGGCTTCCTGAAATTGTAGTTCTGTTTTTCAGAAGTATGGTTGCCTATTTATTTTTAACTGTACTGTTATCATACAAATAGATCAACTTGTGGTTGGGTACCCATTTCAGACGCGTGCTCCTCTCCACTTTTATTACACAGTCTATTACATGACAAAATACCTGAGGAAGCTCACCAAAATCCCAGACTTCTAAACAAAGCATTATAACATATGGGAGGATAGAAAAAACTTCCAAATAGCTAACCTAGGCTCAGGTTTAATATTTGAGCTAAAGGAAGACGAGGAAAACAAAATGATAATAATCTTAAAATGAACACTTACTAATCATTAAGGACTGAATGTATCCTCTCAAAATTCATATGTGGAAGCCCTAACCCTCAATGTGATGGTAGTGGGAGAGAGGGCCTTTGTGGGGTATGAGGGTCAGATGAGGTCATGAGATTTGACAAAGTGTCTCTCCTTGACCAAATTTTAGTCAGGTTCCTTTGATCTTCTTCCCAACTGGGCCTCAACTTTTGTCCTACTCTTTCTACCTCTTGCATTGTACAATTTTAGCAAGAGTCCTGCTAAGTCAATTTAGCCAGAATTTCCCGCCTCAATATCTGATCACCCTCAATAGCTAATTGGGTTCCTCTTCCCCCCCTTACGCCAGGTGACATCTGATCTCCCTGGCCCCTTAAGCAAGAATCCTGTTAGGTTCATTTAGCTAGAATCCTCTCTTACCCCTGATGTTTCTTCTTAGCAATATTCCGTCTACTGACCCCCACCCTGATCCTTGGCTACAAATTCCCACCATTTCTTGCTGTATTTAGAGTTGAGCCACCTCTCTTACTTCAAAAACCTCATTGCAGTAGCCCTCATACCTAGCCTGATAATCCTGAACACAGCTTGCCTTACCACTTTAACAAGGCTCACAATAATTTTTTCTTTAATAGGGTGGGATTCTCATGATGGGATTACTGGTATGATAATAGAAAGCTATCTCTCTCTGTCTCTCTGTCTCTCTGTCTCTCTGTCTCTCTGTCTCTTTCTCTCTCTCTCACACACACACACATACACACACACACACACATTCTTTCTCTCTGTCTACAGAAGCATGGAGGAAAGGCCATGTGAGGACAGAGTGAGAAAGCAGCCATCCACAAGTCAGGAAGACAGCTCTCACTGGAAATCAATTTGACTGGCATTTTGATCTTGATGTTGGACTTTCCAGCCTGTAGAACTGAGAGAAATACATTTTTGTTGTACAAGCCACACAGTCTGTGGTATTTTTTTATGGCAGCATGAGCAGACTAAGACACTATGTGCCATGCCCAGTGCTACATACTTCACAGATATTGTCTCATTTGATCTTTACCTACATTATTACTAAGCTAAAGTTACTAATATTATAAATGCTTTACAAATGAGGAAACTGAGGCTCACTGAGGTTAAGTGACTTCCCAAAGTCCCTCTGTTATTATTCCAAAGCCATCTCCTATTTACTTTGAATCTGAGTCCAAAGATACCCCATGCAAAGCTTTAAGCAATATGTATGTTAAATGCTAGCAGCTATAGAGCTATCCGAAGCACCCCAAGTACTTGAAATGTTAACACATTTTGACATCTATATTAAACTATTACCTGCATTTAAACAGATGCTATTATTTTTACAGGTATAATTAGGCTTTATGTACAAAAGAAATATATCTGTGTCTATTCCTTGTTTGTTTGTTTTTTATTCTTTTTTTTATTCCTTGTTTTTATCCAGGAAATCTTACTAATTCGGGTTCATGTAGCACAGACAAGATGGCTTGCTAAACATATAAATGCACATCAAAAGCCAAGTCCTGTATGGATAGGAAACCTAAATTCTAATCCTATTTTGTAACTAATTATGGGACGTTGGGCAGGTCACTTTAGGACAAATCTCATAGGACAAGGTGTTCCCTTATGGGAAAAAGAGGCTGTTGGTCTTTAGCATTACCCCTCCCCCAGAGTTAATACTCTTTGATTTTTGTTCTCAAAGGAAGTCTTATCAAGAACTCCATTATCTCAGCTGGCAAAATAAAATGTTTGATCTTTATAACAGGTTTAGGTCCTGCCACTTGATTACTTTGAATTTTGGTCCCCAAGGTAAAAAAATGAAAGAATGAAAGAGAGAGAGAAGAAGAAGAAGGAAAGTGAGAGAGAGAGAGAGAGAGGGCAGGCGGGCGGGAGGGAGGGTGGGAGGGAGGGAGGGAGGAAGGAAGAAAGAGAGAAAAAAAAGAAAAGAAAAGAAAGAAAGAAAGTCGGTCAATCATATGTGCTATTCTACAAAAGAAAAATAAAATAAAAAAATAAGAAAGTTCAGACGTTGATTAGCTGATAGAATCTGTCCTGCTAGCAAATGTAAAATAATTAGCTACACTGGTTAGGACTTATTCAGTTACAAGTGACAGCAACCCCTTTCAAAATGGATAAAGCAAAAAAAAACAACAACAAAATATTTAGTGATACGCACAAATGAAAAGTTCATGGGTGGTATGGCTTCAGGCAAATATCTTTGCCTGCTGGCAAAGCTCTAGGCTTATACGCTTATCTTCACTTTCCCAGAGAGATGTCCCAGAATTAAATCTCATGGGCCAGAAAGGGCCATGTGCCACATTTGAAGCAGTCCTATGGCCAAGATAGGCCATATGCTTATACTTTGAACCAGAGATGAAGGCAGCCTCACTTTTAAACACCTAGAAGCCACAAGGAAAATCCAGTAAAATTACTGTAAGATTCGAGAATGAATATTTGGCAAGCAAAAAACAGTAGTCATCTACCTTATCAAGAAGAATATTAACAGTAAAGACATAATGGTAAGTGACAAAGTGGTTTCCCCATCTTACTAAAGATAATAATAGCTGTAAATTATTGAGCATTTCCTATACATCTGGGATTGTGCTAAATGCTGTACACATGTTATCTACTTTATCTTACCCAGAGATGAAGAAGCAGAGGCTCAAAAAAGTGATGTCACTTGCACAGAATCCCTAAAGCTAATAAAAGGCAGAGCTAAAATACAATATGGATTTATCTGATTTCCCAGTTCAGGTTCTTGAGACTCTTAACCACTATACTGCTTCCATAAGAACTAACTTGATATCTTATTTTCAGAGAATACAAGAAAACAGAAGCTGCAAAGTAAAATAACTTCATTACGTGGCTTCAAAAAATGATGTTTGTAACAACAGAAGAGTACAGTAGAATATGGTTGACTAATAATGTCCATAACCGATCTGTGACAAAATCAGTATCATAGTGTCTTAAATAATTCAGTTACCTTATTTCCAAAATACAACAGTGTTCCAAAAAATGATTTTCACAGTAGATATGTACATGTATGGATGTGTATGTGTGTGTACACAGAAAATTAGAAATCAACGTTTCCAAAAGAGTTATTAACAATTAGAACATGAGAACCATCCACAGCTCTTACTAGTTATATCAGAATTATGAGTTATATCAGTTACTAGTGATATCAGAATTATTCAAAGTTATACTGGGACATCACTAACCAGTCATTTGAAACTTGGCTGTTCATATGCCGGCAACCCACCAACCTCTACAGCCAGTCATTAAGTTACCACTTACATAAACAATTTTCTACAGTAAGATTTGGCAAATGATGGTCTATCGTTCAAATCCAGCCTGATGCCTGTTTTTGTCAGTAAAGTTTTATCAGAACATAGCCATGCACATTAATTTACATATTGCTTATTGCTGCCTTTGCACTACAATGGCAGAGTTAAACAGTTTCTACAGGGACCATCTATCCCCAGAGGTTGAAAATATTTGCTATCAGTCCTCTACAGAAAAAGGTTGCCATGTTCTAGAATATGGCATGCATGCTTCAAGGAGGATTTGAATGTTTAAAGATAAATTCCAAAAACCCAGAAATTTTTCTCCTAGCTTGTAAATCACTGGGAAGGAAACTAATATTTTATTAATACATATTGAATTTCTCATGCTATAAAAGGAATGTGATATCATACCTCAAACTGGCCTTTGAAAATGCAGTAATGACGTGTTTATCAGGCAAGCTGCCTCAGAACAGTTGAGATGCCAGGAGTGTCCTCTCCTGCTTTAGGGCATCTTACTTTATATTGTTTCTATTTAGACCTTTAAAAAAGGAGTTAACGAGCTGAAACCTTTTCATTTACTCTCTGTGGGGCAACTGTCAATTGGAGGCTATGACATATACTTTTTCTTGAAAAGTTTCCTTAAAATCTTTTAAACCTTAAAACTTTCCTTAACAGTTTCCCTTGCATTGGTTTCTACAAATTATATATACCTTGTTCCCCTCCCACTAAATCATGTTGACCCTGGAGTCATATATAAATTAGACATGTTCAACTCTTAACAGGCATTCATGGCTACTGAGGGACTTGTCCTTTGAAAGATCAACTGGGCACTTGGCCTTTATTGGTCTGTTCTTGGAATTACTGTGTTTCATCTGTTTTCCTTAAGCAGCTTGGGCTCTGGATGACCCACTTTCAATAAAGAAGGCTATTTGCTTAATGGAAGAGCATACTGTATTTTCCCTGATTCTGAATTAAACTCTAGGGATAATGTTTCCGTTTTTTACACGCAAACTGATTACTCCAATCTTCCCTGATTGGGTGGAAGGAGGATATTTTAGATGTGAAATTCAAGTTCTGATACTTTATCCTAAACTCTAGACTGCACAGGGAATCCCTGATAAAATTTCCAGAAGTTACATGAGACATATTAGGCATCAGGGTATACCACTGAGAAATATCTCTATGGTGTGCAAGTTGCTGCAGACATTTCACTTGTGCTATTTAAATAAACTAGTCATGTTTCATCATGCACCATGTTTCACTGTTAGGCACACAAACCTTAAGAATTTTCATATTTTCAACAAACTCAAGAGTAAAGCCATGAATTTGAAAATGTATAAGTGTTCACCCCAAGCCAGAGCAGAATATAATCCCCCTCAAAGGAGGAACACATTTTTGGCTACCAGAAAAGCAAAACAAACTACAATCCTTAGAATATTTTAAAATCAGCACAAGAAAGCTGTTGACAAGGAAAACAGGATTGCAATGTGGATGGGAGAATCATATCTCCCAGTTAAGATCTTACTAAGAACAATTCATTCATTTCTGCATGTTGCTCCACTTATAGAAAGAAGTTGTGGCCCCCATTCCAATTCCAAATAGTCCAAAGGAGCATTTGCATCAGCCCTCATATCTGTAAATTACACTCCTGGAATGTCAATTTCCTGGTACTGAAACTGCTAAAATGCAAATAGGAATGCTTTCACTAATCCTACAGTTACATATGTCTTGATAAGACTGCCTTAAGGCTTGTTTGAAAATATACTGAGTGAGTTCGATATATTTTTTCTCGACCAAGCATCCATCCAAGGAGAAAACTGTGTCACCATGAGGTGGCAATCTGTTCCAGCAGTCAGCATATGACAAACAAACCAGCTGGAGACAGGTCTTTCTTTACCACTCTTAGAAGAAATGCATTATCTTTCCACTGAGGATGCCCACCTGCTCATGGGTAACCTTGGAGCTTTAAGTATATTTGCTCCAAAAAGGCAGAGTCTGTCTGAAGGTGCAGTCAGCACAAAGAGCAGAGTTAGGGGACTCAGAAAGACAAATCCCAAAGGGCATCATTTAAGTCCAAGAGTGAAGTGCTACCTAATGGTAGAACCACGGTAACTTTTCAGTTAGTTGAAGTTAATAAGTTCACTTTTTGCTTAAGCTGTTTAGAGATGGGTTATTGTCACTTGCAAGAGGATAGTCACAAGGACAAGGTATTTTTACAAATGCTCAAAACGTAATGAAAGCTCTATTATGATATGCTTATCAGACATCAAAATTTTGAAGATATGTGATACCTGACAGGAACATTTTGTGAGGGAGGAGGAGGAAGAATCTAGAAGCGTAAGCACAATCCATAGGCTCTGAATGGAATGCAGAATAATCAGGTACCCAGAACAGAGAGGTGGGGGGCTGGTGACGGGAGGGGCATTAAAAAGGGAAGCGAGCAGAGGTAGAAGACATGTTTTCATGTACTTGAGTGCAGTGTTTGGGGTTAGGAATGATTTAGCAAAATGTGAGATCTACAGTTTTATGCAGAACTCAAACTAAACTACTCCAACAAAACTATTTCTCCACTGATATTACCTCTGCCATGAGCCAGGGTGTCCATTATGTTAATATTCATTTCATATTTTTTACCTTATTAAGAAATACCTCTGCCACTTATTGGTTGAGAGCTTTCCAACCACTACACTGAGCTACTTGATGACCTTTCTCTGTATGGATGAACAGGTGGGGCCTGGAATGGCCAAACCCTTGAGCACATCATTGTGAACCATGAAAAGCCATGAACAGTAACAATGGAAATCAGTACAATCATATATGTTTTGTTCAAGTCATTTTACCTCCCTAAGACTAAGTTTACTCATCTGCAAAAAGGAATAGAATATAGAGATGATATATTATAGAGATTTGCAGTGAAAATTACACTCAGTATAAAATAATATATGAAAATGGTCTATGTGGCGCCATAATACAGTAGGTACTAATTAAATTGTAGCTGCTGTATTTTCTATAAACACATTTTACATTTGTTTGCCAATTACATTTGCCTTTGTCTGTAAATGCACATATTTAAGACAGAATTTACTTTTCCCAGACAAAATGTGTACATGAAAGGATCTATAAAAGGAAAAATCTTGATTTTTCAGAACCCTATATTGTTGTCATGGTTAAAACACTGGAGTTTCAGAAGAAAAATGCTTAGAATCATGTAAATATCTAACTAACCCATCCTCCTAATCAGGTTATTTATTTTTTATAAAGCAGTTATTCACACTGAAATTATTGAATGGCACAATAGAACAAAATTGGGTTTGTGCAATAATTTGAGGCAATCATGTTTTTATAAGTAAATAATATGCATAAATGAAACAGATTAATAATCTAATTAAATTATGACTTCTTTTAGAGCCCGTTAATGTCCTAATTTCAAAAATGTATGTTAATCATGCTGTTTAACAGTGCAATCACAAAGGTCAGTGTACTTTACAAAAGCTGATAAGGGTCTAACAGACTTGCAAAAGGTATTAGTCTCAGCAGAAAGCTAGCATTTGGAAGTCAATGAAAAACCTGCAAAGTTGTGAAAGCAAATACAGAAAGAAGTGTCTATGCATAAAATATTCAGCAAGATAATAAGGTAATACGGCATTGGTGAACTTTATTTTTTTATTGAAGTACAGTTGATTTACAATGTTGTGTTAATTTCTGCTATACAGCAAAGTGATTCAGTTACACACACACACACACACATTCTTTTTTTATATTCTTTTCCATTATGGTTTGTCATAGGATATTGAATATAGCTCTCCGTGTTATACAGTAGGACCTTGTTGTTTATCCATTCTTATATATAAAAGCTTACATCTGCTAACCCCAACTTCCCTCTCCAACCCTCCCTCAACCCTCTCCCCCTTGGCAACCACAAGTCTGTTCTCTATGTCCATGATTCTGCTTCTGTTTCATAGATAGGTTCATTGTGTCATATTTTAGATTCCATATATAAGTGGTAACATATGGTATTTGTCTTTCTCTTTCTGACTTACTTCACTTAGTATGATAATCTCTAGTTGTATCCATGTTCCTGCAAATGGCATTATTTTGTTCTTTTTTATGGTTGAGTAGTATTCCATTGTATGTACCACATCTTCTTTATCCATTCATCTGTTGATGGACACTTAGGTTGTTTCCATGTCTTGGCTATTGTGAATAGTGCTTCTATGAACTTTGGGGTGCATTCATCTTTTTGAATTATAGTTTTGTCTGGATATACGCCCAGGAGTAGGATTGCTAGATCATATGGTAGTTCTATTTTTAGTTTTCTGAGGAACCTCCATAGTGTTTTCCACAGTGGCTGTACCAACTTACATTCCCATAGCATTGGTGAACTTTAAAAATTGTAATACAGAGTGCATATGGAAGAGAACAAAAAAAAATTTCAATGGCTAAAGATTTGTGACTTTTTTCTGGGATGAATATAGTAAAAATCAATTAAAAAATTGAACATAAGTATAAAAGAGATACTATGTTTTTCTGATAATAAAAATGGCAATTAAATATAAAGTACTTGCTTCTCATCCAAGTCTCCTCTTCCTCTTTACCCCAAACCCATCCTTTAGCACAGCCTCTACTTTCTCTCTTTTATAATACACTTTCTGAAACTGAAATAAAACATACAAACACAAAAATGCATACAGAAATTTATAATCATTTTTGAAGCTTTTATAAATGGACTCACACAATATGTATACTTTCTTTTGGGGTTTCCTTCACAAATTATTATGGTTGTGAAATTTTCTTCCATGTTGTTACATGTAGTAGTAATTTTCATTGCTCTAATGTATATACCACAAGTTTTGCCATTAAAATAGTGTATTGTTACAAATAGCCTGGACCACCTTTTCTACTTATGTATTTTTGGAATATAACTAGGAGTGGAATTGCTGGGTCAAAGCACTGTGGAGCTCATCCTTTAGGTTTCCAAACTGATAGTGCTAACTTACGCTATTGCAAGCACTGCTTGGATGTTTCCATGGGTCCATAAACCCCTCATTAGTATTACCATGTTTACTTTGTTTTGAATTTTAGCCATTTTTTATATGTAATGACATCTCACTGGGTTCCTGTTTTATTGAGGTATAGTATACATGCAACAAAAGGCACATAAGTATCGATGGGTTTTGACAAATTTATTTACCCATGTAACTACTATCCAAAGCAAAATATATAGAATATTTCCATTATCCCAGAAAGTTCTCTTGCCTTTTTCCATTCAATTTCATACTCTCACCTTAAGAATTACTGTCCTGATTTCTGTCACTATAGTTTCTCTTGTTGGTCTTCAAATAAGTAAAATCCTACAGCGTAAAATCACTTATGTGTGGCTTCTTTTGCTCAACATTGTGTGCCCGATGTTGTGTTTATAACATTTGTCATGGCATGTGTCAGCATTATTAATTTCCTTTTCGTTGTCAAGCAATATTCCATTGTATGTATATACCACAGATTGTTTATTCCGTTCTCCTTGTGGATGAGCATTTGAGTTGTTTCAAATTAGGTTATGATGAACATTTTTATACATCTTTTGCAGACAGAGCTTTTAATTTATCTTGGGTAAATACCTAGAATGGAATTCTCAGGGTGTGAGATAGAATGTATATTTAATTTGATAAGAAACTGTCAAACAGTTATGCAAAGTATTTGAACAATTTAACCTTCCTACCAGCATTTATGAAAGTTACAGTAGCTCCACATCTTTGCCAACAATTGGCATTGTCACTCTTAACGGATATATCCATTGCAGTGGGTGTAAAATGATATATGATTGTGGTTTTAATTTTCTGATAATTAATGATGTTAAGCGTTTTTTTACATGCTTGTGCTTATTGATCATTCTTATATCTCCTTTTGGGAAGTGTCTGTTCAAAAGTTTTACCCTTTTTATTGAGTAATCTGTCTTTATAACATTGATAAGTAGAAGTTCTTTATATATTCTAGTTAAAAGTCCTTTCTCAGATTTATGCACTGTAAATATTTTGTTTCCGTCTGTGACTTGCCTATTCATTTTCCTAATTTTTTTCATAAATAGAAGGGTTTTTTTGTTTTATTTGTTTTTTAAAATTTTATTTATTTATTTATTTTTGGCTGTGTTGGGTCTTCGTTTCTGTGCAAGGGCTTTCTCCAGTTGTAGCGAGCGGGGGCCACTCTTCATCGCGGTGCACGGGCCTCTCACTCTCGCGGCCTCTCTTGTCGTGGAGCACAAGTTCCAGACGCGCAGGCTCAGTAGTTGTGGCTCACGGGCCTAGTTGCTCCGCGGCATGTGGGATCCTCCCAGACCAGGGCTCGAACCCGTGTCCGCTGCATTGGCAGGCAGATTCTCAACCACTGCGCCACCAGGGAAGCCCAGAAGTTTTATCTTTAATGTTGATAAAGTTCATATTATCAGTTTTTGTAATGACTAGTGCTTTTTTGTGTCTGTGCAATAAATCTTTGCCTACTCAAGATGACAAAGACATTTTCCTACAGATTTATGGTTGTATATTTTAGATGTAGGCCTTTGATCTATCTTGAATTAATTTAATTTTGGAGTGATATATGGAATTGATTCAGCATTATTTGTTTAAAAAAAACTTTCCTATCCCATGGATTTAATTTCGCACCTTGGTTTAAAATAGCTGGCTGTATATATAGGTCTATATCTCAACTCCGTTTGGGTCTACTGATCTATTTGTTATTGCTTATACTGATACTACAGTCTTAATTAACGTAGCTTTATAGTGGTTCTCAATAGCAGGTAATATGTCTTTCAACTTTGTTCATTAAGAAAAAAAAATACATGCTTTTATATAAACATATATTTTATTATATTTTATATAAATATACATATCCTTTGCAATTGCATTTTAATTTTAGAATAAGTTCATGAATTTCTTCAAAAACTACTGCTGGAATTTTGATTGGGACTGAGTTGAATCTACAGATTTCTGACTGCTTTTGTGATTTATTATTTATCTTTTGTTTTCAGCAATATGACATATGGCATATTTTTCTTTGTATCTGTGTTTCTTCGGTTTTATACCACTTCTTGAATCTCTGCCTTGAACAGTTTTTTTAACATTCTTAATCTCAATATTCTCAACTATTGTTTCTGCCCAATTCACTCTTTTGTCTGCTTCTAAGACCCCAATTACATATTTGTTAGACATTTTTGTACTATATTCTAAATATCCATTATGTTCTTCTCTAAATTTTCTATCCTTTTGGAGCTTCACCTTCAGTTTGAATATTTTCTTTTGACTTATTTTCCAGCTTCTTCTTTCTTCAGCTGTATCTAGTCTGTTGATAAACCCAACCACTTAGTTTAATAAAATCTCCACTGTTGAGATCTTAACCACTCATTTTATTACTTAAGTTCTAGAATTCCCATCTTTTAAAATTTCCAGTTGTCTGCTAAAATTCTCCATCTTGTCACAATTTCTGAACATATTAATTAAGCTATAGTTTATAACTCTAATATGTGGTTGTTCTCTTGGCTTTTTTTTCTTGTTTTTGGCCGGTTCTTGATGTTTTGCACCTGATTGTTTTTTATGGAAGTATAGTTGATTTAAAGTGTTATATTAGTTTCAGGTGTACAACATAGTGATTTGATATTTTATAGATTATACTCCATTTATACTTATTATAAAATATTGGTTATATTCACTGTACAATACATCCTTGTATGTTATTTATTTTATAAGTGCCTGATTATTTTTTATTGCTCACCCACATTGCCTACCATTGTATAGAAAATTAGTATCAATCATTTGAAGCTTTAACTAATGTCATCTTTCTCCAGAGAGGAATTATTTTTGTTATCATGAAGCAGGGGGGTACATCGCCATAATCCACAGAGGAGATGAGATGATTTTAAGCTGGGCATTAGTTATTATGAGAGCTTATTTAGTTCCCATTCAACATCACATGTAGAATGCACTACCTTTAGATACCAACTGACAGATCGGGGTATTTACCGAGAGCCCTTAATACCATAGTTTCCCCAGCAACATAAGACAGCCCATATTCTGCTCAGTTGATTATCCTCTCAACCACTGCTTTAGCATTTGGCATTAATCTTACTGGTAAAAGTGGCTCCAGATACTGAAATAACCTCCCTTGGTATTCCTCATTTTCTGTCTCCTGGTTCTTTAAGTTTTCAATGTGTTGGTACCTTTTTTATGTCTTAAAACTGATAATTTTCTAAATATTTTTCTAGCTTATTTCATTGTTCTCAGCAAAAAGGCTGTTCCGAAAACTCCTAGTTAGTCATTACTAGAAGCAGAATTTCTTTATCATTGCTTAAAAAATAAATATTTGTAGAAGTTAATGGACCAGCTTTCAAAAATATTAAAATATTATCTTGTCTGATAAATCTAATAGAGACAAGATTTCCCTAATGTAAATTTAGTTCAATGACATGCAGAAAATTTAGCTGAGATATGTCAGTCTGTAATTGGTAATTTATGATATTGCTTGATGATAAGGAAAAATGCAACTCATGAGTATAACTTACTGAGAATAGAGCAAGATGAAAAAAAAAGGAACCAAAACCAAAAAAAAACAGCATAGTAAAAGCTGAAAGAACTGAGCTGAAATTTACACCACCACCCACAAAAGACAAGACAGATCTTACAGTTCAGATGTATCCAGACTGGTTGCCTCCCAAAACAAAAATATCCACACTCCCAAGAGGATTATAATAGAAACCAGAATGTATAAAATATAACATTAACAGTGACCAACATACAACCCAAAATTGACATGGAAAGACATAGGAAAAAGAGACTCATTTTTAAGTGAAAAGACAACAGACAAGGTCAAGATGACCCAGATTTTGTAATTATCCGACAAGGACTTTCCAGCAGCTATTTTAAATATCACTATTTGTTATAACTTTCATAACAAATATACTGAAATGAATGTAAAGATGAGAAGTATCAGTAGAAAATGAAACTATAAAAAATAACTAAATGAAGCAATTATACTCCAATAAAGATGTTAAAAAAATAACTAAATGAAAATTTTAAAAGTAAAAAGTACACTATCTTACTTACATAAATAGTTCACTGAATGGGCTCAAAACCAGACTATGTATATATATATACATATATATATAAAAGGTCTAAAGTAAGTTACATTGTTGTCCTAGAAGAAGAGAATAAAGAGTTTAGGGCAGAAGTGTATTTGTAGAAATAGCATTTCAAAATATGCTAAATTTGGTGAGAATCATAAATTTATAGAATCTAGAAGCTCAGTACATTCCAAATAGGATAAATTCTAAGGAAAACATGCATAGATACATAATAATCAAACTGCAAAAAAATCAAAGACATTACAAACAAAACTTAAATATGTTAAAGAGAGGAGGAAAGCCATTTAAATAAATCACTGGATTTCTTATCAAAAATCCATCAAGAATAGTAGTTAGTGAAATAAAATGCTGACAGGAAAAATAAAAACATAAAAGCTCCGATTATATATCTAGCAAAAATATCCTTCAGGAATGAAAGGGAAATAAAGATGTTGTCAAATCAAGGAACAACAAAGACAGTTTGTTGCCAGCCAATCTAAACTATAAGAAAAAATATAAGGAAGTTCAAGTTGAAGGAAAATAATAGTAGAGGAAAAATTTAATCTTCAGGAATAAATGAAGAGATTGAGAAAATTCTAACAAAATGCATGCTGATAAAAAGAATGAAACTGATTTGGATAGCTAGATACAAATATCAAAACCTTAAATTAGATTTTTGGCCCTAACTATGGAGATTGTTCGAATGTTATTTTAATTTCAATTATAAATGAAACCATCAATTCACTAGATATATGTAGTAGAAGCTGTGTCGTGCTGCCCAGATACTTCCTAAAAATTGAACAAGACTTAGGGATCTGTGGAACAATAGGAAAAGGTCTAAAGTAGGTTACATTGTTGTCCCAGAAGAAGAGAATAAACAGTTCAGGGCAGAATTGTAATTGTAGAAATAACATTTCAAAATATGCTAAATTTGGTGGGAATCATAAATTTATAGAATCTAGAAACTCAATAAATTCCAAATAGGATAAATTCTAAGGAAAACATGCATAGATACATAATAATCAAAATGCAAAAAATCAAAGACATTACAAACGAAACTTAAATACGTTAAAGAGAGGAGGAAAACCATTTAAGTCACTTTTGTCCTAAAGGACAAAAGTTCTTATTTCCTCAGCTGCCAAGACTTGTTGGCTACTGAACACTCACAGAAGAGACCTGCTCAAGAACTGCCCTCATTCACAGGGGCTCCCTCACCCCCATTGCACCTCTGTCCCAGGGGCCCCCACATTCAGTGACTGGTCTGTGCTGGGTACAAAAGTCCAGCCGCCTCGCCGGAATTCAGGACAAGTCTGAAGGGTCACTGCAGCTCCACAGCTCCCCACAGAATCAGCCTCTGTTCTCACATCACAGTACAACTTTTTTCTCTGCGTGATCTTATTTCATCCCTCCCTGGTAGGTGTTGCTCGAAAGGCACTCCCCAAAAAACCTTGTGCATGCAAATCTCTGTCTCCTAGTCTATTTCCCGGGTAACCTGACCTAAGAGAGTTTATCATACACAGAACCCTTCTAAAGCTGAGTCCTTTGAAAATACTGGGCAAGATGAGGGGGTGAGAAAAAACAAGCATAACAGCAACTTTCAGTTGAAAATAATCACTTAGATTGTTTCTCTCAGTATGATGGGCTAAATAAAACACATTCATGGAAAGCCAAATGACAGTGTTGAGACCCACTTTCCATCTAGACTCTACCAACTCTAAGAGCCATACGTGGGTTCCATCTACCACCAGTCTGCAGTGCCAAAGATAATAGAACACGACTGGAAATATATGAAAAAATGAGAAAATGCTGCCTTAAGCCATAAAGCGTGTAGAGAAATAGGTGCTGAGTTATCATAAGAAGCCACAGTTACTCACTGGCATTCACAGCAAATAGACCAAATCTTCCTTAAGAGGCAATGACAGCTTTATGCTGGAAAAACCATCTCAAATTCTTTTCTTAGGTCAAGCACATTAAAAAAAATTACAAAAACATTCTCAATAAGTCTAAAATGGGGATTAAAGGTGTTTTGGTTGAGGTTTTTGCTTACCCTGTTTCTTCTATTTGAAAAAAAATCCAGTCTTCTTAATAATCCCTTTCATTATATAGCTCCCTAGAGTTTAGAGCACACTATTGTATACAGTATCTCATTTATATTTTTGTTACTGCCCACACAGTACACGATTATTGTAGAATTATTGAAAAACTCAGAGAAGCAAAAAGTAGATAACAGATTATAGGTAATCCTAGTAACAAGATAAATATTGGAGGCATATTTTCTTTTGCCTTCTTAGTATTTCATCCTCCCAAAGAGCCCACTGTTTTTCCTGTAGAAAACTCAATTCAGTCCTCCGCAATTCAATCCAAGTGTGGGTATGACGTACCCTACCCTTTACTCAACAAAAGCATGTTTGTCTCAAGCCTAACTAATCAAATCTCAAAATGATTGGTTCAGGGAACAGTATGAGGCAAGACAGGCCCGTGAATGTTGGGACGTTTGAGGCAGCAATTAAGGAAGATTTTTTTTTTTTCCAGCTGGGGATGCTAACCTGGTAGGCAGTGGGTTTGCATGTGGCCATTTTAGTCAGCATATGTGGTGGTCCTACCTGAAACTAAAGCTAATACAATGGAAGCAGAGTACAGGTGAAGCCTAAGAGTTCATTTAAGCCTTTGAATCCAGTTGTGCTCAAATCTCTTTTGAACATTTCAGTTTGAATGAGTTAATACAGTCCCTTTTTTCTTAAGCCTATTTGAATTTCATTTGCATTACTTACAATTGAAAGAGCTCTAATAACACATAACTGTTCATGATTTGCTTATTGTTTTTCCTGGTTATATTTAGATAAATATACACAGTTTAATAAACAACAGAAAAACAATAAAATTTGGAAGTATTTCATCTTTATTCATAAAGCCATCCAGCATAGCAGGTAAGGCAAGTATTATTAATTCTATTTTACAGATAAACAAGGAAGAAAGGACAAGGCTAATACGTTATATCTTGGACTGGAACCTATGTCTTTCTGATATCTGATATTTTTTATATTGTATGACATTGCCCTTCCCACTGTCTCATTATTCTAACAATTTATTTCCTGAATATTAATAAGGATTACCTACCATCTGAGAATAAAAGTGAAGGAGGAAATTGTGAGTTTATAAAGAACTTTATCAATCCTCAGAATGAGAATTCTAGAAAATAATGATATTGCAAAGAGAGCTAGGACCTCCAAAATTATGGATAGAGGTTTAAAAATATCCATCCCTTCATTCAACATCTATGTGTTTTGTGCCTTCCTTGTACCAGTGTCTGTCTCAGGACACTGGGAATGCAACTAAGATCAAACCCTAATTCGTCCCTACCCTCATGGAGTTAGAGAACAGAAGGACACAGAACACATCCAAGTATGTACACAAATGACATGAAGATTCCAACTCTGACATGTACTTTGTAGAGGAGATATTTTGCTGCTAAAAGAGTTCATATGAGGGCAGTTTGATGTAATGAGGAGAGTTAAGGAATGTCCAAGGGAGGAATGATGCTTAAACTGAGATCTTCAGGATGAGCAGACTTAAAAGGTGATGGAAAAATATTCTAAATGGAGGCAACAGCATGTACAAAGATCCTGTGAAGGTGGGGGGGTTGATGAAGAATACATAGGACCAGGAGAAGGTCTGTGAGTCCGGACTATTTAAAGCAAATGACTGAAGCCGTGGCTGGCTTTCGTTTCTTTAGAACTTAGATTTCTAAGATTAGGTATCAATTTTTAAAGTGCACTCAATCCACTCTGTCCCAACATGTAAGTAGACATTTTCCCCACACAAATTAGCTACCTGATGTTACAAAAATCTGTAAAGAGATTCTTTTAAAAGAATATAACTAAGTTAACAGTTTTTTTTTTTTTTGCTTTGCAATATGTAGCCTATCCTTTTCTTGCTTCAATTTAAAATATTTTAAGACAATACCTTTTCTGTGCTAATGCTTCGTAGAATTACACAATTTTATATATGGAAGAGATCTTAAAGATTTTCTAAAATAATCCTTTAATTTTAAGGATGGAGAAATTAACCCCCTCAATGTGACTTACACAATCACCCTGTTAAAATGGCACAAATGACTAGTTATTTCTCCAAAAATCATTTTTGCCAAACTAAACCCCAATTTCTATATCCACCTATTATCTTGCCAATTATTTAATCCTTTTCATTGACTCTCTCATTTTCCCACATCTTTTGTTAAGCTGTAGAGCTCAAAGCACGTCACGTAGTACGGTAATGACAGCCAGCGTACTGAAATGAAACACCAAAATGAAAACTTCAGAGTTTTTCACATTGTATCCCTAAAATATTTGTGCCTAAATGTTACGAATGTGTTTAATATTGCCATCTAAATAAGACTGTAAGTCTTATAACAGACATGTAAAAAGCTCTGTGATAATACAACTACAATTGACTTTGTAAACTCATATATTAGGAGGCATATGTTACTCAATCTATTTTTAATAAGAAATTGTCTTAACAGTACATTTGAAAAGAGATCATAAATACGGGAGCCAGAAAGAGATAAGATTTGTAACTAGAGAGTTAAAACCATCTGCTATAAAAGTAATGTTTAAATTTTCCTTTTCTTTTATATAAGTTAAATATTTCACAATGAATTGCCTAATAATTAACAGATTTATTGGCAGCCTGAAAATTCACATTCGTTGTAAATTTATTCAGCCACTTCCCCTTGCCCTTAAATCCTTTTCAGAATCAGTTTTAGAGTTTAAGTCTGCCTTGGTTTTTTTGTATCACCCTTCGTTTATTTTATTTTTTGATAATAAAATGTATTAAAAATTCTGAGCAATTATAAATGGAGCCATCCTCCAGCTATCATGAAATAATTACACCGAGAAAAATGTTGCTTTTGCATAGTGTCACATAAGAGATAAAGTAACATAAAAAGCAAGCAAATTGATTCTCCATATTGCACATAAATTAATAATTTATCATAGTAATACCGGGAAATAATAAAAATTAAAGAGTACGTAAAAATTATAATGAAAAGCAACCATCCTCACAATTGCACGCTTTATGTCATTTTTTTGTAATTTTGAATAAAATTTTTACAGCTCTATTTCTTATGTCATTAACCTCAGTCAGTATAATAGTTTTGTCAAGGTAAGATGGACATATCATCACCCATGCCCTTCCATCCTATCTTCTCCCACTACTTTTAACCTTCTATCTTTTCTCAAATATTTCTTTGTTTGCATATTTTTAAGATTAAAATTAACATTATATTCTGGGTGTACTCTGATGCTTTCACAAAAATGTTCCTATAAAAGGGTTTCATCTTCAAGGAATTCATGGAAAAGACTCTGACAAGTACAGGTTTCTGGTAACTGCCTATACTGCTGAACTGAATGAATAAGCATTTTCAGAACTCTAATGGAAAACTGATGAATTCATGAAAGTGCTAACAAAAGATCAAGATGAAAAAAAAATTAATTACATGGGACTGAGTGAACTGATGAGGATGATTATAATTTTTGTGACTTTCTGTTTGAATAAAAAAAAAATCCCACAAGGACTCAGAGGCAAAAAATATGCAAAAAAAAAACCCCAAAAAATAAACAACATTATATTCTATATTCATAATTTTGTCTGACCTTTTGTACAGATGTATTTGTAAAGTTGAAAACTAATAGTCTGTATCAATATTATTATGAATGTCCTAACTTCACATGTCTTTGCCATATTGAGAACTTTCTACTTTATTGTAGCTTATTTCGATTCCAGAGTAGCTGTGAGGAATAAGTCTAATAAAATTACTTTTCTTACACTCCTTTACTTCAAACCATTCCACATATTAGTCCGCTTCACATTTTCCTATACAAAATTTGATTTTTCCTGAACAGTCTATTTGCCTTTCCTTTTCTTCTTGACCAAAAACCAAAACAAGAAAAAGCTTCACCATAGCTTCAATTTATCATATACCTATTGACAAAAATATCACATATTATATAAGATCTTTTCCCCCAAATATAAAAAAACCAAAGTGCTATAATCTTCTCCAATCTTAGAGTCATGTGGTCAAAAGCTGTTAACCTAGAACTTCTCTACTCTCCTAGGCTATAACTATACTTTCCTGGATCTCATGAGCTTTGTTTTTCTTGGCTTTTTTCCTAATTTTGCTAGAGTATTTCAAGAAATTTCTATGAAAAGATACACAAATGGTAAATGCTGACAGTCTTGAACATTTTTAATGTTTGAATTGATTGATATTTTGGATGAATATAGAATTCTAGATTTAATATATTTTTTTCTCAGAACTTTAAAGGTATTGCTTCATTAACTTTTATCATTTCATGTTACTGATACCTGCCTGTTTTGCTTTACTTTGTACATATCCTATCTTCTGTTTAAGTATTTTTCAACTTAGTTTCAGAGTCTTCTCATCATTCATGAAATCACATAAATGTGACAAGGTGTAGCAATTTTCATGTTCATCAACGAACACTTTTATGTTAGAGACTCGTAGTTCCCTTCCACAGTGTGAGATTTTCTGGTGTAATTTCTTTGATGATTTTTCTCTTGTCTGTTTTCTTAACTCTTTTTCCAGGGCTATAATTCTGATGATGAATGTTCTATACTAGCTCTCTGTTTCTCAAGTTTTTTCAAATAGTTTCTGTGTCTAATATTTTAGCTCTTCATTCTGGGATATTTTATTTAGATTAATTTCCAACTCTTCAATTGATTTAAAAATTTTGCAATCATATTTTTAACTTATAACAGTTATTTTCATGCTCTATAATGCTTTATATCACATAATCTATTCTTCATGTTTTATGAGTGCAATTGTTTACCACTCAAGAAAGATTAAAATTAGTTTTTCAGGTTTTATTATATTCTGTTTTGAAGACATCACTGTTTTATTTTTAAGAGATAGTTTTAAAGAATTATTTCTGTATCCTAAGGAGGTCAGTTTTTCTTCAGTTTACACCTATCTTTTTCATTATTCTAGTTTTCTTCATAATCAGGTGATACCTAAGTACCATTTCTTATTTAAGAATAAAGAGCTGAGAGGACTACTTTAGGTAGCTAATATGAGTTTCTTTTGCTTTTTAATAACCTTGTCTTTTTTGTAACAGATCTTTTCTCAGAGTGGCATGCCAGATTAGGAAGTCTGGTGTTAACTATAAAGCTTCAATTTAGGGTGATCATGCAAGAAAATGCTAGCAGGCCAAGCATGGTTCTATTAAATGACAGAATTAAGAAGGGTTTTATTCCAAGTCGCCATCACATGTACCAAATGTATTAGTTCTCCCAAGAGACTGCATCTGATTTCTTTATAGAAGACCCTCCTGGATTGGTAGTGGCTGTTTATACTGGGTTGTCTCCTGGTCAATCATTCCCCCAATTCCTACATTCATTCTCATTATTTCTCTCTTTCCTTTCTTCTAACTCCAATTTGAGCACCTTTCTGAAGTTTTGTTTTGAAGACCGAATCTTACCTCCACAAGAGTTCTCTAGGGTCATATGTTGGGCTACAGCTTCTAAGAGTCTGAAGTACATTCATTGTTCAAACAACAGACTTTCTAGCTTGCAGAAATGTCTTGAGATCTCACGTGTTAATTCTCTTTGTCGTTCTGGGTTTATTATTATCTGTACTTCAATGCCATGATCATAATGGGATCTCCGAGGAAGAGATCCAAACTTTCCAACTTCCAAAATTGAGCTAGAAGCTAAAATTATTTATGTTGATATGTTCAGCGAATTTTCATCCCTTTTGTAATGTTGTAGCTGAATTTCTTTCTTCTGTGTCATTTGCTGTGATTTCCTGAAACGTGCTTTATAATATTGTTGTTACACATTACTTTTGAGTGGTTTGATCTAACCTTTGTATTTTTAAGTGTCACTTGAGGGAAATAAAAACACACATTAAGCCAAATACTGGAGCAAAATTGGTAAACCCTGATTATTTATAAATTAGTAGCTTTTTAGAATGTACTGGGGTCTACCATAAATTATATGGGCATATTCTTTTTTCCTTTGGCTACTATTTCACCATATTGACAGCAAATTAGTGGAAAATTCATCTATCTGTAACAGATGCTGTCAGAACCGTGCCCATTCCCCCATTACTAATTCAGTGTTCACTGCATCTTCCAACCTGCAGCACCTACACTGCTTTGCCTGAGGGTTTTCTCTGGCAGGATGAAACCTGCTTTTCTGACTATACAACAGATTAAAAGTGCTGAGGATTAACAACCTCAGGAACAACACGCAACTAATGAATGACTGACAGGTATTTGGGGTATAAATACCTGGTGGCAGGTATTTATTTCTCAGGGGGCAGAATTCCGAGGAGTGGCTTCCAGAGTTTCTCCAACTATTTATGTGACTGTCTGTCTTGAAAAGTAAGCACTGACAATGTCTTTCTTTCTCTGCTCAAGTCTCCTCTTCAGCACCTGGAGTTACCTCCCAAATAAACTACCTGCAGTCAAATCTTGTCTCAAGTTCTTCTGGAGGCACCCAAATTAAGACACCATGTGACACAGAAACTTTAGTTGCTTCATATATTAAGATTCTTTAGCAAGTAATAGTGGATACAGGAGATAAAGCGCTTGATTCCTAACACTGATCTCACTTTCTAGAAGTTTTACTAATGAGTTAACAAAATCCCATTAGTACTCACTGTTAATGCCTCCCCAAACCCAGAATGAAGCAACTGAGTGGACATCCACTTTATTTTTCCTTTTTGTATTGAGGAGTATTGGAATCTGAAGGTTAATATAAAGAAGACAACAAAGGAAATGACTCAATCAACTAAAGGCTCTACATATTAAATTGAGAAAAAAGTCCAAAGCCCAAGGGTACGCCAAAAGTCTCTCCATGAAATAAACACCAGCCTTCAAATTAGACAGAGTGAAACCTGCTTCAAGACCTTAACCAGAAGCTGAAAAGTGCGAGAACTCTACTGAGTTCTCACTCACCTCATCTTTACATCCCTCGTTCTACTATCCAATATAAATCTGCAGGAACATGGTCAAGATACACAATCCCCAACACCTATCTCTACCTTGAAAGGAAAAGCAAACTAGTGTCAGATATTCCAAGAGGAGAGTCGAGATTCATTCACTCTGTATATAAACAAAAAAATTTATGGGCAGAATAGTCAAGCATAACCCAGATGAAAGAAACCACATGGCAATAATGGAGATATACTACAAAGCAGGGAAAGAAGGAAGGAAGGGAGGGAGGGAGGAAGGGAAGAAAGGGAGAGAGGAAGGGAAGGAGGGAGACAGAAAAAAGAAAGAGAGTAAGTAAGGTGTAATAGGAAAACAAGTAATCCAGTTCAGAAAAAATTAAAATTTCAAGGAAAATAATAAAATTCCTCATAATTATTTTTCACAATAGACAACAAATCAATTAGAACATGAATTTGATAAAACAACACAAAACAGCAATGAAATAAATGATAGTATGAAATGAAACTCAGATTGCAGACCCTCCCAAAGAAACACATTGACCAACAGAATGGCATCATTATTACAGAGCTAAGAAATAAGTTAAAAAATAAGAAGGGGCCGAATAGAGGCCACACTAAAAACTGAATTGTTGACATAAAAGAAGGCTTAAGCAAAGTGAATACAAATTAAAAAGTCAAAGGGTTTAAAATTATAGACATTGATATAAAACTAAAGAAGCCAGAAATGAGATAGATTTATATATTTTACTTTAAATGAAGAAAATACTACAGATTGAAATAACCCATCCTGTTTCAAAAAAAAGTTGATGTAGACATTCCACACCTAGAAATAGCCTAGTTAGTACCTCAAACATAAAGAATTCTTTTAAATACCCAGAAAGAAAAACAAACAAGCAACCAATAATGGAGAAATACAAAGCAGCTGGCTGTCCTCACCTCTGAGGCAAAGTTCGATGCCAGAAGACAACAGAGCAACATATACCAGTGTCTGAGAGAAAAAGAATATAAATCAAGATTATCCACAATGAAAATGTCGATCAGTTATTTAAAACAAAAATAAAAAGACACATGTGGGTGGAGACGAGACCTGGGAGAATGTCCATGTCCGAATTGTTTATGATAGGGAAATGCAGGCTAAAGAATATGAATTCAACTACCTAATGCATTTTATAATCACTTTTTTGAACCTAAATGTCATTTACAAAATATTTCTTGAAACAGATATTTACTTGTTCATTCAAGTAAATTTAATTCAAATAATAAAGTTATTACTCTCAAATTAAAAAATAGCAGTAATTATATAAAAAATATAATATAGATTACTTACTTTTTAATGTAAGTCTGTCTGTCTACCTGCCTATCTAGCATTCTATTTACCCTGCTACTACATGTAAAACAGGAAATGACAGTCACCTAATGTTCATAGTGGTGCATTTTACAGTTTATTTTATTGCCGTTGTTTTAATTTTGATCTTACAATAACATTATAATTGTTGGATTATTTTAGTTTTTATGCTGTGCAGTTATAATTTTAACAAAATTAATAGAGTAAGAAGTTGAGAGACAAAGAATGAGAGATAGAGACAGACAGAGAGTGAGAGAGAGAAGAAGGAGGAGGAGGAGACTGGAAGTAAAGAAAGCAAGCAAATAGGCTAAGATTTCCACAGCAGTGGAAAATATGGAGGAGTATTATTTTATTATATGCACTTTTCTAAATTTTATGAATACTCAAAAGTAATTTTTTAATAAAATAAAATGAACATTTTTGAAACTCTGCTTTCAGCAGCAAATTGTTCCTACAATTAAGCTTTTAAAAGTTCAAGAAACAGCCAAATATGTCCAAAAAAATACAGTGTAAGAGTCACTGAGCTAACCTAATTTATAGCTAGAAAAGGGGTTAGGGGAAACTAGTTTCACATGTTATCTGCCAAACTTTTTCATCACAAAATTGATTAAGGATGGGTTGTATGTTTATTAAACAGCAGTTTCCACTACCACAGAGATGTCGGCCTTCTCATCTGCCCAGACTGAGTCTGCTTTGCCCTCGCATCGAATAAGACATGGAATCCAGCCCCTTCACTAGTTTCTACAAAAAATATGAAAATGTCAATTTATTTTTGCAAATTTTATGGTCTTTACTGAGATTTGGGAGTGAGTAGATGTCCTCATGTTACATTGCAATGTATTTCATTTGAAAAATATCATTTCAACTTTTCTCCTCTCCAAAGTTCCTTCATCCCATGCTTTTGGCAGCAATTTTCTTTTAAAAATATTTTACCCACAAGGCAGTGCCTAGCTACTATTTTATTATACAAGCTTCTACTCTGGGATGTTCTTCAGGCAATTAAAATCCCTCTCCTCATGATAAAACATAGCTCATCAAACATGGCCCAGATCCTTCTGCCACATTTCCAGGGCCCAGCCCATCACTTCAAGGAATCACAAGTTACACTTTTTTACAGTAATCTTATGAACGTGGAGATGTTTGATATACAATAGAGCAATCCTACTGGTTCATTTTGATTTCCTCATTGTGGCAGACAAATTCTAAGAAGGCTCCCAAGGTTTCTGCCCCTTGGTGTACACACTGAATAATCTCGTTCCCTTGAGTGTATGTGTGACCTGTGAATACCATGAGATAGTCATTCCCTTAATTAGGATACATCGTATGATAAAGTTGTTGCAATGATCTCTCTCCTGACTATGCTATATTACATATGACTCTGCCTTAGGAGACTAATGAGAGCTTCTTTTCCTGGTTTTGAAGTAAGTTGCCATGTTGTGAGAGTACCACATGGCTAGGCTTTGAGAGCAGCCTCTAGGGGCTGACAGTGAACCCCAACCGTCAGCAGGGACATAGATTCTACAAATAAATTCTGCCAAAAATTAGAATGATCTTGGAAGAGGACTCCAAACATCAGATGAAATTGCAGCCCTAGCCAGGTTGGAACGCTGAGCACAGTATCTAGGGAACACATACCAGATTCCTGACCTCAGAAACTATGAGATAATAAATTTGTGTTCTTTTAAGCTTCTAAATGTCTGGTAATTTTTACACACCAGTGGAAAACTAATATAATGGATAAGTTCACAATAAGGAGACAATCAAAATCAGAACATAGAAGACAAGTGGACAGGTATATGTAGAGAAAAGTAGACAAAAATTCAGTAAAAACATAAAATGTTTAAACAGTACCATCCCCCAATTTGAATGAACTTTTATAGAACACTGTAGTCATCAAGCACAGAATACAATTTTTTCATGTTCTTTTAGAATATTTACTAAGATTTACCATAATCTGGACAATAAAAATGTCCCAATCAATTTATAATAAAATTTAAAATATCAAGCTTAAACCAAAGGAAAATTTTAAAGGAAGTAATAAAAATAGAAAGAAAATAAATGAAGTAAATAACAAATCAATAATAGAGAAACAATCAGAAATTGAATTTTGAAAGGATTAATAAAATTGATAAACTCCTAGCATGATGGATCAAGGAACAAAAAATACAAATGACATAATTCAGGAATGAAAGAGGAGACATCAGAACAGATCCTGCAAAGATGAAAAGGACAATAATGACAATAAGATAATACTATGAACATTATGCTAATTAATTCACCTTAAAAAACAAAAATTACAGAAAATATTGCAAGAAGATATTGAAAATCTGAATAGCTCTATATACATTAAACACTGAGCTCCTAATCAAAAACCATCCCACAAAAATATCCTGGGTCTAGAGGCTTTCACTTGTGAATTTTATTAATCATTTAGGAAAGAAGGAATGTCAATCTTAGACAGCTCTTTCAACTTAAAAGTAGAAGGAACACAACCCAATTTGCTTTATAAGAACAGCATAACCCTAATATCAAAACCCGACAAAGAAAAAAATTACTTATTATCACTCATGATCATAAATACGAAATGCTTAAGGCACTATTAGCAAAGAGCATCTAAAAATATATGGAAAGAGAATATATCATAATCACATAGAATTTATCCCAGTAATGTTAGGTTAATTTAACATTAGAAAATCAATCAATATTACAATGTTAACAGATGAAAGGAAGAAGAAAAACATACCATCATTTTAATAACTGGAATAATAAAAATGTTTAGTAAACTAGAAATAGAAGGAAAATGCTTCAATCTGACAAAAAGCCTAAACCTCTACTTAATGATAAAACATTGAAGGCTTTGTCCCTGCATAACAAATGAGACAAGAATATTTTCACCCAACACTTCTATTCAACATTGTACTAGAAGTCTTAGCCACTGAAATAAAATAAGAAAAAGGAAAAAAAAAGCATACAGAGTGGAAAGGGAAATTAAATTTTTTAATGATTTCTATATTACAGAATGGTGTACATAGAAAACACCAAGAATTTTTTTTAAATATACTACAATTAGTGAATTTTGTAAGGCCAAGTGATATAAAGTCAGTAATCAAAATTCAATCCTAGTTCTATATCTTGTTAATGAACAATGGGAAAGTGAAATTTTAAGAAAACTCTTTGCATGTCAAAATATCAAATACCTAGGAATAAACGGGGTAAGTTCTCTATACTGAAAACTACGAAACATTGTTGAGAGAGAAACCAAAGATGATCTAAATAAATGAAGAAATATACCATCATACGGATTAGAAGACATCAATGTCTATTCTCACCAAAACCAATGAATAGCTCAAGTAAATCCTGATCAAAATCCTAACAGGATTTTTAGAGAAACTGACAAACTGGTTCTAAAATTTATAATGAAATGCCAACAATCTACTATACCAAAGCAATCTTGAAAGGGTAAAACAGGGAATTCCCTGGCCCTTCAGTTGTTAGGACTCTGTGCTTTCACTGCCGAGGGTGCGGGTTTGGTCCCTGGTCAGGGAACTAAGATTCCACAAGCTGTAAGACTCCTACTACATAATGTCAAGACTGCATATGAAACTACGTTAATGAAGATAGTGTTCTCTTGGTTTTAAGTACAGTTAAATGATAAATGGAACAGAATAGAGAGTATGGAGATACCCACAAATATTTTGCAAACTGAGTGTTGACAAACCCCAAATTTTTTGTTAGAAAAGAACCTTTTAGAGAATGTTGTTGGAAAAATTGAATATCTGAATATCTGTTTTCATCTATTTAAGTTTTTTAAATATTTAAAAAGAAATAATCATGCAAACTAAAAAAATTTAAAAGTGGTTACCTCAAGAATGGTATATATAATATATATTTTTTTAATTTTTAATTTTTTAAAAATTTTTATTGGAGTATAGCTGATTTACAATGTTGTGTTAGTTTCTGCTGTACAACAAAGTGAATCAGTTATACATATACATGTATCCACTCTTTTTAAAATTCTTTTCCCATATAAGTCATAGCAGAGTATTAAGTAGAGTTCCTTGTGCTAAACAGTAGGTCCTTATTAGTTATCTATTTTATGTATAGTAGTACATATATGTCAATCCCAATCTCCCAGTTTACCCCTCCCCCACCCTTTCCCCTCTGGTAACCACAAGTTTGTTTTCTACATCTGTGACTCTACTTCTGTTTTGTAAATAAGTTCATTTGTACCATCTTTAGATTCCACATATAAGCAATATCATATGGTATTTGTCTTTCTCTGTCTGACTTACTTCACTCAGCATGACAATCTCTAGGTCCATCCATGTTGCTGCAAATGGCATTATTTCACTCTTTTTTATGGCTAATATTCCACTGTATATATGTACCACATCTTCTTTATCTATTCCTCTGTCTGATGGACATTTAGGTTGCTTCCATGTCCTGACTATTGCAAATAGTGCTGCAATGAACATTGGGGTGCGTGTATCTTTTCAAATTATGGTTTTCTCCAGGTATATGCCCAGGAGTGGGATTGCTGGGTCATATGGTAGGTCTGTTTTTAGCAATGAGCCTCTATACTGTTCTCCATAGTGGCCATACCAAATTACATCCCTACCAACAGTGCAAGAGGGTTCCCTTTTCTCCACACCCTCTCCAGCATTTATTATTTGTAGATTTTTTGATGATGGCCATTCTGAGCAGTATGAGGCAATACCTCATTGTAGTTTTGATTTGGACTTCTCTAATAATTAGTGATGTTGAGCATCTTTTCATGTGATTCTTGGCCATCTGTATGTCTTCTTTGGAGAAATGCCTATTTAGATATATCACCCATTTTTTATTTTTTTTTAATTGGGCTGCATGGGCTGTTTGTATATTTTGGAAATTAATCCCTTGTTGGTTCCTTCATTTGCAAGTATTTTCTCCCATTCTGTGGGTCGTCTTTACGTTTTGTTTATGGTTTCCTCTGTTGTGCAAAGGCTTTTAACTTTAATTAGGTCCCATATATTTATTTTTGTTTTTATTTCATTATTCTAGGAGGTGGATCAAAAAAGATCTTGCTGCAATTTATGTCAGAGAGTGTTCTGCCTATGTTTTCCTTTAAGAGTTTTATAGTATCTGGTCTTACATTGAGTCTTTAATCCATTTTGAGTTTTTTATTTTGTATGGTGTTAGGGAGTATTCTAATATTCATTTAATGTAGCCGTTCAGTTTTCCCAGCACCACTTATTGAAGAGACTGTCTTTTCTCTATTGTATATTCTTGCCTCCTTTGTCATAGATTAGGTGACCATAGGTGCATGGGTTTACCTCTGGACTTTCTATCCCGTTCCATTGATCTATATTTCTGTTTTTGTGCCAGTAACATACTGTTTTGATGACTGTAGCTTTGTAGTATAGTCTGAAGTCAGGGAGCCTGATTCCTCCAGCTCCATTAATGACCTATCTGAATGTGTTTTGTTTTATTATATGCAAGTTTTATTTTTGTAATTTTAAAATTCATATATACATATTTTTCAGTAGAACATAAATATCAATGTTTTCCTTTTATGAGAAATCCACATTCATCTTAAGAGTTGTCCTCATCCCCAGAGTTTGACATCAACAGTTACAATTTTACTATATACACTTTTCCTGTGGACATGGTTAATTGATAAAGGGCTGGACAGTTGACACCAACATGGGCCAAATTCTGTATTCCATTGATTTGTAACAAAGACACTGATCATCCTGTTTGCTCATACAAACATGAAATTGAGAGCTGTGGCATGGACATATGAATGGAGAAATAGAAAGCTATCTGCAGAGATGAATGCAACAGACAAGTGACTATGTTTTCTGAAGGGGAGAAAACAAGTGAGTAGTCACTTGATTTCCTGATAGCTTTGCAGTTCCTGATTCTAGCCAGTCCTTAGGAAGTCCAGTCACACTCCTTGCCCTTATGTTGTATAAGACATGTCTATATCCAAGTGATAAAGTATCCACTTTTGCTTATGAAAATATACATTATCAGACATAATACAAGCTTATTTGTCCAGTCCAATAAGATAGCAGAGTCAAGAGGAAGACAAAGGACTGGTAGACTTTGATAGAAGCATCAGTGGTGTTCGGAAAAAGTTCCTAAGAGCAGATTCTGCTCAGATGCAACTCTGTGAAAGAAGGAGCAGGGTTTGGGAAGGGATTTATGAACCTTGATAGAAGAGATTTATCTTAAGATTCAGAATCATTAGGGTTAGTGAGCTAGGGTGGGTGAATTGGATTGTCAAACTCAAGAAAAAAGGGAATAACCTAATGTCGATAATTTAGGGGAGTCCCTTATCTTAAGTCCCAATATTTCACATGAATTCATTTCCTCTAAGGGTAGATTTATTCCAACATGAAGTAAAGAAACAAATGTGCAAATGAACAACAGAGAAAGATGGACTAAATGACTTAGAGCAGTGGTTCTCTAAGTGTGAACCAAGAACTAGCAGTATCAGTACTACTTGGAAACTTACTAGAAATACACTCTCTGCTCTCCTCCCTAGACCTCAAGCACCAAACCTATATCCTGTTTCATATATTTGGAAGCAAAAATTGGGATATAGGCTCAGAACAGGGTTTGATTAAATGAAATTAGGATGCTCCCTGAAACTTCAGCACACATTTACCAAATTTCACTGCTTAGCTACCACAGTGAAATTTCATCTTCTCCTTAAAAAATACCTCTAATAACACAATTTATTTTTTCATTATTATACTATTTTAGCTATGAGCAATAATTACAGTCATAATTTACTGAGCAGTAAATTCAATTTAGTGTTATCTACATAATGAAAAGATAATACAATTCAATTTAGTATTATATCAGGGTTAACCCAAGTATCAATACAATAGTATGTGTATCATGGAAGATACACAAATATTTCTTATATTAATATGTGTGCATTCATTCTCCTGTGAATTAGAAAAATACTGCTTCCATTTATAGTTTTCTTTTTAAATACAATAGTCAAAATATGGGTACATTTATAGAAACATTAAGTAAATTATAGGTGATATGTAAATATGGCGATGATTGTGAAAGTATTCATGGGAAAATAATATTTGAGAGAAGTTGTTTTTTATCATTCAATCATCAAAATAGTGCCATAAAACAGGTATTATCTCCAAGGATCAGAGAGTTTCTGTAACTCTCCCAGAATCCTACAGCTTGTGTGTCCAGATTTAACATTTAAACCCAGAGCTGATACCCAAATCCATGTCCTTAATCTTATGTTATATCCTCTTCTGCATTTCCAGTTTTATATTTCCCCAAAATATATACATTTGACCCTTGAACAACACAGGTTTGAACTGCGTTGGTTCACTTATATATGGATATTTTCAATGTAAATACTAGAGTAGACAAGATCCGAGGTTAGTTAAATCTGTGGATATGAGGAATTGCATATACAGCAGGCCAGCTATAAGTTACACATCGGTTTGAGACTGCATGGAGGGTCAGCATCCTAACCCCTGCATTGTTCAAGGGTCAAAATGTGTATACATGAAATATATACAAGTAACTGTCTATATATCATTATCATGATAATTTTTAATCTTTTCCTAATTTTAATTGTTTCAATCGCACTACCCTGTACTGTATGCATATTATTAAATATCCTCTCTGTCATTATTCCTGGGTTAAACTTTTTGAAATTCTCTTCATATTATAATGTAAATTTCTATAAATTAGGATTGTGTCTGTTTATTTATATCATGAAATAAAATGCATACACAATAAAATGCTATGTGCATACAGTACTTGGTCGTGTGTGTGTGTGCGTGTGTGTGTGTGTAATCCTTAAATATGACCAAATTTGGTGGCATATGGTGCGCTAGTAAGCAACCAAAAAAATATCAGATAGCATTTTCCTTGGGAGTGGACAATCTTTGATGGACACATTGATTCCATTCATTGCAACTGAGGAATAAAGTGCTGGAAAGAGAAAAATTATGTTTCCTGTCAACGAGGAGTTTCCATTAGTGAAAGAGTAAGTGAAACTTGTAACACAATTATAAGTAAACTGTGGGTAAATGTATGCTGTATGTGGGTCTGTGTTTTGTTTGTAAGTGCACATTTACAATTTAGAGAGGTAAGGGTAAAGAGAAGAAGGGAGGAAAGAATGAAGAAAGTGTTAAAATTTAGATTCTCTACAGAAGAGCAATGACTCGTTCACAGTATAAGTGATTTAGAGATGTGGAATTCTGTGGCGAGTGAAAAGAGCAAGTAATTGGCATAGGGAACTTGGAGAGCAGACAGGGATTTCAGGCTTTCATTACTTATTTATTGCATTTACTCATTTATTCAACAAATGCATAATGAATGCCACTACAGTATGTGCAAAGTGCACTGGGAGGTGCTGGAATATAAATAAATCCACGTCTAGAGTAAAACAGAACAGATCGTAATGGTAGGTAGATCTTTGGAGAAATACAAATGGTGATGATCTTGATTACAAATTAGAAAAGGGGAAGATACTTGTCCACATAAAATAATGATGTCAATAACTATAAAAGTGAAAATAAATAAAAGATTGTGAGATAAACTTTATGTTTCTGATATGAACCTTTGAAATCTCAAATGGACACTGAAAGTAATTTTAACAGAGAAGTGTTTTTCACACACCCAAATAAGCCTCTCACTTTAGCTTTTAAGGTTACTCTTTCAAGAATATCCTAAATCATACACATTAAATTCACATTTTTTTAAAGAGAAAATAGCATTTATTTGTACTTTTCTGGGAGAAACCTAAGTTTATATCCTATTAAGTATATAATCTTTCTAAGCATTTAGTTCCTTATGTAACATGGGTATGATAATACTACCTACCTTATTTGTTTTCTCATCAATAATATCAGTACAATAGTAACAACTGCCTTTAAAGACAGTTCAGAGTTTCAATAAAATAAACTATATAAAGAATCTAGCTCAGCAGCTGGCACATAATTAGGGCTCCATAAATATTAGCTAATGTTGTCATTATTATCCCAGTTAACCTCAATACATTTTTGCTAATTTTGAATGTACGCTGAGAAACTTTGGGGAAAGAAATCGATCCATTGCCAAGCAACTGAATAATTAAAAACAATATTACTGTATTAATGTGCAATTAGGTAATCACTTTTAGGAATAAAATTGGCTAAAAATAAGGAAACTAAAATTCTTTACAACTTATCCCATAAATCTCTATAAAGTTAAGGTTATTTTGTGATCCCAGAGTCCCCAATCATTTATGATAGTTTATGTTATGGGAATTCAATGACATGGAAGTATAATTCAGAACTTTTGCATCTGACTATGAAAGAGTGACAGGTATGAAACTTGCCTTTCTGAAATAAGAGATAGAAACTTGACTGAATATAGGAAAGGACTGTTTTCAAACATTTGAACAAGAAGTGTAGGACTATGATCCCTGAGGGAAGAGAAAGAAGTAGTCCACCTTAAAAACTGCCACAGCTTGCTACCTAGAGCCAATTTCAGAACAATGGCACAGGAAGGAGGAACCTGAGCAGAGAATGGAGATCTTGATAAGCTTAAGATACACTGATTGGAGTTTGGGGAAGCGAAATCAGCTGTAATTTGTGGGACAGAGTACTGAGTGGGAGGGAGATACAGAAAAAAAGGGCTCCAGTAGTCTGCATAGGAGGTTTGCAGAGTTTTCAGCTAAATAGTAATCACCATTTTCAAAGGGAAATATTCCATCAGCTGAAGCAAAACAAAACAAAAAGAGTTGGATATCTATAAGCAAAACCTTCTAGAACTCACGGGAAGTAGTGAGACCTTGTTGAACACTGAGGCAATCAGCAGAGCTGCCAGAGAGTCACACCTAAATATTAAGACTAAACCAGCTTTACTGTAAAGGTTACTGTAAATATGCTCTAACAAAGCTTAAAAATAAAAGAGGGTTTTTAAGAGAAGTAAAAGGAAAAAGATAAGCTGATCAATAAATAACTGAGCTGCTTGACTAAAGAAACTTATATCATAGATGTACAAAAAAGTAGCATACATTATGACCCATAATCACAAGGAAAATCCGTCAATAAAAACAAACCAAGAAATGGCAAAGATAATGGAAATAGCAGTGAAGGAATTTTAAAAAAGCAATTACAGTTATTCTAAATATGCTCAAGGATTTAAATAAAAGCATTAACATAATGAGGAGAAAAACAGGAGATAAGAAGAAGAACCAAATGGAAATTCTGGAGGTGAAAAACACATCATGTGTATTTAAAACTAATAGAATGTCTTAATATCATATGAAATACTAAAGAAGAAAAGATCAATGGACTTGAAGTTAAAAATAATAGAAATTACCTAAACAGAAGTCCAGAAAAACCAAAACACTAAAAAAATAAACGCACAGACTTCTGGTTTCAGTTTTGACATTTAAAGACCTTGAAACTCATCATGCTTGCCCTTATAAACAGAAAAATCCAAACACTGAAAATCAATGACTTTTCTTCAATCCATCAGTTAACCAAGCTTGAGGACAAACTAAGACTCCGAAATCTGGAGAGAGAGAAGAATAAAAGGAATCACAGCCAAGATTTACTTAATTGGGGCAGAAGATAGAAACTAGTAGGACAACTTAAGTGATAAATTTAAGGAATTGCTGGAGGCTGAGTGTGGACTAGCATGAAAGTGGGAAACTCCTGGGCCCTCACCCAGGGATCTCTGACACTTTAGTGAGCTTTACCAACTGGTGAAGATCAGAGAATGATTCTCTCATGGTTCTGGAAAGGAGAAGGAAAGATGAATCCTTGAGAAATATGCCCAGAACATTCTCCATAGCAAAGGCATGCTCTCCAAGAGAAAAGACTTTACCAGATTCTTCCAGCTGGTAGAAAATCATTTTGTCCCGCTCTCATCTTCCTGTCTTCTTCTAAAGGGGGAAAAAAAGCTGTGCCACTGGAGAAAAACTCTTGAAGGTCAAAGCCCGACCCAGAAACACATAAATGATTTAGCCATAAGATTATACAATGCATCCCCTCCCTCCACATTACAACCACACCAACAGGGCTCTGCATAATAACAGTGAATTACAGCTGAAACAGCATAAAGTCACAGTGTCTCTAAGAAGAAGTACTTAGGGAAGCCCAGACCAGATTCAACAAAGGAGCCAAAGATAGCAGTTGAAGAATTTGAAGGCTCTGTAATCTACAGCTTCAGCTAACATTAAACACAGACCAAGTCCTAGCCAAGATTAAAATAAATCCTCACATTAAAAGCCTGTTTACCGGGCTTCCCTGGTGGCGCGGTGGTTGGAGTCCGCCTGCCGATGCGGGGGACAAGGGTTTGTGCCCCGGTCCGGGAAGATCCCACATGCTGCGGAGCGGCTGGGCCGGTGAGCCATGGCCAATGAGCTTGCGCGTCCGGAGCCTGTGCTCCACAACGGGAGAGGCCACAACAGTGAGAGGCCCGCGTACCGCCAAAAAAAAAAAAAGCCTGTTTACCTGTTTTTTTTTTCCTAATCTATGTGTCCGAAGTGAGGGAAGTTAACTAAATTTGTTGTGGCAATCATTTTGCAATGCACACAAGTCATTATGGTGTACACCTTAAACTTATATAGAACTATATGCCAATTATATCTAAATAAAATGAAAGAAAAAATAATTATATATGAGAAAAAAGTCTGTTTGCCTCAGTTCTTATTACATGATAGAAGATATCCAGTATTCAACAAAAAATTACAGGCATGCTAAAAGGCAAGGAATAGCACAGTCTAAAGCGACAAAGCAAACAACAGCATGAAATTCAGATATGACACAGATGTTGGAATTATCAGATGATAAATCTAAAATAACCATGATTAAGAAGGTATTTTTTAATGATAAATTTAAAATAACTATGATGAAGAAGGTACACTACTTCCATATTAATGGATAGGATGACTCAGTATTGTTGAAATGTCAGTTCTCCCCTACTTGGTCTATAGATTCTGCACAATATCAATAAAATTCCAGTAAATTATTTCATGACTATCAACAAACTGATTCTAAAATTTATATGGAAAGGCAAATTAACCTAGCATGGCCAATACAATATTGAAGAACAAATTCAAAGGAATGGCATTACCCCAAAATTCAAGATTTAGTATAAAGCTACAGTAATCAAAGAAGTATGGTATTGGCATAAGGATAAAGCTTATAGATCAATGGAGTAGAACCGATGGTATAAATCGTCAATATCAGGAATAAAAAAGCAGCCATCTGTACAGATCCTACAAACACTAAAAGAAAATGAGAAGAAAAGATTAAAGGACAATTTTTGCCAATAAATATGAAAAGTTAGATGAAATGAACAATTTCCATAAAAGAAACATTTTTACCAACAAAAATGTAAAATACAAAAGGAAAAAATATGAATAGTCCCATATGTATATAAAAAAATAAAAATGCTGTTAACCTTCCAACAAGGAAAAAAAATCAAATCAAGATCGCTTTACTGATGAATTATTTCAAACATAAGATAAAAATGTTAGACAAACTATTTCAGAAAATAAATGGAAAGAGCAATTCCTTTTATCTTATTAGGCCAGAATTAATGAGATACTAAACCAAGTCAAAGGTAATCCAAGGAAAGAAAAGTAATGTCCGTAGGTGCAAAAATATTTATCAAAAATTAGCACATGAGATCCAGCAACATGTAAAATATATAATACCAAGTGGGATTTATCCTAGGAATCAAAGACTCCTTTAACATGAGGATTTTAATAAACATACTTCACAATATAGTCAAAACAGAAAGGAAATACCATATGTTTACCTCAAATGATACATTAAAAGCATTTCATAAATTTTAGTACACATTCATTATAAGAACTTTCAGAAAACTAGGAATTAAATAGATTTTCTCAATGTGATAATGAGTATCTATGAAAAACTTACAATATTACACTTAATGGTGAACAAGTGAATCTTTGTCCTTTAAGTTTGGGAGCAATGCACGGATGTCTGCTGCCTCGACTTCTGGTCAATATTGTACTAAAAGTTTTGGTCAGTGCAAGAACATAAGAAAAAAAGAAGTCTATAGAATAGAAAGGTAGAAAATGGAAGAAGTAAAAATGCCATTATTCCTGGAAGATATGATTGTGTGCATAGAAAATCTAAAAGAATATACACACAAAAAACTCATACTACTAGAAATAATAAGTGGATTCAGTATGGCTGCAAGACATAAGATCAGTATACAGAAAAATAAATGGCACTTTAATATCTTATCAAGGAACAATTATAAAGTAATTTTTTGAATATCATTTATATCTGCATTAAAAAACACCAACTTCCTAGGGATGAATGCAATGGAAGTTGGGCAATATCATTACAATGAAAACTACAGCATTTAAAGAAATTAGAGAGGACCTAAATAAATATATAGATATACACTGTTCATGTTTTGGAAGATTCAATAGTATTCAGATATCATTTTTTTTCCAAATTGATGTATAGTTTCAATGCAATCATTATCAAAATTTTCCCATCTTTTTTAGTATAAGTTGATAAACTGTTGTTAAAATTTATACGGAAATAACAAAGATTAGGAATGGGCAAACAATTTTGAAAAAGAGAATAAAGTCAAATTCAAAAGAAGAGCAAAATTTACCCCTGATTGCAAGACCTTCTATAAAGCTCTAGTAATGAAGACAGTGCAGTTTTGGTATGAGAGTAGACAACTTGCTCAAAGGAACAGAATAGAGAGTCCCGAAATAGACCCATAGTATGTAGCCAACTGAAATTTTGACAAAGGTGCCAATCGAGTTTAGTGTGGAAAGGAAAAAGCTTTTTAACAAATGGTGCTGGTATAACTGAACATCTATACGGGAAAAAAAAAAAAATCAACATATTTTACTCCATATCCTTTCTGTACAAAAATAATTTTATGATAGTTCTTAGATCATATGAAAAAACTGAATTTGGCTGAATCTCAAAAATATTATGGAGAGCTAAATGAGCCAGATGCAAGAGTACAGACTCTGTGAATTCCATTTATGTGAAGTTGTAAAAGAGGCAATACTTGATCTACAGTGTCAGAACACAAAAGAAGTGGTTGCCTGGAGGTGGACATGAGTGCACATTTGACAAAACTCATTAAGCTATACACTTAAGTAGGTTCATATTATTGTATATGAATTGTACCTCAAAAGAGTCATTTAAAATATCATTTAATGTCTAAAATTACAATAAAGTTAATAAATAAACTACATTTCAATCACAAGTTATTACAGGACAATACATCCACTGATTAAATCAGAGAAAGTTTCCAGGACATGGAGGAAACTTTGATATGGTTTTGTTTCTTCGATGCCTGAAAAACTGCTTTGTATTCTCAGATGACCTACAAAAGTTCAATGCTAAAGACAGATGCACTTTACAGTAGTTTGACATGTTCATTCTTACACCGCACATATGTATTGAAAGAGTGCATATAGTATTTCAGTGATTCATCCTCGCCATACTCCAATTTATGAATGTTAATGCTGAAACTCATATAGGAGCCGGGACTAAAGAAGAGGAAAAAAGTGAGGGAGAGAGAAAGAACACTTTTAAAAATAGTGGAAATTAGACATTAATAGTGTATGTTGATTTTTAATCCCTGTCACAGCTCTAGGTGAATGCAGCATTTTCTGCAGTGATTTTTCATTTAATGTCCACCCTGAGTCTCAGTAATAGATGAAAGGAAATTAGCTTATTCAAAAGAAGTTTTGAAGGAAAGAAGCTAATGTTAGTGAGATTTTAAAAATTCCCAAGTGTATCTGACTCATTCATTTGATAATGTCAGTGCTTAGTACTGAGTCTGGCACGTGTGAAGCATTTAATTAATGTTAGTTCTCGTGGTGATGATAAAGATGGTAATATACGGTATGGTACTCTTTCTACCTCTCAAAGAGTGAAAAATATAAATAAACAGAACTAAACAACTTTTGTTTTCATTATAACTTATTCTCTAATAGTACTAAACGTGATGACAAGTTACAAAGAAAACAAAATTGTTTTGTTTTTAAAGGACCGTTACACTTCACTTGAAAATTTGTTTGTTTCTAGATAGGAAGTTTGGAGAGATTCAGATAAAGAGGTGGCTTTTTTTTTTTTTTTTTTTTGCGGTATGCGGGCCTCTCACTGTTGTGGCCTTTCCCGTTGCGGAGCACAGGCTCCGGACGCGCAGGCTCAGTGGCCATGGCTCACGGGCCCAGCCGCTCCGCGGCATGTGGGATCTTGACGGACTGGGACACGAACCCGTGTCCCCTGCATTGGCAGGTGGACTCTCAACCACTGCGCCACCAGGGAAGCCCAAAGAGGTGGCCTTTGACTTGAGAACTACCATGAGGATCTAGACTTATAAAAAAGGGAAGAGAGACCTGCCTAGATGGTAGGAACAGTATGGATAAAGGCACTGCAGAGAGAAAACAGGCTACATTTAGAAAACAAAAAGTACTCCACCTGTCTATGGCACAGGATTAAGGAAAGAAATTCCTGCTGCTACAATATCCAACAGCCACAAATTCCTGCCATCATTTATTAAGTGCCTTATCTGCATTACTTCATGTCGTTTTTACGGCCTCCGTTTGTCCCTGCTCTGTTGACTAACTTGCCCAAATTCTAAAGCAAGTAAGGGGCAGAATTAGAATTTGATGTCTACATGACCTCATATCCCCCACTGGAAGACTTAAGAGGTGTAAAGAAATGACAGGGTTGGCGAGAACTCGAAGATTTAGGACAAAATTGAGGGTATGTGTTTATTTCTGTGCTGGGTCATGCACTTTACAATTAAGTCAGTGAGAAATGATGGCTTGTACCAGCTTTTAAAAAGGAAAACACAGGAAATTATATTGTTTTAAGCAACTACTAATTTATATAATATTTCAAAATATATCCAATACTGAAGCACATGTGGTAGTTGTAAAATCAGCCAAAGTCAAGGACTTTTATTAATACATCTGATAATTAGCAGAAGTTTAAACCTTTCTTCGGTTTCTGACATTTAACTCTTGCCCTACAAAATGGGCTCCTAGAGCTGAAAGTAGCTCCCTGATGGCATTGGCCAAATTGTCTATTTAGACTCTTAGTTCTTTTAAAATACTGGGTACCAAAATTCCTTTGAAGTTAATAGCTTTAAAATATAGGCTATTAACCAGAACTGGCATGCACTGCTGGTGGGAGTGTAAAATGATATAACCGCTTTAGAAGTGAGTCTAGTGGATTCTCAAAAAGTTAACCAGAACTAACTCTAAGACCCAGCAATTCCATTTCTAAATATTTACCCCCAAAGAAAAAAGCATACAGGCACAAAAATGAGTTGTATAAAATTGGTCATAAACACTTATTCATAATAACCTCAAATTAAAACTAACCCAAATATCCATCAAAGGGAGAATAGATAAACAAAGTGTAATATATTCCTACAACCAAATACTAGTCAGCAGTAAAACGGAACAGGTTACTTATATATGTAGAAGCTCAAAAACATGTTGGTAAGCCAAAGAGACTAGAGACAGTATGCGAACAGTTTGATTCTATCTATATGAAGTCCTAGAACAGACAAAACTAATCGTTGGTAAAAGAAATAAGAACAATTGCCACAGGTGCTGCTTGAGAAAGGTTATGACAGAAGTTTCTGGGAAGTTGAGAAAATTCTATGTCTAGATAGAATGAGACTCAGTGAGTCTTGACATGTATGCATTTGTCAAGACTCACTGAGTTTAAGATACATGCTTAATAATTTATACATAAGTTTAAAATGTTTAAAATATTTGCTCTAACATCCCATTGGAATCAACAACTTCAAAATGTTAACTACTTTAAAATCCCTCTGGAATATACTTTGGAGGAAGCGTATGCTTTACAATTGACCAACTGAATTTGGATCTGGACATAGTCTTAATAACATTTGAAATATTTTTAAAATACTTAAGTGAAGATCAAGTTGCAGAATTAGTGTGTGTATATCTACAGTGTAAATCCACTCATTCATACCCAAAATGTTCAATGAATGAATAAAATCTGAAATGATACACAGTGAAGTACAAGTGTGAGCTTCCAATGTGAAGTCTCAGTTTAGCAGTAAACATTAGGAGACAAGGAAGGATAAGAAGGGAGGAAGTATTTCATACTGCTCAAACATTTCAAAGAGAATGTACTAATTTGTACCAATATTACAATTTTTAAGGGAGGAAACGTTTCAATATGTATAGCAAACAAATTATACATTTTTAGATTACTTAGCAATAGAATAATTATTTCTTCACTCATATACTCAAGCATACTCATAGTGATTTAATGACCTGAACATTTTTAAATCATGTTGTCATATTTTACTTTTAGTTAAATTTACAGTTCTTCAAGAATTAATTCTCAACAAGATTTCTTCTTCTGTTTTCAAATATACAGATGTACTACTGTTTCTTCAGAACACAATTTTTTTTTCTATGTTGGATATAGAAATATTAATTTTGGATATAGGCAGCTAGTATTTCAAGATCACTTTTACTGAAATATAAATTACATACCATAAAATGCCCCCATTGTACATGTACAGTTAATGACTTTTGGCAAGTAGATGCACTCATATAATGCCCATCACATTCAAGATATAGCATGTCCATCACCTCAAAAAGTCGTGTCAATCCTTTCCCAATCAATGCCACATCCAACGCCCAGCCCTATTCCACCACTCTTGTTTTCTGTCACTATAGATCAGGGAACTGAGTTTGCAAAGTCCATAAAACACTAGGCATCTCTGGTCTCCATTTTAATCAAGATAAATGATTTCAACTGATAAGAGGTAAGAATATGTAATTCAGAAAAGACTTTCTTCTGCTGTCCCATCTCTGTGTCCCTCCTCTATGCAGAAATGTGGCAAAGGAAAACGATGGCAGCTGATGGCAGCTGAATCTGCGCACAGCATATGTTAGTACATTTGAACACTCTTGTCTCTGTTCATAGTTCTTCAGACTACGATGCTGTATCCAAATATACTATACACTATACACTTATATGCATTTATCCAGAATGTACAAATAAAATAAGCTTTTTTGTTTCAGTTATTAGAAATATTCTTAATCCTGCTGAGTTAGTTTGAGGGTGGTTGATAAAGACACAGGAGGTGATAGAAAGAGTTAAGCTAATATTTAATTGTTACATGTTGTGTAGACAGAGATGCTTGCAGCTTCACTGAAGATCTTTCAATAACCCAAACACACAAAAACATAAGGTTCTTTTCACCAATTCAGTTCTCCAAAGCAACTGATATAGAACCTAGGAAAACAGCAGAAACTGAAAATAAAATATTTTCTTACCCCTTCAAAAAATTATCTGTCAGAATCCTGCCATATGTATCCTGAGGGATATATAAGCAACGGATAGTTTGCATACATCATCACCACCACTTGTACTGACATAGTCATTCCTGCCTTGAAAAGCCTACCTATTTTCTTTGTCCTGAATCTGCACTTTGCTCTTGAGATTCCTCTCTGTTATCAAACATTTGTAGTGAAAAAAATGTTTCCTGGGTTGAGTAAGCAAATGATAGTTATTATCCCTTAGAGCTGTGCAGTGCACAACTTGAACAGCCATATGTGGCGAATATGTGCATATCCTCAGCATTTTGCAATAGAAAATGATCCACTAATGACTGCCAGTTCTCCATTCTATTTTATAGGGGCTACTATGCTCTGCACTGCTTTTACATTTCCTTTGGCAATACTACAGCTTTATGCAGAAATTGCATAGAATATGAAAAGTATTCTATTATCCCATAAAAATCTTCCAAAATAGGGTATTAATATATTCACTGTTGAAGCAGTCTCTGCCCAGATAGTGCTGATAATTGTGCGCTGCAATGACGTGGCATAGTCTGGCTGGTGCAGTGAAAAAACTTCAAATGTTAAGCCAGTTTCTGTAGCTCTTCTGATGATGCTTTGCTGTGTTGTGGAGTGGCATGACTTGCATGAAATGCTGACAGCACCATAGACTTGACTGTTATTTTAGAGTTTTTGAAAAATATCCTGTGTACTCTGAGGTACATTTAATTATGCTTTTATATGCTTGTGACATATGCATTACTATTGTCCTCTGTTTGAACTGTAAACTCCTTGAAAATATTTAATACCCTTTTCAGCATTACTCATAATTTCTAAAAATCCTTCGATAAATTTTTGGATGGCTGATTAATTGAAACATGAATGAAAGTATGTGTTTTAGTATCCCATTGATTAAGTGGGTCATTATCTTATTAAAACAGAATAATGTATTACTAAAACAGGAATTATTTAATACCATTCAACTCAAAGTCACAAAATACTTCAATTCACTTTTAAAGAAGAGAGAAAAGAAGTTGAAACATGTGAAAAAAATACTATATTCTACATCTGACAACTGAATTATTAGTAACTTAAAACAGTCATTTCTGGAAACTTAGCCTTATAACCTATACTGCTTTTTATTTTTGTGTATAAAAATACCAACAGACATTGTAATTTTTATTACTTTTTAGCTTTCAAAATTTCCTCTATATTATCTTTGATATTAGATACCACACATCAGGTCTGGTATCAGATTTTTAAATATTATGTTAAAATTAAAGTGGGTGACGTACAGTAATCAGAAGCACTGAAAATTACCCTGTATCTAGCTGAATTCCATTCTATGTGTCACAAATTCTAAAAGACCAACTTCTCTTTATACAAATTCATTTCAGACAGTAAGTTTCTAGATAGTAAAAAATCAAATCCACTTAGTATCATCCCCTGTTTTCTCTCCAGCATAGTGGCAATATTCAGAGAAACCAAGCCTTAATCTTTTGGCTACATTCTGAAGGTGTTCCCATGTGGGACTGAGTTAGATTGCATAGTGTGGAAGATGGATTATTCAAAGAAATATATATATAAGGAAAGATCATGCTGTCCTTTTACTTGTGACTCTAATATACAATCATGGCTTCTCCAATAAATCTATCTGTAAATTCTTGTGCATTCTTACATTTCATGTCTAAATGTAACATAGCTACTCAGAAAATATATGTATAAGATCTAACATTTGTCAAATGTTTCCTATAGGTCAGGTATATTTAAGTGCTTTAAATGTATTTTCTCATTTAATCCTCTCCAAAGTTCTATAATATATGCACCCTTAGTATCCCCCACCCCCTCGCATTTTACAGATGAGGAAAGTGAAGCCCAGGATTGCCCAGTATCCTGCAATTAAAATAATGGCACTGAGGCTTGACCTAAGTTAGTGTAACTCCAGAGTCAGCTGTTAGCTTTCACATTACACTATTATTTGAAAGAGCTCATATATCCCATAACATTGTCTCTTGCTTTAAAAATACAGTGCTTTGGAATTGAGTAGAAATTGTGAAGCCATAGAAGGAGAAACATAGGCTTGATTCACAAAATTCTTTTACATATTTTCTCATGTAGAAATTGGGAGCATTATATATGTTTTAACTTAGAAATAGATATAATTAGGAACAAAGACACATGTCAGCAATTATATAATAGATAAGACTTAAATACAAGACATATGGGCCTTGTTACATTATTTGTCCAGAATACACTTCATCATGAAACCTGAGTCCTTGTTGTATTAGACAATAATGATAAAAACTCTAAGTTATGGGCTTTTTGATTATTTTGGTGACTTCATCCAAATAGATTGGGATGGTACAGAGATGTATCAATTACACAGAAGATAAATTTCAAAATTTTAAGAAAATGCTTTCAACGCCAACTTCTTATCTCATGAAATCAGATAAATGATAACCTATAATGACTAAACACTTTCTTTTCAGAGGAACGTCAGATCTGATTTTTTTTAATCTACTCATAAGCCATCTTGTTGGCACAGCAGTCACAGACATTAGATCAAACACAAACTCTGGCAACAACACATAGTGTCCTTCATAAAATATTGTTATGTATCCAAATGCCACATTATATAAAATTGGCATAAGAGAATTCACATTTCGGTAAGCTAATAAAATTGGTATCCAGAGGCTCTAATTTTTACTACAGGAACACTGTATACTCAGCACTTGGATAGTGGGCATGGCCAATGTTCTGAAACGGTTCCAACAAGAGAAGGAATACAAAACCCTACCAATAAATCTAGCCAAGAAGAACTAAAGAAGCGATGTTAATCCAACCAAGAATTTGCTTTTGTTTTCTAATTATAACTATCAGCCAAATCTGAAGTGTATGAAAGCCAAAGAGTCTGAGAAAAAAGAGACAAGATAAAAGAAAAGAAGATAGAGGAAAGGAAAAAAATGGACAAAAATAGAAAGAAAACAAGGATGTAAAAAGCTGGTAGTCATGGCCAGTGGAGATGTAGAGAGACTAGGAAAAATTACTTGAGTATACAGCAGGTGTAAGTGGTGGTCATAAGCAGAATACACCATTCATAAATGTATTTTCATATGCTAATTAACTGGCCCTTAGGAGCTCCCCTCACAAAATTCATTTTTTTTTATAACTGCCATCCAGTAATCAATGTTATTAAAGACGATCCTGATTTTGGGACCTGTCAAGCAAAGTCAAGTGTGTTCTACGTCTTAAGGAAGAACAGAATACATTACATTTAAAGAAAAAATTGCATCCAAGTGGATAACATTTAAAGTTATGCCAATTAAAGAGAAAATGCCCATTTATCCAAACTTTCATTGTTCTCCAGTGCCTAGTAAACTTGGCACACCGTAGAACTACATCACAGTAAAACCCTGTTGCTGAGATGTGGGTCTCCTAATGCATCATTTAGATTTTCTATAATTTTACCAATATCCTCAATGACAAAAGGAAATTATGTAACCTAAAATGAGAAACGTCTACTAATAACTTCAGAAAGAAATTTTAGTGGAAATGTTAGTGGTATTTTACCATATGGCATATAGACGATTCATTTTATTAATGATACTATTAACACAAACAATAACGTGAATAAATAATAGAGTCTTGTACATTTCTTAAAATGACATTGGCTCAACAAAGCAGAAAAGTACTACATTCTTAAATCAAAAACAGTAATGGAAAGTCCACATTTTATCTGATTTTTAAAATGACTTACCATGCATCAGTATCTGTACTTTCCTTTTCACCAGAATTGATCAAAAACTCTAAAGATAGTAGCCACTGGGCATTATTTGAGGAGCATCAGGAAGAATTCTTCCCTTCCCCAGCGCACCAAAAGATGGACAGCAAAAACCTGTCTGTTCCCTTCGTATTTTTTAAGGTAAAAATTATTACTCATTGTGTGTGTATGATTTGTCATGAGACAGAAGGAAGAAGTGGTGTAATAACCGATGGCCAGGAACCTCAAAGATTGAAAAGAGACTGAAATCGTAATACATACCAAACAGAAGTTGACGCATGCCCTCAATTCTTTACCACCTTGCCATTATCTCCAAGCAACCTGTTAGACAATCAATTGTGCTTAGTCATCATAATAGTAGTGGTTGAAAGCTAGGTATACACAACGGAGCAATAGCTTTGCAAACATAATTGAATCTACAAAGAAAAGTACATCATTGTTATAAATCAACTCAAATACATTTTTTAAAAAGCAGAGTGGTGGAGATGAAAAAATTCTAAATCATGCAACAATGTATCTTTTAAAAAATACACCCTGGTCTTCAAAAACCTGACTGAACTATTCTGAATGACAAAAAGAACTAAGGCATTGGCTTTTGATTTTCCTGCTGAGAGCTTATAGGAATTATTCAGTCATTTGAATGAAAGCTTCCATGTTTAATTGCAGCAGATGGTCTCAGTCTTTTTCACCTGCTGATCATAGAATGTTCATGTGCAAACATCCAAAGAGATGATCTTTTCTGTGATAGTTTTCAAATATAAGGAATTTTTTTCCTCATTTGAGAATAATTATTTCCATGAATAAAAGTGAAAATCCAGCTATTGATTATACAATTATTGTATTTGATAAAACTTAAAACACCATTAATTATAAGACAAACCAATAACTTATATTCCCCTGAAAAACAAGAAGAGAGTTGCCAATTTGATGCATTATACATTCATATTGCCTGAAATTTTTTTAAAGATATCGTAGAGATGTTTTAGACTTAGCTAACATCTTTAACATATCACGTTGTGTACACATGAAAAGGGAAATATAAACCAAATAAATTGGGTAGAGTATTCTCAAAATGTTTTCACATTCAGAGTGCAATTCTCCTGAATCCCTTTTCTACTCAGTCATCCATATCCATGTTCTTTTTTATTCCCACAGTATCGTCCCCATCGACAGCACTGGTGATACAGCACTTCTCAAAAGATTGCTCCTCAGTTGTCTCCAGTTTTTTCCTTTAAGCTGCTGCCACACTTCTGGTAAGTTTTTATTCAGTGCTTTCTTGACCTTACACAAGGAATTAATGGGAGGTTTCAGACCACAACCAGGACTCATATTCTTTCTTTAACGTGTTCATACATGGTGTGTCAACTGAAAGGCCAAGGGGTAGTTGTTTTCTCATCGTGTCATCATGAGTGAAATCCAAGTTGGTGCGTGCACAGCAGGTGACAACTTGCACTGCACCTGCTGCCCTGTTGACAATGATTGTTACATCCTATTGATTAATCGACACTCTGTTTTCAGAGTCACTAAATATGTAAGGAGATGTGTATCTTAGCAGCGATAAAATATGAAATTTGGTGAAGTCAACCTAGAACTGATTTCATATTTTTTGAATATATTTGAATATTCAACATGAATAATTTGAGTTAAGTAATTTTTAAATTTTTAAAAATTGCCCCAAATATGTAAGTTTATCTCCTTTAAAGGGGGAAAAATGGTTAATCACATATTGCATGCTACAAAATTTACTTATGTATGATACTTAGGATATATTTTCCACCTCCCCCCACTAGCATGTTAGCCTCACCAGAAGAGGGATTTTGTCTGTTTCATCCACTGAGACATCCCCAGTGTTTTGAATAAGACCCAGTACATGGTTAAGTACTTAATGAGCATTTGTTGAAAAAAATGGATCACAGAGAATTTTGATAATTTAATCTTCATTAGAATATAGTTGTGCCATTACTACTTCCCTTTTTTATTCCTTCATCATGATTCTTATCATATCACAGATTGTGATTATTTGAATAAATCTTGAAGTTCTGAGGTCAGGAATGGTGTCTTACTGCTATCTTTATGAGTAAGGCCCTTAGTGCCTATCATGGTATAAGGCATGCAGTAAGGGCTCAGTAAGTTTTTGTACAATTCTAAGCAAATAGCAAAATATCATAGTTTAGAGAAGTGTTATGCTAAATAACTTTTTTAAATTAAGAATTAATAATTGAATTAGAGAAGACAGGATTCATCAATGAAACCAAGGTATTAAACATGTAACTTTACCAAAAATTCAATATCTAGATTTGATTTTGAAATATTCAATGAGTCTCCATCACTGAATCATCCAGGTACCAATGCTTGATGATTAATGTTGTGTACATTGGGTTTTTACATTACAAGCGTTTAGGTAACTGTGTTTCACATTTAGAGATTTACTTTGGACGGTGTTAAATAGCAGAGATGCAAATTCAATTTAAAAGGGTCTGTGTTAGCTGTGTATTGAACCTCCTGCAGCAATAATAATAACAATGATAACCATAACAATAGCTCCATGAAAGGGTTCAGTCTGGCCAGTACATTAAGTTTCTTCAATATTTAATGTTTATAGGCAACATTACTCATGGAAGTGTATCAGCTATTACATTATAACTCTAAGCATTCCTAAAAGATATAAGGTCCCTTTGTAAAATGTTGAAATAAGTAGTTACACAATTTTCTCTATTACATATTCAGGATTCCCAAGACTCAAAATCCCCAATCTTCTTCATAGCCACTTAGAAGCTAATGTTGATCCCTCTCATTCATACCACCCAGCTTGATTTGCAAAGGGTCTTTACTATATGATGCAAACGGTATGCTATTGCGGAGTGAAGAGTGTTAGTTACAATAAAAAACACCAAATGTTTATGCTTTAGACTCTTTCAGATGAGATACTCAAACAGCATCTAAAGAGGAAGAAAGATAGTATATTTGAGTGCGTATGTTTTAAATTATCCACTTAAAAGAAGCAATGTGTAGTGAAGGTTGGCATGTGGTTTGCTATAGGACTTGATCTTCAGGCATAGCGCTTATTAACAACGGAAAGAAATGCATTCAGAGACTGTAATTCTTCAAAGTGAAAGGAGACTAAATATATATATTTTGAACTGCATAATGTCAGTTTCAGTTGAATTGCATGTTTAAAAATAAAGCTACTGGGACTTGCCTGGTGGTGCAGTGGTTAAGAATCTGCCTGCCGGGCTTCCCTGGTGGCGCAGTGGTTGAGAGTCCGCCTGCCGATGCAGGGGACGCGGGTTCGTGCCCTGGTCCGGGAAGATCCCACATGCCGCGGAGCGGCTGGGCCTGTGAGCCATGGCCATTGAGCCTGCGTGTCCGGAGCCTGTGCGCCTCAGCGGGAGAGGCCACAGCGGTGAGAGGCCCGCGTACCGCAAAAAAAAAAAAAAAAAAAGAATCTGTCTGCCAATGCAGGGGACACAGGTTCGAGCCCTGGTCCTTGAAGATCCCACATGCCGTGGAGCAGCTAAGCCCGCGGGCCATGACTACTGAGCCTGCGCTCCAGAGCCCGTGAGCCACAACTGCTGAGCTCACGCGCCACAACTACTGAAGCCCGTGCACCTAGAGCCTGTGCTCCGCAACAAGAGAAGCCACCGTGATGAGAAGCCCGTGCACTGCAACGAAGAGTAGCCCCTGCTCGCCGCATCTAGAGAAAGCCCCCACGTAGCAACAAAGACCCAATGCAGCCAAAATAAATAAATAAAAATAAATAAAATAAAAATAAAGCTACCTCCTTCAGAATACCTAAGTGTTTATCAGAATGTAGCCTATATCCAAAACTGGTATTATTAGTCATATTAAATAATATTTAAGAGCCATAGCTCCAGTAAAGAAAACTAAAAATTGACAACTGAATATTTCATTAGAACTTGTCAAAAAGCTACAATCAATTAAACATAGTTATATACAATACACTGGAAATATGGACTATAGAACAGTTGATCAGGTCACAAAATGTGAAAGTTAAGATGTACAAAATATAAGTTCCTGCAGTAAATATTTCTCTTAATGATACAACTAAGTTGCATTTTAAAACTGAAATGAGAAGCCTCAAAGGGTGAAACATTCTGGATTGCTTCTCAAGGATACCCAGAAGTTTAGAAGGTTAACTGAAATGTATAAATATTAAAGGTTCTTTGCCACCTTCTAACATTTTTATAACTCTACTCATTGTGAGGTGGAGAAAGTGAGCAGAAAAAATTAAATCAAGAAAACCTATATTAAAGAGGTAATGGTCATATTTGGCAGTGTATCAACCCAATGTAAAAGGAAGTATAACTGCAATTTATGAAAATCTATGTGGGAGAATGCAAATGATCAATGACTAGTTCAATCAGGGATCACTGAAAGAAAACACAACCACTTTGTGCACTGCGTAGCTCTCAGATAATCTATGACTTGCAAGTTTTGCTGCCCTTCTTTCTTCCCACACAAAATGGTTAGCCTCTCCATTCTGCCCACTGATAAATTACAAGTTTCCCGAGCTGACAAGAACCTAAAGAGAAAAATAAAAGTCTTGTGTTCTTGAAGGCACTAGCAAAGCCCCAGGTTGATTCCCTGCAAATGAATTCATCCACTCTCATGTGCTTCTCATGTACTGTGCATTGCCATAAATGTCTTAAATCCATTTTTGATACTGCGAAGCAGCATATTTTATGAAGTATGTGATAAATTCACACATTTGAGATTAGAATTTGGCTGATTGTCCTTTCACACACTAAATAAAAACCAGGTTGATTACTGTAGCACTTTGTCAAAGATACCAAATGAAATTCATATATCAAAATGGAACTAGGACAAACTCACTCCAGATTCACTGTAAATATATAAATCAATTCTTCAAGAAATGTCCTTCTGTAAACCACCATTAAAAACCACGGTGTCTTTCATGGTGTTAGAATCTCTTCTGAAACATAATTTTCATAAACTATTTGAAAAATAGTTCCAGTGGCATGATGTAAATGATTTAAATAGCATTTTCTTTGTGTTTAGTGGTACCAAACTTTTCCTCCTTGATCAGCCTTCTATAAAATATTTATAAAATTGTATCTAAAATGTAAAATCTTTAGTGTTCTTGCCCTTTGTTAACTCTCTACAGAGTGATATAACTAACAGCAGTGAATAAAATGTGAGATAGGGCTTCCCTGGTGGCGCTGTGGTTGAGAGTCCGCCTGCCGATGCAGGGGACGTGGGTTGGTGCCCCGGTCCGGGAAGATCCCACATGCCGCGGAGCGGCTGGGCCCGTGAGCCATGGCCGCTGGGCCTGCGCGTCCGGAGCCTGTGCTCTGCAATGGGAGAGGCCGCAACAGTGAGAGGCCCGCGTAACGCAAAAAAAAAAAAAAAAAAAAATGTGAGATAAATGCATCTGCACAAAAATTACATTGCATCTAAGCAGACTTTGAAGAGAAATATATATTTAAGTTAAAGAGAATTATTTATGGCTTGGCAGTAATTGTTGTAACTGTCATACAATCATCCATATTGATATTCTTTCCTGAAATTAAATTTAAAATAAATTGAATAGCTTTTTGGTAACAAGTCTTTTGGGTTTTTTTTTTTTGTATTTTTTGGTAACAGTTTTTGAGAAGTTGACATAGACAGTTCATTTCTGTGTTTTGAGACTAAAAATAAGACCCATAAGAACACAAAAAGTGGATTGATGTTGAAAATCTCAGCAGCCAAACTTTTCCTGTTCAAGATTTGTCAAATCAAAGAACATCATTACTGTACCTGATATACCTTTCTACAAAAGTTATGACCTATCAGCACTTATTCAAATAGGGTTGAAAGTGGTCTTTACCTGATTGGATAATATAAATCTTGGGACAATAGTAGCAAAACAGCTGAGGAGGAGAAACAAATCTTTTAGTGATCCCATAAATCATGTAAAAGAGCCTTCAGCCCCTATGTACCAGGGTTAAATTTACACATTTTAGCACACTTTAATATAATGTGTGGACAGAGATGAATATTGCATAGGGGGTTGATTTATACTAGTTCTAGAAGTTTCTATAAAACTAATTTTGTGTTTCCTTATAAATTAGTATCATATACCTACTGGAATATTTAATGGAAAGCTTTCATTAATATTTAAACTACAAATGAACACAAAATACAGAGACCTTCAAACAGTCACCATTTTCTACATAAAATTTTGCCAATTCTTTTGAGTTTAGTATCTTTCTCCAAGAATAAATCAAGTATTAATGTCAAGGCATTTCTAGTAGCAATAGATCTAGATGTCAAGGACCGTCTGACATTAATTAATCCATAATGAAAAGTGAAAACACAAAGGAAAACAGACTATTCCTTATTCAGTATCAATTTAATTAATCAAATAGTTAGACATAGTAGGACATAAATGCTGAAACAGAAGCTAACTATCCATTTGTCCAAGTTATGGAACAGGTTGGGTTAGATACACTGAAAGGCTTCATGATTCTAGGATTCTAAAATATCACAAGGATAAGAATAAGATTAAGGATTAAAGAGTACTAAGTCTCTAAAGAGAAAAGGAAGCATTTAGTAAAAACTCACTGTAAACAAGTTTTGTTATGCAGTTGCCTACGTGAACTCATGTTTGGTCATAAACCTGCCACATCATGATGGAGTAGCTGCTACTGAATCAGTGGATACATACCCCAGCATCTTTCAGTTGGGATTATCTTCAGCTGCACTCTACCCTGTCTCCCAGGGTTCTCCAGTAGTTGTTAGCCCCAGTTGTCACAGTGGTAAATGTCCTGATAATGCTACACCATTGACTCCTTCCTTTTTCCCTACCTCAGTTTTCCACTTCCTACTGGTGTCTCAGAAGTCACTTGTCAATTAAACTACTTTTGTAGAACTCCTTGTCTCTGGGTTGGCTTTTAGGGGAACCCAAACACAGGGCAAACACTAACTTGAGAATGAATCAAAGAACTTTACATGTGAGACTGACTTATGTTGGACAAAAAAAAAATCAACTTGCTGGTTATTGACTAAAAGTGCATTTTATAAAGTATGAATAGAATATGTCAACGACTGAACACTGCTAGGTATTATAGCAGGGTTAGAAAGTCTTGCCACTGTTGACATTTTGAGATGGGTAATTCTTTGTTGTGCAGACTGTCCAGTGCATTGTAAGATGTTTAGCAGCATCTCTGACCTCTACCCACTAGATGCCTATAGCACTCTCTCTCCTGTTGTGACAACCCAAAATATCTCAAGGCATTGACAAATGTCCCAGGGGGGCAGGATGCGGAAAGACAGAATCCTATTATCTCCCTTTAAGAACCACTGGGTTATGAAATGACTTCACTTAATTTAACCAATTAAATTCACTCATCCAACTCTTACATATAGAGTGAATACTACATACCAGGCATTGCATTAGTAAGATGGTGAAAAACACTACAGTTCCTGATTTCACTGAGTTTATATTCTAGTCAAAAAAAAATAATTAAAACAAACTATTGCCTCACAGTGAGAAACTGTCCATAATTCTGAGGCATTTTCTAATGGATACTGTAGAATGAATCATTTCTTTCCAAACTATTTCAAGTGTGAGCATATGTCTGCAAACGGTGTATGATTTTAATTCTGATGAGGCAAAAGACGGTTAATTTTCATAGTACGAAGTCTGCCTGGTGGGAGTAAAGGATGAGATATTTGCCCTTTGTTCTTGCTTCATGCCTTCTGTGCCGAAATACTGTGGGAGACTGAGCACATTTTGCTTTCTTTCACTACTGCAATTTTACTCTTTTTCTTTCCTCATTGCAAGTACTTAGCCCGTACCTTCCACCTACCTTCTCCCTGTAAATTTTTTTTTAAAGAGTATACATGCTTCTGTTGAAAAAAATTTAAATGATTATTCTAACAGCAAAAATGGAAGAAGCATTGGAAGGTGATTTTTTGTTTATGTTTAGTCTTGGTTTCTTAGAATTTCTATGCAATTTTCCCTCCTAACCTCATATAACTTTCTTTTTATGAATCATACAAAAATCATCTTCACTCTATCCTGGTATGACAGTTGCAAGAGGCACAACTGGTCTCCCCTGATATCTCTTTGTGCTCATCAGTTCTGCAGGTGTGGAAGTCCTTATCCTATGATCACCTGATACTTTCTACCTAAGGGCTTCTTCTTGTCCTGTTGAGCTCTACATGGGACAAAAAAAAAGTGGAAAGTGCAAGGGCATTAATGCCTTCACAACAGCCCACAACCAGTAATACATGAGAGCTGGAGAATAACTATTCCAGCTTCTCAGTTGTTTCCCACACTCCCTTCTAGAGTTTTCCAGAGGAATTGAACCACCACTGGTGCTACTTACTGGCTTCCTTCCCTTCCCTCTCTCAGTTCCTCATGCCCCTATGATACAGTTTGGATCATTTCACCAATAAAGCATTCCAAAACATCCTGCATTGGAATGATGGGCCTAAAGAAAGATCACCAATTTTTGGAGTTTACAATGTAGGGTGAATTGTAGAAATTATTATTAATGTATGAAATATGACTATTCTCTTAGACACTAATAGGGTCTGTAGTTGAAGGGAGAAACCAGGATAGGGATATAAATTTATAATATATCTGCATCTTTTCTCCACATTGATTAAAAAGTTTTCTTTCTTATTTTGTTTTTCACTGGGGGGGGGACAGTAATGTTACAACAGTATTAAGTTCCTTTGGCATTCTGACCTTTTAATACCTTGGATATTTTTAATGTCATACTGGTCGCCTGAAAGTTAGAATTCTGACAATCACTTATTAGGGAGGTATGTAAGAAAAAACATAATTCGTTCAGCTTGAAAATAATCCTTCATATTCACACTCTGATCTGGCGAAAGCTACATTAGTACAGAACATCATTACCTTGATAGTTCTAAAGACACAGGGAAGCATCTGGTATATCTGGCATGACTGGATTTTTTGCAGAAACTCAGAGCTGACATTAAGATAAAAATCCTACTGGGTCTTCCTGACAAAATGCAACTCTTCCAGCCCCTGGTGTATTCGATGCGTAGATGAGTAAAAACTTCCTTAGGGTCCAAACAAGCAAGTAGACTCAGCTTTGGGAGCCAAGACCCTGGTCCACCTTGATGTGTCAGCACCATGCAGAGCAGCTTACTGCATACCCAACCCTGTAATGCTCGAGTCACTCAAATGCTGGTAAAGAGGCACACTACATTGTTTCTAGTCGCATGTGGCTGACAGGGTCTTGGTGCTCCAGCCAGGTGCCAGGCCAGAGCCTCTGAAGTGGAAGACCTGAGTAGGTCATTGGTCCACCAGAGACCTCCTGGCCCCACGTAATATCAAATGGCGAAAGCTCTTCCAGATATCTCCATCTCAATGCTAATACCCAGCTTCACTCAAAGACCAGGAAGCTACAGTGCTGGACACCCTATACCAAACAACTAGTAAGACAGGAAAACAACCCCACCCATAACCAGAGAGGCTGCTTAAAATCATACTAAGTTCACAAACACGCCAAAACACACCACTGGATGCGGTCCTGCCCACCAGAAAGACGAGATCCAGCCACATCCACCAGAACAAAGGCACCAGTCCCCTCCACCAGGAAGCCCACACAACCCACTGAATCAACCTTACCCACTGGGGGCAGACACCAAAAACAATGGGAACTACAAACCTGCAGCCTGTGAAAAGGAGACCCCAAACACAGTAAGTTAAGCAAAATGAGAAGACAGAGAAATATTCAGCAGATGAAGGAGCAAGGTAAAAACCCACCAGAACAAACAAATGAAGAGGAAATAAGCAGTCTACCTGAAAAAGAATTCAGAGTAATGATAGTAAAGGTGATCCAAATTCCTGGAAATAGAATGGAGAAAGTATAAGAAACATACAACAAGGACCTAGAAGAACTAAAGCACAAAGAAACAATGATGAACAGCACAATAAATGAAATTAAAAATTCTCTAGAAGGGATCAATAGCAGAATAACTGAGGTAGAAGAATGGATAAGTGACCTGGAAGATAAAATAGTGGAAATAACTACTGCAGAGCAGAATGAAGAAAAAGGAATGAAAAGAATTGAGGACAGTCTCAGAGACGTCTGGGACAACATTAAACACACCAACATTCGAATTATAGGGGTCCCAGAAGAAGAAGAGAAAAAGAATGGGACTGAGAAAATATTTGAAGAGATTGTAGTTGAAAACTTCCCTAACATGGGAAAGGAAAGAGTCAATCAAGTCCAGGAAGCACAGAGAGTCCCATATAGGATAAATCCAAGGAGAAACACACCAAGACACATATTAATTAAACTATCAAAATTAAATACAGGGACTTCCCTGGTGGACAATGCAGGGGAAACAGGTTTGATCCCTTGTCCGGGAAGATCCCACATGCCATGGTCTAACTAAGCCCGTGCACCACAACTACTGAGCCTGTGCTCTAGACCCAAGAGCCACAACTACTGAGCCTGAGTGCCACAACTACTGAGCCCGCACACCTAGAGTTGGTACTCCACAACAAGAGAAGCTGCCGCAATGAGAAGCCAGTGCTCTGCAATGAAGAGTAGCCCCTGCTCACTGCAACTAGAGAAGGCCCATGCACAGCAATGAAGACCCAACACAGCCAAAAATAAATAAATTAATTAATTAATTTTTAAAAATTAAATACAAAGAAAAAATATTAAAAGCAGCAAAGGAAAAGCAACAAATAACATACATGTGAATCCCCATAAGGTTAACAGCTGATCTTTCAGCAAAAACTCTGCAAGCCAGAAGGGAGTGGCAGGACATATTTAAAGTGATGAAAGGGAAAAACCTACAAACAAGATTACTCTACCCAGCAAGGATCTCATTCAGATTCGATGGAGAAATTACAACCTTTACAGACAAGCAAAAGCTAAGAGAATTCAGCACCATCAAACCAGCTTTACAACAAATGCTAAAGGAACTTCTCTAACCAAGAAACACAAAAGAAGGAAAAGACCTACAAAAACAAACCCAAAACAATTAAGAAAATGGTAATAGCAACATACATATCGATAACTACTTTAAATGTAAATGGATTAAATGCTCCAACCAAAAGACATAGACTGGCTGAATGGATACAAAAACAGGACACATATATGCTGTCTACAAGACACCCACTTCAGACCTAGGGACACATACAGACTGAAAGTGAGGGGATGGAAAAAGATATTCCATGCAAAGGGAAATCAAAGAAAGCTGGAGTAGCAATTCTCATATCAGACAAAAGAGGCTTTAAAATAAAGATTATTATAGGAGACAAAGAAGGTCAGTACATAATGATCAAGGGATCAGTACAAGAAGAGGATATAACAATTGTAAATATTTATGAACCCAACATAGGAGCACCTCAATACATAAGGCAGATACTAACAGCCATAAAAGGGGAAATCAACAGTAACACAATCATAGTAGGGGACTTTAACACCCCACTTTCACCAATGGACAGATCATCCAAAATGAAAATAAATAAGGAAACACAAGCTTTAAATGATACATTAAACAAGATGGGCTTAATTGAGATTTATAGGACATTCCATCCAAAAACAACAGAATACACATTCTTCTCAAGTGCTCATGGAACATTCTCCAGGATAGATCATATCTTGGGTCACAAATCAAGCCTCGGTAAATTTAAGAAAATTGAAATCGTATCAACTATCTTTTCAAACCACAATGCTATGAGACTAGATATCAATTACAGGAAAAAAACTTTAAAAATACAAACACACGGATGCGAAACAATATTCTACTAAATAACCGAGAGATCAATGAAGAAATCAAAGAGGAAATCATAAAATACCTAGAAACAAATGACAATGAAAACACAAGGACCCAAAACCTATAGGATGCAGCAAAATCAATTCTAAGAGGGAAGTTTATAGAAATACAATTCTACCTCAAGACACAAGAAAAATCTCAAATACACAACCTAACCTTACACCTAAAGCAATTAGAGAAAGAACAACAACAAAAAAAACACCCAAAGTTAGCAGAAGGAAAGAAATCATAAATATCAGATCACTTATAAATGAAAAGGAAGTGAAGGAAATGATAGCAAATATCAATAAAACTAAAAGCTGGTTCTTTGAGAAGATAAACAAAATTGATAAACCACTAGACCTATTTATCAACAAAAAAAGGGGAAGACTCAAATTGATAGAATTAGAAATGAAAAAGGAGAAGTAACAATTGACATTGCAGAAATACAAAGGATCATGAGACATTACTACAAGCAATTACATGCCAATAAAAAGGACAACCTGCAAGAAATGGACAAATTCTTACAAAAGTACAACCTTCTGGGACTGAACCAGGAATAAATAGAAAATATAAACAGACCAATCAAAAGCACTGAAATTGAAACTGTGATTAAAAATCTTGCAACAAACAAAAGCCCAGGACCACATGGCTTCAGAGGTGAATTCTATCAAACATTTAGAGAAGAGCTAACACCTATCCTCAAACTCTTCCAAAATACAGCAGAGGGAGGAACACTCCCAAAGTCATTCTATGAGGGCACCATCACCCTGATACCAAAACCAGACAATGATGTCACAAAGAAAGAAAACTACAGGCCAATATCTCTGATGAACACAGATGCAAAAATCCTCAACTAAATACTAGCAAACAGAATCTAACAGCACATTAAAAGGATCATACACCATGATCAAGTTGGGTTTATCCCAGAATGCAAGGATTCTTCAATATGCAAATCAATCAATGTGATACACCATATTAACAAACTGAAGGAGAAAAACCATATGATCATCTCAATAGATGCAGAAAAAGCTTTCAACAAAATTCAACAACAGTTTATAATAAAAACTCTCTAGAAAGTAGGCATAGAGGGAACTTACGTCAACATAATAAAGGCCAGATACGACGAACCGGCAGCCAACATCATTCTCAATGGTGAAAAACTGAAACCATTTCCACTAAGGTCAGGAAAAAGACAAGGTTGCCCACTCTCACCACTATTATTCAAATTAGTTTTGGAAATTCTAGCCACAGCAATCAGAGAAGAAAAAGATATAAAAGGAATCCAAATTGGAAAAGAAGAAGTAAAACTGTCACTGTTTGCGGATGACATGATACTATACATAGAGAATCCTAAAGGTGCTACCAGAGAATTACTAGCACTAATCAATGAATTGGTAAAGTAACAGGATACAAACTTAATGCACAGAAATCTCTTGCATTCCTATACACTAATGATGAAAAATCTGAAAGAGAAATTAAGGAAGCACTCCCATTTATGAGTGCAACAAAAAAATTACCTAGGAATAAACCTACCCAAGAGGACAAAAGACCTGTATGCAGAAAACTATAAGACACTGATGAAAGAAAGTAAAGGTGATACCAACAAATGGAGAGATATACCATGTTCTTGGATTAGGAAGAATCAACATTCTGAAAATGACTCTAATACCCAAAGCAATCTACAGATTCAATGCAATCCCTGTCAAACTACCACTGGCATTTTTCACAGAACTAGAACAAAAAATTTCACAGTTTGTATGGAAACACAAAAGACCTCGAAGAGCCAAAGCAATCTTGAGAAAGAAAAACAGAGCTGGAGGAATCAGGCTGCCTGACTTCAGACTATACTACAAAGCTACAGTAATCAAGATAGTATGGTACTAGCACAAAAACAGAAATATAGATCAATGGAACAGGATAGAAAGCCCAGAGATAAACCCATCAATATGGTCACCTTATCTTTGACAAAGGAGGCAAGAATATACAGTGGAGGAAAGACAGCCTCCTCAATAAGTGGTGCTGGGAGGGCTTCCCTGGTGGCGCAGTGGTTGGGGGTCCGCCTGCCAGTGCGGGGACGCGGGTTCATGCCCCGGTCCGGTGGGATCCCACGTGCCATGGAGCAGCTGGGCCCATGAGCCATGGCCGCTGGGCCTGCGCGTCCGGAGCCTGTGCTCCGCAGCAGGAGGGGCCGCAGCAGTGAGAGGCCTGCGTACCACAAAAAAATAAAATAAGTGGTGCTGGGAAAACTGGACAGCTTCATGTAAAAGAATGAAATTAGAACATTCTCTAACACCATACACAAAAATAAACTCAAAATGCATTAAAGACCAAAATGTAAGTCCAGACACTATAAAACTCTTAGAGGAAAACATAGGCAGAACACTCTATGACATAAATCACAGCACGATCCTTTTTGACCCGTGTCCTAGAGAAATGGAAATAAAAACAAAAATAAACAAATGGGACCTAATGAAACTTAAAAGCTTTTGCACAGCAAAGGAAACCATAAACAAGACCAAAAGACAACCCTCAGAATGGGAGAAAATATTTGCAAATGAATCAACAGACAAAGGATTTATCTTCAAAATATATAAACAACTCATGCAGCTCAATATCAACAAAACAAACAACCGAATCCAAAAATGGGCAGAAGACCTAAATAGACATTTCTCCAAAGAAGATATACAGATTGCCAACAAACACATGAAAGGATGCTTAATATCACTAATTATTAGAGAAATGCAAATCAAAACTACAATGAGGTATCACCTCACACCAATCAGAATGGCTATCATCAAAAAATCTACAAGCAATAAATGCTGGAGAGGATGTGGAGCAAAGGGAACCCTCTTGCTCTGTTAGTGGGAATGCAAATTGATACAGCCACTATGGAGAACAGTATGGAGGTTCCTTAAAAAACTGAAAATAAAAAAAAAATTAAAAAAAAACTGAAAATAGAACTACAGTATGACTCAGCAATCCCATGACTGGGAATATACTCTAAGAAAACCATAATTCAAAGAGTCATGCACCACAATATTCATTGCAGCTCTATTTACAATAGCCAGGACATGGAAGCAACCTCAGTGTCCATTGCCAGATGAATGGATAAAGAAGATGGGGCACGTATGTACAGTGGAATATTACTCAGCCATAAAAAGAAATGAAGAAATTGAGTTATTTGTAGTGAGGTGGATGGATCTAGAGACTGTCATACTGAGTGAAGTGAGTCAGAAATAGAAAAACAAATACCATATGCTAACACATATATATGGAATCGAAAAAAAAAAAACCAAAAACAAAAGGTTCTAAAGAATATAGGGACTGGACAAGAATAAAGACGTAGAGAATAGAGTTGACAACACAGGGAGGGGGAAGGGTAAGCTGGGACGAAGTAAGAGAGTGGCATGGACATATATACAGTACGAAATGTAAAACAGATAGCTAGTGGGAAGCAGCCGCATAGCACAGGGAGATCAGCTTGGTGCTTTGTGTCCACCTAGAGGGGTGGGATGGGGGGTGGGATGGAGGTGCAAGAGGGAGGAGATATGGGGATATATGTATACATATAGTTGATTCACTTTGTTACACAGCAGCAACTAACACAACATTGTAAAGCAATTATACTCCAGTAAAGATGTTAAAAAAAAAAAAAAAAGATTAAAATCCTGCCTTCCTGGTACTCCAAAATGTAGAAAACATAAATTGGCCAGTTGCAGCAGATAACAACTGTATATTATTGAAGTAACAGACTCTTGAAGTCCCAATCTACTATTTAAACTTTTACAACTGAATGTTTTATCCAGATTTTTAAAACTCCTGTTGTGCATGATTTATACAGTGCTATTTTGCTATTTTCAAGTCTATGTTAATATAGTGGTGGGCGTAATAAATTCTTAATACATAATTGTAAACCGTTCTGTGCTCCTTTTAGCAAAGTGTGATAAAAGATAAAATAGTCATATAATCGTGTTTGTGAGAAGGATGTTTCTAAGGAAAGAAACATTGTCTAACGGAATAATTTTGCAATTGGAATATATATATTTCCAGTATTTTTTTCCACTAAATATAAGAGATTATATGACAACATAGACTTGATATGTACATTGTTTGAACTAATAAGTACTTTCTCTAGATAAAAGTACAATGTTTTAGGGCACTAGTTTTTTGTTTTTATTTCTTGTTTTCTTTTTCTCTCACCAAGATACCTCTCAGAATACATTTCTTAAGCTCATGAACTAAACCATATAGGATTAGAAAGGAAACACATTCTGAAATGCAATGATAAAAATATTAATAACATATATTTGTAATATAGAAATATGTGCACTTCTTTAATTACATATTAAATAACACAGTCTAGCAGTGAGTTTAACAATAACCATAATTTCAAAGTAAAGAATATTTCAGGATATCAGAAATATATGTAACGTTGTACAAAAATATCTGTAATTTTTATTAGGTACTACTAATACTAGGGTGGTTTGTTACCTACAATCATAATTAGGGGACATGCTGAAAATAAAGATGTAATATTTTATATTTTCCCACTCCAATTCACAAACCTCCTGGGTTCTATCAAGGACCACTGGATAAGAATTGTGGTTTTGGAGTAATAATATGATATTGATAGATCTTGCTAAAAGAACCTTGAGGATGTTTTAACCCAAAGTGATTTTAAGAAAGAAATGACTAGGGGCTTCCCTGGTGGCGCAGTGGTTGAGAGTCCGCCTGCCGATGCAGGGGACACGGGTTCGTGCCCCGCTCCGGGAAGATCCCACATGCCGCGGAGCGGCTGGGCCTGTGAGCCATGGCCGCTGAGCCTGTGCGTCCAGAGCCTGTGCTCCGCAACGGGGGAGGTCACAACAGTGAGAAGCCTGCGTACCACAAAATAAAAAGAAAAAGAAAGAAATGACTAGAAGTTCTCAATGTTTCCACAAAATAAATTTTCATTTCTGAATTCCTAAGAGCTGCAGTAGCAACTCAAGTATTTACAGAAAATGAATTAATAAAATGGGCCAACAGGAACATAGGACTTGTGAAGAACACACAGGCTCTTTCTGAAAGAAATCACATACATAAGCCAAATAAAACGTCTTGGGACCCGACTAGTCCAAGGGCCAACAATTTGTAAACTCTGATAAAATGTGCAAAACCAAAAGATAGTTTTAAATATTTATTTTTGAAAGCTATTTGCAAATAGTGTCTTCTTTCTTTACCAGCTACGTATATTGCTACAGGTAAACAGATATTATCTCTGCTTCACAACAGACAAACAGATGAAGAACAATCTAGGTCACATAGTTAGAAAATCTAAGCGTAATAGCCAGTATTCCACTTTCCTCTAAAGAATAAGTCATTCCTGAGACCTTGTGTTGGTGACACATATTTAGAAAAATAAAAGCCAAATTTAGCATATTGTATGAGCAAACAGTAAAACTTAACTTGAAAATGAATGCATAAGATCATAAGTCCCTGTGTGCTGAGCTGTCTACTACATGTGTTGTGCTCAATTCTTGACAGGTATGTATTCTGCAAGGGAGGTGTTGGCATCAATATTAGATACTGTAAATAGTATTAGACAAAAAGGGAGTTCAGTTAGGGAAATCTCAAAGTGTCCAAGGGCACCATATAGCCAAAGTCTCATCATAACTGTTCTGTCACATTTCCAATTCCATTATTGGCATAAACTGAATCTTCCAAAACCAATGCCAACATGGAAAGAATCTTTTAATCAGAATGTTACTAAGTCCAGCTTTGTTGATTCAACATTTCAGAGAATGTTTTAACCTCTGTATATCTGTTGACTTTAAGGATGTCAAGTAGTATGGATCAATTTTAATCTATGAACTTTTTAAAAATTGAAATTATGCAATCCGTACTTTATGGAAGAGAGGAGCAAATCTATGGCAAAACTCAATTTTGTTAAAAAGGTTTTATTATTTTTTTTTAGTCAACTGAAAATAAAATTTAAATAGATACATCTGCATAAATATCAGTGAATAACAGTTAAAATCTTAAATCCTCTTAATAATACACTACTGGAAAATTTGAAGCTATTCATAGCTTTCCAAAGGTTAGCATGGTCCCTGAGCAGGGAGGACATGTAAATTCATGAAATGTTCCATATTTTTTAAAGCATAACTCTCAAAAAAAATTACAAAAGTTAATATTAAAAGTGCTTTATATATACACACAGATAATGTAAGATGCATTTTATACTTTCAGAAGAAATCATGTGAATATAAATACATAGGTTAAAGGTGAAACGATGGAAATAAATATACCATCCAAACACTAATCAAAACGGAAAATGTAAGAATGGCTATAATAAAAAAAAACAGGAAATAAGAAGTGTTGGTGAGGGTGTGGAGAAGTTGGAACCTTCACAGATTGCTGGAGGAATATAAAATGGTGCAGCTACTTCTTTTTATAACATCTTTATTGCAGTATAATTGCTCTACTATGGTGTGTTAGTTTTTGCTTTATAACAAAGTGAATCAGTTATACATATACATATGTCCCCATATCTCTTCCCTCTTGACTCTCCCCCCGTCCCACCCTCCCTATCCCAACCCTCTAGGTGGTCAAAAAGCACCGAGCTGATCTCCCTGTGCTATGTGGCTGCTTCCCACTAGCTAGCTATTTTACGTTTGGTAGTGTATATATGTCCATGCCAGTCTCTCACTTTGTCCCGGCTTCCCCTACCCCTTCCCCATATCCTCAAGTCCATTCTCTAGTAGGTCTTTATCTTTACTCCCGACTTGCCCCTAGGTTCTTCATGACCATTTTTTTTTTTTTAGATTCTATATATATGTGTTAGCGTACGGTATTTGTTTTTCTGACTTCCTTCACTCTGTATGACAGACACTAGGTCCATCCACCTCACTACAAATAACTCAATTTCGTTTCTTTTTATGGCTGAGTAATATTCCACTGTATATATGTGCCACATCTTCTTTATCCATTCATCTGTTGATGGACACTTAGGTTGCTTCCATGTCGTGGCTATTGTAAATAGAGCTGCAATGAACATTTTGGTACATGACTCTTTTTGAATTTTGGTTTTCTCAGGGTATATGCCCAGTAGTGGGATTGCTGGGTCATATGGTAGTTCTATTTGTAGTTTTTTAAGGAACCTCCATACTGTTCTCCATAGTGGCTGAACCAATTCACATTCCCACCAGCAGTGCAAGAGGGTTCCCTTTTCTCCACACCCTCTCCAGCATTTATTGTTTCTAGATTTTTTGATGATGGCCATTCTGACTGGTGTGAGATGATATCTCATTGTAGTTTTGATTTGCATTTCTCTAATGATTAATGATGTTGAGCATTCTTTCATGTGTTTGTTGGCAGTCTGTATATCTTCTTTGGAGAAATGTCTATTTAGGTCTTCTGCCCATTTTTGGATTGGGTTGTTTGTTTTCTTGTTATTGAGCTGCATGAGCTGCTTGTAAATTTTGGAGATTAATCCTTTGTCGGTTGCTTCATTTGCAAATATTTTCTCCCATTCTGAGGGTTGTCTTTTGGTCTTGTTTATGGTTTCCTTTGCTGTGCAAAAGCTTTGAAGTTTCATTAGGTCCCATTTGTTTATTTTTCTTTTTATTTCCATTACTCTAGGAGGTGGGTCAGAAAGGATCTTGCTTTGATTTATGTCATAGAGTGTTCTGCCTATGTTTTCCTCTAAGAGTTTGATAGTTTCTGGCCTTACATTTAGGTCTTTAATCCATTTTGAGCTTATTTTTGTGTATGGTGTTAGGGAGTGATCTAATCTCATACTTTTACATGTACCTGTCCAGTTTTCCCAGCACCACTTATTGAAGAGGCTGTCCTTTCTCCATTGTACATTACTGCCACCTTTATCAAAGATAAGGTGTCCATATGTGCATGGGTTTATCTCTGGGCTTTCTATCCTGTTCCATTGATCTATCTTTCTGTTTTTGTGCCAGTACCATACCGTCTTGATGACTGTAGCTTTGTAGTATAGTCTGAAGTCAGGAAGCCTGATTCCTCCAGTTCCTTCTTTCGTTCTCAAGATTGCTTTGGCTATTCGGGGTCTTTTGTGTTTCCATACAAATTGTGAAATTTTTTGTTCTAGTTCTGTGAAAAATGCCAGTGGTAGTTTGATAGGGATTGCATTGAATCTATAGATTGCTTTGGGTAGTAGAGTCATTTTCACAATGTTGATGCTTCCAATCCAAGAACATGGTATATCTCTCCATCTATTTATATCATCTTTAATTTCTTTCATCAGTGTCTTATAATTTTCTGCATACAGGTCTTTTGTCTCCTTAGGTAGGTTTATTCCTAGATATTTTATTCTTTTTGTTGCAATGGTAAATGGGAGTGTTTTCTTGATTTCACTTTCAGATTTTTCATCATTAGTATATAGGAATGCCAGAGATTTCTGTGCATTAATTTTGTATCCTGCCACTTTACCAAATTCATTGATTAGCTCTAGTAGTTTTCTGGTAGCATCTTTAGGGTTCTCTATGTATAGGATCATGTCATCTGCAAACAGTGACAGCTTTACTTCTTCTTTTCCGATTTGGATTCCTTTTATTTCCTTTTCTTCTCTGATTGCTGTGGCTAAAACTTCCAAAACAATGTTGAATAATAGTGGTGAGAGTGGGCAACCTTGTCTTGTTCCTGATCTTAGTGGAAATGCTTTCAGTTTTTCACCATTGAGGATGATGTTTGCTGTGGGCTTGTCATATATGGCCTTTATTATGTTGAGGAAAGTTCCCTCTATGCCTACTTTCTGCAGGGTTTTTATCATAAATGGGTGTTGAATTTTGTCAAAAGCTTTCTCTGCATCTATTGAGATGATCATATGGTTTTTCTCCTTCAATTTGTTAATATGGTTTATCACGTTGATAGATTTGCGTATATTGAAGAATCCTTGCATTCCTGGAATAAACCCCACTTGATCATGGTGTATGATCCTTTTAATGTGCTGTTGGACTCTGTTTGCTAGTATTTTGTTGAGGATTTTTGCATCTATGTTCATCAGTGATATTGGCCTGTAGTTTTCTTTCTTTGTGACATCCTTGTCTGGTTTTGGTATCAAGGTGATGGTGGCCTCGTAGAAGGAGTTAGGGAGTGGTCCTCCCTCTGCTATATTTTGGAAGAGTTTGAGAAGGATAGGTGTTAGCTCTTCTCTAAATGTTTGATAGAATTCGCCTGTGAAGCCATCTGGTCCTGGGCTTTTCTTTGTTGGAAGATTTTTAATCACAGTTTCAATTTCAGTGCTTGTGATTGGTCTGTTCATATTTTCTATTTCTTCCTGATTCAGTCTTGGGAGGTTGTGCATTTCTAAGAATTTGTCCATTTCTTCCAGATTGTCCATTTTATTGGCATAGAGTTGCTTGTAGTAATCTCTCATGATCTCTTTTATCTTTGCAGTGTCAGTTGTTACCTCTCCTTTTGCATTTCTAATTCTATTGATTTGAGTCTTCTCCCTTTTTTTCTTGATGAGTCTGGCTAGTGGTTTATCTATTTTGTTTATCTTCTCAAAGAACCAGCTTTTAGTTTTATTGATCTTTGCTATTGTTTCCTTCATTTCTTTTTCATTTATTTCTGATCTGATTTTTATGATTTCTTTCCTTCTGCTAGCTTTGGGGTTTTTTTGTTCTTCTTTCTCTAATTGCTTGAGGTGCAAGGTTAGGTTGTTTATTCGAGATGTTTCCTGCTTCTTAAGGTGGGCTTGTATTGCTATAAACTTCCCCCTTAGAACTGCTTTTGCTGCATCCCACAGGTTTTGGGTCGTTGTGTCTCCATTGTCATTTGTTTCTAGGTATTTTTTGATTTCCTCTTTGATTTCTTCAGTGATCTCTTCATTATTAAGTAGTGTATTGTTTAGCCTCCATGTGTTTGTATTTTTTACAGATCTTTTCCTGTAATTGATGTCTAGTCTCATGGCGTTGTGGTCAGAAAAGATACTTGATACAATTTCAATTTTCTTAAATTTACCAAGGCTTGATTTGTGACCTAAGATATGATCTATCCTGGAGAATGTTCCATGAGCACTTGAGAAAAATGTGTATTCTGTTGTTTTTGGATGGAGTGTCCTATAAATATCAATTAAGTCCATCTTGTTTAATGTATCATTTAAAGCTTGTGTTTCCTTATTTATTTTCATTTTGGATGATCTGTCCATGGGTGAAAGTGGGGTGTTTAAGTCCCCTACTATGAATGTGTTACTGTCGATTTCCCCTTTTATGGCTGTTAGTATTTGCCTTATGTATTGAGGTGCTCCTATGTTGGGTGCATAAATATTTACGATTGTTATATCTTCTTCTTGGATCGATCCCTTGATCATTATGTAGTGTCCTTCTTTGTCTCTTTTAATACTCCTTATTTTAAAGTCTATTTTGTCTGATATGAGAATTGCTACTCCAGCTTTCTTTTGGCTTCCATTTGCATGGAATATCTTTTTCCATCCCCTTACTTTCAGTCTGTATGTGTCTCTAGGTCTGAAGTGGGTCTCTTGTAGACAGCATATATAAGGGTCTTGTTTTTGTATCCATTCAGCTAATCTGTGTCTTTTGGTGGGAGCATTTAGTCCATTTACATTTAAGGTAATTATCGATATGTATGTTCCTATTCCCATTTTCTAAATTGTTTTGGGTTCGTTATTATAGGTCTTTTCCTTCTCTTGTGTTTCTTGCCTAGAGAAGATCCTTTAGCATTTGTTGTAAAGCTGGTTTGGTGGTGCTGAACTCTCTCAGCTTTTGCTTGTCTGTAAAGGTTTTAATTTCTCCATCAAATCTGAATGAGATCCTTGCTGGGTAGAGTAGTCTTGGCTGCATGTTTTTCTCCTTCATCACTTTCAGTATGTCCTGCCACTCCCTTCTGGCTTGTAGGGTTTCTGCTGAGAGATCAGCTGTTAACCTTATGGGGATTCCCTTATGTGTTATTTGTTGTTTTTCCCTTGCTGCTTTTAATATGCTTTCTTTGTATTTAACTTTTGACAGTTTGATTAATATGTGTCTTGGTGTAGTTCTCCTTGTATTTATTTGTATGGGACTCTCTGTGCTTCCTGGACTTGATTAACTATTTCCTTTCCCATATTAGGGAAGTTTTCAACTATAATCTCTTCAAATATTTTCTCAGTCCCTTTCTTTTTCTCTTCTTCTTCTGGAACCCCTATAATTCGAATGTTGGTGCGTTTAATGTTGTCCCAGAGGTCTCTGAGACTGTCCTCCGTTCTTTTCATTCTTTTTTCTTTATTCTGCTCTGCAGTAGTTATTTCCACTATTTTATCTTCCAGGTCACTTATCCGTTCTTCTGCCTCAGTTATTCTGCTATTGATCCCATCTAGAGTACTTTTAATTTCATTTATTGTGTTGTTCATCGTTGCTTGTTTCATCTTTAGTTCTTCTAGGTCCTTGTTAACTGATTCTTGCATTTTGTCCAATCTATTGTCCATTCTATCTCCAAGATTTTGGATCAACCTTACTATCATTATTCTGAATTCTCTTTCAGGTAGACTGCCTATTTCCTCTTCATTTGTTAGGTCTGGTGCATTTTTATCTTGCTCCTTTATCTGCTGTGTGTTTTTCTGTCTTCTCATTTTGCTTATCTTACTGTGTTTGGGGTCTCCTTTTTGCAGGCTGCAGGTTTGTAGTTCCTCCTGTTTTTGATGTCTGTCTCCAGTGGCTAAGGTTGGTTCAGTGGGTTGTGTAGGCTTCCTGGTGGAGGGGGCTAGTGCCTGTGTTGTGGTGGATGAGGCTGGATCTTGTCTCTCTAGTGGGCAGGTTCACGTCTAGTGGTGTGTTTGGGGGTGTCTGTGGCCTTATTATGATTTTAGGCAGCCTCTCTGCTAATGGGTGGGGTTGTGTTCCTGTTTTGCTAGTTGTTTGGCATAGGTTTTCCAGCACTGTGGCTTGCTGGTCGTTGAGTGAAGCTGGGTGCTGGTGTTAAGATGGAGGTCTCTGGGAGATTTTCGCCGTTTGATATTATGTGGAGCTGGGACGTCTCTTGTTGATCAGTGTCCTGAAGTTGGCTGTCCTACCTCAGAGGCAGAGACCTGCCTCCTGGCTGGAGCACCCAAAGCTTTTCATCCACAGGCTCAGGATAAAAGGGAGAAAAAGTAGAGGGAATTAGTAGAAGTATGAGGAAAGAAAGAAGGAAAGGAGGGTAGGAAGGAAGGAAGAAAGAAAGAAAGAAGCAAAGAAGGAAAGAAGGCAAGAAGGAAAGAAAGGAGGGAGGGAGGGAGGGAGGAAGGAAGGAAGGAGGGAAAGAAGGAAAAAAGACAGAAAGAAAGAAGATACAGTAAAAATAAAATAAAGTATAATAAAGTTATTGAATTAAAAACTTCTTATTTAGGAAAAAAAAAAAAAAAAGGGACGGAAAGAACCTTAGGACAAATGTTGGAAGCAAAGCTATACAGACAAAATCTTACACAGAAGCATACACATACACCCTCACTAAAAGAGGTAAATGGGGAAAAATCCTAAATCTTGCTGTCAGAGACCACCTCCTCAATTTGGGATGATTCGTTGTCTAAAGGAGGGAAGGAAGGACGGAAAGAAAGAAAGAAAGAACGAAGGTAAAGTATAATAACGTTATTAAAATTAATTATTAAGAAAAAAAAATTTTAAAAAAAACATGGACGGATAGAACCCTAGGACAAATGGTGGAAGCAAGACTATACAGACAAGATCTCACACAGAAGCATACACATACACATTCACAAAAAGAGGAAAGGGGAAAAAATCATAGATCTTGCTCCTAAAGTCCACTTCCTTAATTTGGGATGATTGGTTGTCTATTCAGGTATTCCACAGATGCAGGGTACATCAAGTTGATTGTGGAGCTTTAATCCGCTGCTTCTGAGGCTGCTGGGAGAGATTTCCCTTTCTCTTCTTTGTTCTCACAGCTCCCAGGGCTAAGCTTTGGATTTGGCCCTGCCACTGCGTGTAGATCGCTGGAGGGCGTCTGTTTTTTGCTCAGACAGGATGGGGTTAAAAGAGCCGCTGATTGGGGGCTCTGGCGCACTAAGGCCGGCGGGGACGGAGGGGCACAGAGTGCGGGGCGGGCCTGCGGTGGCAAAGGCCGGCGTGACTTTGCACCAGCCTGAGGCGCGCTGTGCGCTCTCCCGGGGAAGTTGTCCCTGGATCCTGGGAACCCGGCAGTGGCGGGCTGCACAGGCTCCGCGGAAGAGGGGTGTGGAGAGTGACCTGTGCTCGCACACAGGCCCCTCGGTGGCGGCAGCAGCAGCCTTAACGTCTCCCGCCCGCCTCTGGGGTCCGCGCTTTTAGCCGCGGCTTGCGCCCGTCTCTGGATTCCGCGCTTTCATCCGCGGCTCGCGCCCGTCTCTGGATTCCGCGCTTTCAGCCGCGGCTCGCGCCCGTCTCTGGATTCCGCGCTTTCAGCCGCGGCTCGCGCCCGTCTCTGGGGTCCGCGCTTTCAGCCGCGGCTCGCCCCCGTCTCTGGGGTCCGCGCTTTCAGCCGCGGCTCGCGCCCGTCTCTGGGGTCCGCGCTTTCAGCCGCGGCTCGCGCCCGTCTCTGGAGTTCCTTTAAGCAGCGTTCTTAAACCCCTCTCCTCACGCACCAGAAAACAAAGAGGGAAGAAAAAGTCTCTTGCCTCTTCGGCAGGTGCAGGCTTTTCCCCGGACTCCCTCCCGGCTAGCTGTGGTGCACTAACCCCTTCAGGCTATGTTCAAGCCGCCAACCCCAGTCCTCTCCCTGCGCTCCGGCCTCAGATCGCAGCCCCGCCCGCCCCGGCAGGTGAGCAGACAAGCCTCTCGGGCTGGTGAGTGCCGGTCGGCACCGATCCTCTGTGCGGGAATCTCCCCGCTTTGCCCTCCGCACCCATTGCTGTGCACTCCTCCGCAGCCTCGAAGCTCCCCCCTCCGCCTCCCGCAGTCTCCGCCCGCGAAGGGGCTTCCTAGAGTGTGGAAACTTTTCCTCCTTCACAGCTCCCTCCCACTGGTGCAGGTGCCGTCCCTATTCTTTTGTCTCTGTTTTTTCTTTTGCCCTACCCAGGTACGTGGGGAGTTTCTTGCCTTTTGGGAGGTCTGAGGTCTTCTGCCAGCCTTCAGTAGGTGTTCTGTAGGAGTTGTTCCACGTGTAGATGTATTTCTGGTGTATCTGTGGGGAGGAAGGTGATCTCCGCGTCTTACTCTTCCGCCATCTTCCGCCTTCTCCTCGGAAGTTTTTTTTTTAATTAATTAATTAATTTATTTTATTTTTGGCTGTGTTTGGTCTTCATTTCTGTGTGAGGGCTTTCTCTCGTTGCGGCAAGTGGGGGCCACTCTTCATTGCAGTGCGCAGGCCTCTCACTATCGCAGCCTTTCTTGTTGGGGAGCACAGCTCCAGACGCGAAGGCTCAGCAGCTGTGCCTCACGGGCCCAGTCGCTCCGTGGCTTGTGGGATCCTCCCAGACCAGGGGTCGAACCTGCGTCCCCTGCACCGGCAGGCAGACTCTCAACCACCGTGCCACCAGGGAAGCTCCGTTGGAAGATTTTTAATCACAGTTTCAATTTTAGTTGCTTGGGATTGGTCTGTTCATATTTTTTATTTCTTCCTGGTTCAGTCTCAGAAGGTTGTGCATTTCTAAGAATTTGTCCATTTCTTCCAGGTTTCCATTTTATTGGCATATAGTTGCTTGTAGTGATCTCTCATGATCCTTTGTATTTCTGCAGTGTCAGTTGTTACTTCTCCTTTTTCATTTGTAATTCTATTGATTTGAGTCTTCTCCCTTTTTTTCTTGATGAGTCTGGCTAATGGGTTATCAATTTTGTTTATCTTCTCAAAGAACCAGCTTTTAGTTTTATTGATCTTTGCTGTCATTTCCTTCATTTCTTTGTCATTTATTTCTGATCTGATCTTTATGATGTCTTTCCTTCTGCTAAGTTTAGGGTTTTTTTGCTCTTCTTTCTCTAATTGCTTTAACTGTAAGGTTAGGTTGTTTATGTGAGATGTTTCTTGTTTCTTAAGGTAGGATTGTATCGCTATAAACTTCCCTCTTAGCACTGCTTTTGCTGCATCCCATAGTTTTGGGTCGTTGTGTTTTCATTGTCTTTTGTTTCTAGGATTTTTTTTTTTTTGCTGTACGTGGGCCTCTCACTGTTGTGGCCTCTCCTGTTGCGGACCACAGACTCCGGACGCACAGGCTCAGCGGCCATGGCTCACGGGCCCCGCCGCTCCGTGGCATGTGGGATCCTCCCAGACCAGGGCATGAAGTCATGTCCCCTGCATCGGCAGGCAGACTCTCAACCATTGCGCCACCAGGGAAGCCCTGTTTCTAGGCATTTTTGATTTCCTCTTTGATTTCTTCAGTGATCTCCTCGTTTTTCAGTAGTGTATTGTTTTGACTCCATGTGTTTTGTATTTTTTACAGATCTTTTCCTGTAATTGATATCTAGTCTCATAGCATTGTGGTCGGAAAAGATACTTGATACGATTTCAGTTTTCCTAAATTTACCAGGGCTTGATTTGTGACCCAAGATATGATCCTGGAGAATGTTCCGTGAGCACTTGAAAAGAATGTGTATTCTATGGTTTTTGGATGGAATGTCCTATAAATATTTATTAAGTCCATCTTGTTTAATGTATCACTTAAAGCTTGTGTTTCCTTATTTATTTTCATTTTGGATGATCTGTCCATTGGTGAAAGTGGAGTGTTAAAGTCCCCTACTATGATTGTGTTACTGTTGATTTCCCCTTTTATGGCTGTTAGTGTTTGCCTTATGTATTGAGGTGCTCCTATGTTGGGTTCGTAAATATTTACAATTGTTATATCTTCTTCCTCTATTGATCCCTTGATCATTATGTAGTGTCCTTCTTTGTCGCTTGTAATAGTATTTGTTTTAAAGTATATTTTGTCTGATATGAGAATTGCTACTCCAGCTTTCTTTTGATTTCCATTTGCATGGAATATCTTTTTCCATCCCCTCACATTCAGTCTGTATGTGTCCCTAGGTCTGACGTGGGTCTCTTGTAGACAGCATATATATGGGTCTTCTTTTTGTATCCATTCAGCCAGTCCCTGTCTTTTGGTGGGAGCATTTAAGCCATTTACATTTAAGGTAATTATTGATATGTATGTTGCTATTACCATTTTCTTAATTGTTTTGGGTTTGTTATTGTACGTCTTTTCTTTCTCTTGTGTTTCCTGCCTAGAGATGTTCCTTTAGCATTTGTTTTAAAGCTGGTTTGGTGGTGCTGAATTCTCTTAGCTGTTGATTGTCTGATTAAAAAATTAAACGTTTTAATTTCTCCATCAAATCTGAATGAGATCCTTGCTGTGTAGAGTAATCTTGGTTGTAGGTTTTTCTTCTTCATCACTTTCAATATGTCCTGCCACTCCCTTCTGGGTTGCAGAGTTTCTGATGAAGGATCAGCTGTTAACCTTATGGGGATTCCCCTGTGTGTTATTTGTTGTTTTTCCATTGCTGCTTTTAATATTTTTTCTTTGTATTTAACTTTTGGTAGTTTGATTAATATATGTCTTGGCGTGTTTCTCCTTGGATGTATCCTGTATGGGACTCTCTTTGCTTCCTGGACTTAACTATTTCCTTTCCCATATTAGGGATGTTTTCAACTATAATCTGTTCAAGTATTTTCTCAGTCCCATTCTTTTTCTCTTCTTCTTCTGGTACCACTATAATTCGAATATTGGTGCATTTAATGTTGTCCCAGACGTCTCTGAGACTGTCCTCAATTGTTTTCATTCTTTTTTCTTTATTCTGCTCTGCAGTAGTTACTTCCACTATTTTATCTTCCAGGTCACTTATCCATTCTTCTACCTCAGTTATTCTGCTATTGATTCCTTCTAGAGAATTTTTAATTTCATTTATTGTGTCGTTCATCACTGTTTGCTTACTCTTTAGTTCTTCTAGGTCCTTGTTAAACGTTTCATGTATTTTCTCCATTCTATTTCCAAGATTTTGGATCATCTTTACTATCATTACTCTGAATTCTTTTTCAGGTAGACTGCCTGTTTCCTCTTCATTTGTTAGGTCTGGTGGGTCTTTGCCTTGCTCCTTCATCTGCTGTATGTTTCTCTGTCTTCTCACTTTGCTTAACTTACTGTGTTTGGGGTCTCCTTTTCACAGGCTGCAGGTTCGTAGTTCTCGTTGTTTTTGGTGTCTGTTCCCAGTGACTAAGGTTGGTTCAGTGGGTTGTGTAGGCTTCCTGGTGGAGGGGACTAGTGCCTGTGTTCTGGTGGATGTGGCTGGATCTTGTCTTTCTGCTGGGCTGATCCACGTCTGGTGGTGTGTTTTGGGGTGTCTGTGGCCTTATTATGATTTTAGGCAGCCTCTCTGCTAATGGATGGGGTTGTGTTCCTGTCTTGCTAGTTGTTTGGTATAGGGTGTCCAGCACTGTAGCTTGTTGGTCGTTGAGTGGAGCTGCGTCTTGGCGTTGAGATGGAGATCTCTGGGAGATTTTTTCCGTTTGATATTACATGGAGCTGGGAGTTCTCCTGTGGACCAGTGTCCTGAACTTGGCTCTCCCACCTCAGAGGCACAGCCCTGACGCCTGGCTGGAGCACCAAGAGCCTGTCATCAACATGGCTCAGTATAAAAGGGAGAAAAAAAAGAAAGAAAGAAGAAGATAAAAGAAAAGAAAAGAAAAGAAAGTATTAAAATAAAAAATAATTATTAAAATTTTTTTTAAGTAATTAAAAGAAAGAAAGAAGAGAGCAACCATACCAAAGAACAAATCCACCAATGATAACAAGTGCTAAAAACTATACTAAAAAAAAAAAAAAAAATACGGCCAGAGATAACTCTAGTACAAATGGTAAAAGCAAAGCTATACAGACAAAATCACACACAGAAGCTTAGACATACACACTCACAAAAAGAGAAAAAGGGGAAAAACTATATATATCATTGCTCCCAAAGTCCACCTCCTCAATTTGGGATGATTCTTTGTCTATTCAGGTATTCCACAGATGCAGGGTGCATCAAGTTGATTGTAGAGATTTAATCTGCTACTCCTGAGGCTGCTGGGGGAGATTTCCTTTCTCTCGTTTGTTCACACAGCTCCCGGGGTTCAGCTTTGGATCTGGCCCCGCCTCTGCTTGTAGGTTGCCTGAGGGTGTCTATTCTTTGCTCAGACAGGACTGGGTTAAAGGAGCACCTGACTCGGGGGCTGTGGCTCACTCAAGCCGGTGGGAGGGAGGGGTACAGAGTGTGGGGCGAGCCTGTGGCGGCCGAAGCAGACATGACGTGGTGCACCTACTTTGGAAAACCATTTAGCAATTTCTCACGAAATTAAATATAGAACCTCACAACCCAGCAGTTCCACTCCCAGTGTATACCAAAGTGAAATGGAGACATATACACATGAAGTGTGCAAGTGTATTATTCATAAACACCAAAAAGTAGAAACAGCCAAAATGTCCATCAACTGACAAATGGATAGATCCAAATGGGGTAGGTAGAATAATGGCTCCCAAATATGACCATGTCCTAATCCTCCGAACCTGTGACTGTATTAACTTACATGGCAAAAGGGACTTTCTAGATGTGAGTTAGTTAAGGACCTTGACATGGGGAGTTACCCTGAAATATCAGGGGGCCCAAAGTAATCACAAGCGTCTTAACATTGAAAGGACACAGAAGGGTCAGTCACAGGAATTCAGTGTGAAAACTCTGCCTGCTTTTGTTGGTTTTGAAGATAGATGAGGAGGCCCAGAAGCCAAGGAATATGGGCAGTCCCTAGAAGATGAAAAAAAAAACAGGGCATGGATTCTCCCCTAGCCTCCAGAAAGGAATAGAGCTCTGCCAACACCTGAGACCTGTATTGGACTTCTAACCTACAGAACTGTAAAAGAATAAATGTGTGTTTTTTTCAAGCTACTAAATTTGTGGTAATTTGTAATATCAGCAATAGAAAACAAATCCACACAGCTCCAAAGATGAACTTTGAAAGCATTATGCTAAGTGAAAGAAGCCAGTCACAAAGACCACATATTATATGATTCCACTTCTATGAAATGTCCAGAATAGGCAAATTTACAACAGCAGAAAGTAGACTAATGGTTGCTTACACCTGAGAGTGGGGGTTCTAGGAGAAATGGTAACTACTAATATGTGTGGAGTTCCTTTGAGGGGGAAAGGTGTTCTAAAATTAGGTTATGATAATGGTTTCACAATTCTGTGTAAATATACTAAAAAGCAGTCATGAGTGAGCTGTATGATATAAGAATTATATCTCAATAATGCTGTTTTTAAAACAGAAAGTAAAAAACAAAGTTGGGATGACTATGTTAATGTCAGATAAAGTTGACTTCAGAACAAAATCATTACCAGAGATAAAGAGGAAGATTATGTAACAATAAATGGGTCAATTTACCAAGAAAACATAGCTATCCTAAATGTGTTTACATCCAACAAGAGTTTCAAAATACATGAAGGAAAAACTGATAGGTAAATAAAAGGAAAAGTAGAGAAATCCAGAAGTATAGTTGAAACTTTCAATCCTCCTATTTGGTAGGTCTGTTTGCTGAAAAGACCTGAAAGCAATGAAACCCTAGTGGCAAAATGCACACCTAGCACCCATATCTTGGTTTCTAAATACCATCTCCAATAAAAGGAACCAGAGCTCCTTGAAGAAATGGCTGACATGGAAAGTACAACAGGATGAACTTAGAGTATTTTATGCCAGACTGTAAGAATGTTTTCAAAGATTCATTGAGGGCTTCCCTGGTGGCGCAGTGGTTGAGAGTCTGCCTGACGATGCAGGGGACACGGATTCGTGCCCCAGTCTGGGAGGATCCCACATGACGCGGAGCGGCTGGGCCCGTGAGCCATGGCCACTGGGCCTGCGCGTCTGGAGCCTGTGCTCCGCAACGGGAGAGGCCACAACAGTGAGAGGCCCACGTACCGCCAAAAAAAAAAAAAAAGAAGATTCATTGAAACATATCAAAACAACACTGGAGTCAGGTTAAAAGGACTACTACTGGCAAAGTCTGATACACCTGAGCAAAATAAATTATCATGGTGATGAATTATAAGCCACTGAATAAAATAAGTATCCATGAGTCCATACTGATATAAATAAATGTGAGAAACTAAAAAGAAAAAACGGAGGAGAAAAATAAACTCTTCTTTAAAAGAGGATTCCAATCATAAATACAGAACTGATGAAAGAATTAGAAAATCACTACATGACAACCACTATAGTAATAATTTTTCAGGCAAGGACTATAAATAGATGCTAAGATGGGTGAGCAAAAACTAAAAGTGTCTCCTAAGAAGACACTTACTAATTATAAAGAGGAAATTAGTCACTTTATAGCAAAGAAAACTGGTAGCTGCCACCTAAACCAAGTGACCAAAGTTAATATCACCAGTAATTGGACAAACTGCCTCATCTTCCTACTGGTATGATGCACTGAGAAGGGTACTTCTGTGGTATTCCTGCCAAAAATGCATAACCTGAATCTAATCATGAGGAACCATCAGAGAAACACATTGAGGAATCTTCTGCAAAATAATTGGTTTGTACTCCTCAAAAATGTTATTGACATGAATGACACAGGACTGAGAAAATGTTACAGAAAAAGGAGACTAAAAACTCATGATAACTAAATGCACTGTGTGATCCTGGATTGGATCGTTGATCAGCAAAAACAAAACAAAACAAAACAAAAACAAACAAACCCCCGCCCCCCAAATTTTGATTGAAACGGCATTAATGAGACAAAATTTGACTAAGGACAACAGATTGAAGTATTGTGTTAATATAAATATCTAGATTTTCAAAACTGTCTGTGATTGTGTAAGAAAAGGTCCTTATTCTTAAGAAATACATGCTGAAGTATGCAGAAGTTACAAAAGTGCTGTGGACAGGGTACTAAAAAGGGATATCTGAAAAACATCTAGCCAAATTTGGGATATAAGGGAGAGTTTTCCATAGGAACTGATAATGGTACTTTAATTTCCTATTTCTATTGTAACAAATTACCACAAACTTGGTGGCTCAAAACAACACAAATTTATTAAGCTTTGGAGATCAGAAGTCCAATGGGTCTTACTGGGCTAAAATCAAGATGTTGTCAGGGCTGTGCTCCATTTGGAGCTTTAGGGGAGAATCTGTTTCGTTGCATTTCCGTTTCCTGGTGATTGCCCGCTTTCCTTGGCACTTTGCTACAGACTTCCATCTTCAAAGCCAGCAATAGGTGTTTGAATCTTTTTCAAGTTGTATCACTCTGACACTAACTCATCTTCCACCTCCTTCTTCCAATTTTAAGGATGCTGTGATTACTTTGGGTACATCCTGGTAATCCAGGATAATCTATTTAAGAATCAGACAATTAGCCACCCTAATTCCATTTACAATCTCAATTCTCCTTTGTCATGTAATTTAACATTTTCACACAGGGATCAAGGTGTGGACATCTTTGGTTGGCCATTATTCTGGCTACAGCAAAAAGGGCTTAGTCTTCCTTCTGTACCAGGTACAATATTGTTAATCTTCTTTTTGGAAAAACAACTCATATCGACTAAGAAATTAAATAATGTTTTTGGTTTATGAAAGTAAAAAGTGCAGAAGAGGCTGGATTTAGGACAGGCTTGATATCTTCAAATAACTGGTTTCTATCAATCTCTCTGTTCTGCTGTTTTCAGCATTGATGTCATCCTAAGTCATTCACCCTCATGATCCCAAGATAGTTGTCAATAGGTCTCACAGATACAAAATTATCCCTTCACGTAAGAAATAGAGAGGTTATTGTTGTCTCAGCAACCTGAGCACACCTTCTGAGGTTCATTCTGATTGGAGCAGCTCATATGCCTTTCACTGCACCAGTTCTGTGGCCAGAAGAATGGAAGGTGGTAATTGGCTTAGCCTTGGTGCCAGGTCCCAGGAATGGATTCAGCTTCTCCAAAACAACCAGGATCTCAAATGGAAAATTCTTGAGAATAGAATAAGGAGGAATGGATGGAGGGGGACAGCTAACAAATGTCCAGTCTATCCCCATATCCCAATCTCATATAGACAATTAGAATATTTTATTAATAAATTGTGAATAACCTAGAATATTTTAGAAGTTCTGTAATTTTACCCAATAGTATCAAGTAAAGCAATGCAAATTAAAGGAAATATGTGGACACTAAGCTCATTATTACATGAGTTACTGAATCTCAAGGTAAAACCAACCAGGCAACGTTGTCTTGTTTGAAACAACATCTGCTCAGTCTTCCACGGAAATTAGAAAACAAGAAGTCTTTGGTTGGTTCTTGAATGCAAAGGAGAGACAGATGGACAACTCTGCTCAACATAATCAGATTTCTGCCTTTTTTTTTTCCCCACAGCAAATGTATTTTGCCGGTAGTTAATTTTTTACTTTAATTTTAAATCTTTTATTTATTTATTTTTTTACTTTCATATTAAGAAAAAAGACTCATGAGTTACCCAGCTAGTTTTTTCTACCCCACTCAGTTTGCTTAAACCCAGACTTAACAAGTAAAAGTCCTTTGGTGCCTCAGGTTTTTTACACCCTATAGTACCTTTCCTCTACAAAACCAAACTCCTCTCATGAGAGACTCAGTTTGGAAATAATCCCATTAATTAGCTTATAACTGAATCACAATTTTGCATGGCTGAAAAGTTAAGTTACATATAGAAAAACAAAACGGTCACTTAAATTCTTCATTGTAAGTTTTTTTTAAATGTAAAATGTATTTATTTATTTGTTTTTGGCTGCGTTGGGTCTTCGTTGCTGCACGCGGGTTTTCTCTAGTTGCGGCGAGCAGGGGCTACTCTTTGTTGTGGTGTGTGGGCTTTTCATCGTGGTGGCTCCTCTTGTTGCGGAGCACAGGCTCTAGGCGCACAGGCTTCAGTAGTTGTGGTGCGGTGGGCTCAGTAGTTGTGGCTCGCGATCTCTAGAGCGCAGGCTCAGTAGTTGTGGCGCACGGGCTTAGTTGCTCCATGGCATGTGGGATCTTCCCAGACCAGGACTTGAACCCATGTCCCCTGCATTGGCAGGCGGAGTCTTAACTACTGTGCCACCAGGGAAGTCCGCATTGTAAGTTCTTAAATATATACTGTAAAAATTTCAAAGGGGGGCTTCCCTGGTGGCGCAGTGGTTGAGGGTCCGCCTGCCGATGCGGGGGAAGCAGGTTCGTGCCCCAGCCCGGGAGGATCCCACGTGCCGCGGAGCGGCTGGGCCCGTGGGCCATGGCAGCTGGGCCTGCACATCCGGACCCTGTGCTCCGCTACGGGAGAGGCCACAGCAGTGAGGGGCCCGCATACCGCAAAAAAAAAAAAAAAAAAAAAAATTTCAAAGGGGAGTTTCTTTTTTTCTTCTACAAAGAGTAGAGTGCTATATTAGTTGTTCTCTTTGTTATTTCTTTTAGATTTTAAAATTAACAAACAGTAAAATGACTTTTTGTCTGTATAAAATTCTATGAATTTTAATGTAGTCGTATACATGTAACTACCGTCACCCTGAGTATACAGAATAATTCCAACACCTCCAAAACACCCAAGGGTAATTTCTTTGCAATTACACACTCCACCCAACTTCTGGCAACCCCTGGGTCTACTCTCTATCACTATAGTTTTGTCGTTTGGAAAATGTCATATAAATAGAATCATACAATATGCAACTGTATTAGATTCTGACTGCCACTACAACAAATTAGTACAAACTTTGTAGCTTAAAACAATGTAAATTTATTATCTTACATTTTGGAAAGTCAAATGTCCAAATTCAGTGTCAGCAGGCTAAAATCAATGTGTCAGCAGGGTTGCTTTCCTTTTGGAGACTCTAGTGCGGAATCCACTGCCTTGCTTTTTCCAGCTTATACAGCCTGTCCTCATTCCTTGGTCCATGCCCATCATCGTGTTGCTTTGTTTCCCTCTGCTTTCATCATCACATCACTTTTTTCTGCCTTTTGACCCTCCTGCTTCCCTCTTATAAAGACCCCATGATTACACTGGACCTAAAAGGATAAGTTCCCCTTCTCAAGATCCTCAATTCAATCACATCTGCAAAGTACCTTTTGCTATGTAAGAAAAAAATGCATTAATGGGTTTCAGGAATTAGGACACAGACATCTCTGGGGGGCTATTATTCTGTCTGCTGCATCCTTTTGAGACAGGCTTCTTTCAGCAAAATGCCTTTGAGACTCATCCAAGTCTTGTTTATCTCAGTAGTTCCTCCTTTTACTGATGAGCATTACGCTCTTGTGTGAATGACCACGATTTATGTATCCATTCACCAGTTAAAGTGTATTTGAGTTGTTTCAGTTTAGAGCAATGATTAGCATCACTATTAACATTTCTATATAGATTTTCGTATGAATAAATTTTTAAATTTCCTTGGTGTATACACCAAGGAATGGGATTCCTGCATCATATGTTTAACTTTATAAGAAATTGCCAAGCTGGTTTCTAGAATAGCTGTAGCATTTTACATTTCCATCAGCAGTGTATGAGAATTATAGTTGTTCAGCATCTTCATCTACACTTGATATTGTTAGTTGTTTCATTTTAGCCATTTTAATAGGCTGTAGAGGTATCTCAGCATAGTTTTAATTCATATTTCCCTAATGGCTAATGGTGATGAACATTGTTTCATATGTTTATTGCCATTTTTGGAGAAATGTCTGTTCAAGTAATTTGCCCATTTTTAATTGAGCTGTTTTCTAACTTTTAAGTTTTGAGAGTTATTTACATATTTTGGATAAAGTCCCTTGTCTCCACTTGCAAATATTATTTCCTAGCATGTCTTTTTACTGGCTAGGACTTCCAGTACAATCTAGAATAGGGGTGGTGAGAGGACATCTATATTAGTTGTATATTACTACATAAGAAACTGCTAGAAACTCAGTAGCTTTAAAAAAAAAAAACACATATATAACCTGCTAATTTCCTGTGTGTCAGGAATCCAAGCATGGCTTGACTAGGTTCTCTGTAGAGGATCTCAGAAGTCTGAAATTAAAGTGTCAGATGTGTTCTCCTGTAAAATTTGGGGATCCTCTTCCAAGTTCATACAGGTTATTGGCAAAATTCAGTCCTTTGCCCGTGTGGGATTGAGGATAGGTCTTCATTTTTCTGCTAGTTGATGGCTGGGGTCACTTTCAGAAAGTAGAGGCCACTCTCAGGTCCTAGCCATGTGGCTTTCTCAGCACATGGCAGGATACTTCATCAAAGTCAACAGGATGCTCTCTCTCCAGCTTCCAAGACAGAGTTTCATATATTGTAATTTTGGAAGTTACAATTCTATAACCTTTGTCCATTAACGTTAACCTAATCAAGAGAGTGACTATCCCAACATCTTTACAAGTCCTGCCCACACTCAAAGGATAGGTATCATGTGAGACATTTAAACTCTGGGGTGGCAATTTTGAGACCATCTCCAAATTCTGCCCACCACAAAATCCTTACCTTGTCCTCAATCTTAACGAGAAAACATTTAGTCTTTCAACATTAAATATGATGTTTGCTGTAGCTTTGATTTAGAGTCCTTTTATTAAGTTGAGGACATCATTGTAATTGCATCCTATTCATCCCACTGGTGAGGGAAAGATTCCTGCCCTAGGGTTATGGAGATGGCAGAACACAGGACAGTCAACACTGGACAGATGAGATCAACAGCAGTTTATTAGTCACATATATTCACAGCATGGGGGAGAAGGACACTGTACACGATGCAGGGCCACAGGGGTTTGAGCTTGGGAACAGAATAATCAAAAAGGGGCAGTGGGAGGCAAGGTTTGTAGTATCAAGAAGGTACCGTTTTAAAAAAAAAAGATTCCCTTGAGGATATGATTGATTTGTTTGAATAATTCCATGAGGTGGCAAGGAACTGAAACTCCCTACTCAGGGATAAGCACAAATTGTGCCAGATTCCCTTGATAAAATGGGATGTTTGGCTAGGGAACCTTGTCCCCAAAAGCAAAGGAGAGAAGGAAACTTGTGCTCAGGCTACTTCAAGCCCTCCCAGTCTCACCAGATGACGAGGCAGCCCATAACATCAGACCTTACACAACATAAGTTTTCTTATATTCTTAGTTTCCTGAGAGTTTATATTACAAATGCAAGTTGAATCTTGTCAGGTGCTTTTTCTGCATCAGTTGAAATGATCATGTAGCTTTTCTTTTTTTGACTGTTAAAATATGATTTAATTTTATTGATTTATGTTCTAATATTTTAAAGCCTTGAAATTCTAGGAGAAATCTTACTTGGTCATGGTGTATTATTCCTTTTATACGTTGCTGGATTCTATATGCTGATGTTTATGGAGGATTTTTACAGCTATGCTCATGAGGAGTATAGGTTTGTAGTTTTCTTCATTCATATTGTCTTTGTCTGGCTTTGGAATCAGGGTAATGACAGCCTCAGAACACAAATCGGATGTATTCTGCATGTTCTATTTTCTGGAAGAGACTGCATAGAATTGGTGTTATTTCTTCTTGAAATGTTTGGTAGAATTCACCATTAAATTGTTTGAGCTTGGGTATTTCATTTTTAAAGGTATTAGTAGCAAATTCAACTTCTCTAATACATAAAGCAGTATTTAGATTACCAAATTCATCTTGGGCAAATGTTGGTAGTTTACGGTTTTTAAAAAATTGATCCATTTTATCTAGTTGGAAAATTTATGTCCATAGAGCTGTTTGTAGTATTCCTATCATCATTTTTATGTCTGTAGGGATATTCTTTCTTTCCTGCTATTGTTAATTTATGTTTTTTCTCCTTTTTTGTCATTCTTGGGAGAGCTTTATTTATGTCATTGACTTTTCAAAGATTCATATTTGTTTCATTGATTATTCTCTATTGTTCACCTATTTTAAATTTCATTGATTTCTGCTTGTTTTGATTTTACTTTTTATTTTCCAGTCTCCTATGGTGGAAGCCTATAATGTTGAGTTGAGACCTTTCTCCTTTGTAATATAAGCATTTAATGCTATAAATTTCCTACCACGCACAGCAGCAGTTGCATAGCACAAACTTTTGACATCTGGTGCTTTAATATCTATTCAATTTAAAATATTTTCTAAAATCCCTTCAGTCTTCTTCTTTGATCCATGGATCATTAGGAAGTGTATTGTTCGACTTTCTTGGGTTTTAAGATCTTCCTGTTTTCTTTCTCCTAATGATTTCTAGTCTAATTCCATTATGATTACTGTATACAATTCGTGAGTATAGTCTATTTCAATTCTTTTAAATTTTCTTTATGATTCATGATTAGGTCCACATTGGTGAATGTTCTAGGTCAACGTCAAAAGAATTTGCAGGGCTTCCCTGGTGGCGCAGTGGTTGAGAGTCCGCCTGCCGATGCAGGGGACACGGGTTCGTGCCCCGGTCCGGGAAGATCCCACATGCCACGGAGCGGCTGGGCCCATGAGCCATGGCCGCTGGGCCTGCGCGTCCGGAGACTGTGCTCCGCAACGGGAGAGGCCACAACAGTGAGAGGCCTGTGTACCGCAAAAAAAAAAAAAAAAAAGAATTTGCATTTTCCTGATGATATGGATTAGGTATATCAGCTAGATCCAGCTGGTTGATGCTGTTTTCTAGTTTTTCTCTAAGTTTGTGATTTTTCTGCCTATTAGCTTTATTGATTACTGAGAAAAAATATTGAAATCTACAAATATATTTGTTTATCTATCCGTCTCTCCTTTCAGTTCTATCAGTTTTTGCTTTATAATGTTTTAATATCCTACTGTTTGGTGCACACATATTTAGGATGTTATATCTTCTTAGTGAATGAATTGAACTTTATCATTATACCTGCAAATTATTTTTTCTCTATATTATCTTCAGAGCACTGTAATTAGTCACTTGAGCTTTCTTTGATTAGTGGTTGTATTGTATATCTTTTGACTTTTAATTAACCTGCATGACTGTATTTAAAGTGAATTTCTTATGAGCAGCATATAGTTAGGTCATGTATTTTATATGAGACTTTTAATTGTGTTTAGAACATTTATATATTATGTAATTACTGATATATGTGGATCTATCTCTACCATGATTTGTTTTTGATGGCTCTCTCTGTATCTGTCTCCCTATTTTTCCCTTTCCTGTCATTTTTTGGTTTTTTTTTAATGTATTTAGGTATCCAGTATTAATGTATCTTTTCTATGTACATGCATATCTCTGGAATCTCTTCCTCTTCTTATAAGGACACCAGTCGTACTGGATTAGGGCCTCACTCTTATGACCTCATTTAATCTTATATACCTTTTTTAAAGACCCTATCCCCAAATACAGTCATACTGCAAGGTACTGGTGATCAGGACTTCAGCATGTGAATGTGGTGGGGAGACACAATTCAGTCTATAATACCATCGTAACCAAATTTAAGTGTACAGTTCCATAGTATTAAGTGCATTTGAATTGTTTTCAAATCATCACAACCATCCATCTCCAGAACACTTTTCACTTTGCAAAACTGAAATTCTGCACCCATGCAATAATAAGTCCCCATTCTCCCCTCCCCTACTTTCTGTCTCTATGAATTTGACTATTCTAGATGATGTATTTAAATGGAATCATACAGTATTTGTCTTTTTGTGACTCGTTAATTTCACTTAGGATAATGTCTTCAAGGTTCTTCCATGTTCTACCATAGCATGTGTCAGAATTTTCTTCCTTTTTAAGGCTGAATAATATTCCATTGCATGTATGTTTATCCATTCATCCATTGATGGAAATTTGGGTGTTTCCACCTTTTGTCTATTGTGAATATATTTACTTTTAGGAGACATAGAATAACTGATTCATGCATGCTATCCAGGTTTTACAGTTGCTTCTGGTAGGAGACACAGGGTGGAGTGTCTTTACTCTGTATTGTCTACAATCAGAACCCACTGAGAAGTTTCATTTTAATATGCAACCAGGATACTCATTATAAGCATAACAGAAATTGTCCTATGGTATTTGATTTGAAAGATAGCATACATCCAAATATGTCTACCTCTTCTACTACTATCTAGAGATGCTTTGTTTAAATGAAAATATCTCCATCTTTAGACATTGTGTTTGAAGATGCAAACGACCTTGGAAAGACTAATACAATTTTTTTGTACAATATTAGTCATTGATATTTTAATATGACTTAGTTTATGGGTTCTTTTTTCTTTATAATTAGTTGAGAGTGGGGCATTGAGCAACTTATGATTAAATAACAACTCAGTATGCAAAAACGTAATATTTCCACTCCCTCTACTTATTGCCTCCCATTATCCTCAAATAACATATATTTTATTTGAGGTAATTATATATGATGATAAAAAGTCTTTATGAAAAGGATATTTCTATCAAAAGAACCCCTTAACTCCCACCACCATGCTGAGGGAACTCAGAGGAACCTTTAGATTCTCCTTAGGCCTTATTTAAATTTGCACAAAATAATCTCAAACCAGAAATTTTCCATAGATGTTCCCTGATGATTCTGAATTGGAGATTATACTCTTAGGACTGGAGAAGTGACTGACCATCCCAGTAAATGCATTCTAGGCACTATAGAGTAGTCAATCCAATTGCCTTGGACCTAAGAAGTTTAAATTAAGCCTCTTCTAATTTGGGGAAGGTTTCAATTGCTAACAGGATCCTTGTACCTGATTTCAAAGTACAGGCTATAGTTTTCTTTTTTAAAAAATTCATTTTTGGAAATAGAGCAATTCCCTCAGAGGAAGGATGATAAAAAACAACAACTGGGGCTTCCCTGGTGGCGCAGTGGTTGAGAGTCCGCCTGCCGATGCAGGGGACACGGGTTCGTGCCCCGGTCCGGGAAGATCCCACATGCCGCGGAGCGGCTGGGCCTGAGAGCCATGGCCGCTGAGCCTGCGCGTCCGGAGCCTGTGCCCCGCAACGGTAGAGGCCACAACAGTGAGAGGCCTGCATACCACAAAACAACAACAACAACAAAAAACCCCTAATAACTGAGTTTTCCCTCATGCCTGAATTTACTGCTGTATCTCATACTGACATAATTAATAATAAACAGACGTGTCCTTTTTCTTTCTTTACTTTCATGTGTTCCCATATTGTCTTACCATATTATGATTATAGCAATTAGTAATGGAGGAATTAGCGCTGCCTCTGCGTATTACCATCATCCTATTAATTTACATTGGAAATTCCCTGTATGCTTTGATATTCTGTGCTTTTCTGTGTTGAGCCATCTGAAGTTTCAAAGAGAGCTCTCATTATCAAATTAATTCTGAAACAAGTAAGCTTTTGCCCTTCCCATTTCTTTCAGGAGAGACCTACTAACAGATGTTCTTTTATGTTATACACATATCTCTGTTACCCACTTTGGGGGGGGGGTACATGATTTATCTGCTTTGTATGATGCAAATGAAGTGAGAATTTGAAAAAATGGTGTCATGGACTTCTTTGTATTTACCTTCTTAACCTTCTAAATTTTAACAGAAAGTAACCTTTTCCTTATTTTATGTTTAATTAAATCTTCCCCACTCTTCAAAGAAAACCATTTTTTCTCTCCATAACGTAAACTGGAGATTGCTATTGAACCTTTCTTCTCAGTCAGTAGTTTTTAAATATTCTTTCTTCAATCAGCAAATGTAGTGCCTGCCAAAGTTGCATTTATTGGATGAATGCTTATTGTGTGTTTACAGTGAAAATGTCTGTGTCTCAAAAGATATTATTCTAAAAACTTAATTTATTTTCAGATCAAAAGTTGATATCTATTTAGATTTTATTTGAATATAAACTAGAGTACAAATTAAAAGGGATAAAGATAGTTCCACAGCTTTAAGTTAAAAAAAAAATTGTAATTCTTTTTTTAATAGCATCTGTAATTTGGACAAAATACTCTGATAGGGAAAAAAAGTTGTTTTCTACTCTGGTTGAAAGATACCCATGATTCTTTAAGGAATCAAAATCTGCCATTTATTTCAGATATGTATCTTTACAAAACTTTCACAACATATCTGCTTCTGCTCAAAAAATGTTTTGATGATGTACAGTTTTACTGATGTTAAAACGTTAGAATATTTTTACTTCAATAAGTACAATTCTCTAATAGTATTCTTTCTAAAGAATAAAGCAGGTGCTTTGAATTTTTCTTACGATTTGAGTCTAACAACAAAAACTGAAGTGTCCCATCACATTTGTGGTAACTAACCTGTAGTCATTGGTAATTATTTTATTCTCTTTGCCAGAGTATATGCTTTACACCCTAACTTTTAAGAATAGTTAAGAGTATTTTTCGTATCTTTTATGGAACTGCTTTGCAATGGAGATAAGCCTAACAGATGAAACAGGTCATGTAAAATCATTCATTCATTCAGCAAATAATTATTCAGCTCCTACTATAAGCCAGCACTGTTCTAGGTAATTAAAATATATCCCTGAGCCACTGAGACAAATATTCCTGTCCTTATAGAGGTTATAGTCTAGGATGGGAGTTAAAGAAATATATGAGAAATATAATAAGTAAATTATCTGCAGTACAGGATGATGAGTACTACAGATAAAAGGAAAAGTCAACTAGAATGAAAGGAACCAGGAGTTGGGGTGCGAGCGTATTTTTCAGGATTCAATAAATGGTCAAGGTAGGTCTTTGAAGACATACTGGAAGGTGGGGAGGGAGTTAGCCATGTAGATTCTGGGGAAGAGCACTGCAGACAGGGAGTGATTGAGGAAGAGCCTAAGCAATGGTCAAGGAAGGGAAAAGAAGTCATATGATTCAAGGGAAAATAGCAAAAGGGGGAAAACAGCAGGTCCTCCAGGAGGTTAAAGCGCTGAGAAAGGGGGCTTGATCGCTGTGTATAAACAGCAAACTCCCCTCATTTCCTGAGGTTTAGGTTTTCATGACTTTCAAAATCTCAGCTTTAAAAAATATTTTTCCATAAATCTTTTGTAAATAAATATCAGAATTGAATATTTAGATTACCCTGAGTTATTTTTGCCTCATTTAACAAAATAAAATTGGGTAAGATTGTGTCATTAGAAAGTAATGAATCAGATATGTTCTGTTCCTATTTGGGAAAAAAAGACATCTGCAACAATCACCCTATTTTGATGCCAGCACCTTATTGTGATAGATTGCTGCCTTGCTGAAGAAGGCTCTGAGAGTAAATTAGTGTCTTAAGAGTTTTATAATTGAGAAAATGTTACCAAAGTTGGATCTGAAAGCTAGGCTCAAGCCCTCACATACAATAACCACAGAAACAAAGAATTCTATTGAAAAGAAAAGAAGGAAATTATGAAAGAGGGAGAGGGGAGGAAAGAGGCATGGTGGGAAACGTGTACAATGGTTAAACAAGCCAGACGCCAAACAAAATATGGTCTAAAACCTTGACAAGTCATGTGCACCATTTCAATATGGAAATTAGATCTATTAGGAAGAAAACATGAAATAAGCAACCAGAAAAAACACACTTGTTTCTCTCACAGTTTGACTAAATGGCCACAGTCTACTAGAAACTATATGGACATTAAGATGAAATACCCCTGGCGGCTTTCAGGCTATAGAAGGTATTTTAATTGGTATTTTAAAATCACAACACATTGGACCTAGACAATTCAAACTAAACCCTTTTATCTTCCAATGCAGAAGTAACCCAGTCAGCTATTCCTATCCTACCGTAACTTCAATATGCTTTATAAAGAGTTACACTTACCCTGTTTAGTATCATTTGGGAGTTTAATAATTGTTACTTCTCTTTCATCATGCCTAGGAAGAAGTCTATTTACTTGATATTAAAATTTTTATAACCCTCCAGATTTTCACTAAGGGTTCTATTATTTGAAAAGCATCAACAGACTTGAATATATTTGAAACTTTGAGTAATCCGAAGTCAAATAGTTGAAACCCTTATCCTAATTAAATTCCTTACTGATTTAGAAACATGCATCAAGTTAAATTAACTATTATAAACTAAAGAATGTCACTCACCATCTGGTTCTACAAACTACTGCAATCACTAACCTGCAGTACACCCTGAAAGGAATTCAAGAGTGAAGATCAGTAATGAGGCACTCTGTGCTTGAGGAAAACAAGCAGAAAAGACCCTCAGATAGTTAGATATATTTTCAGGAGAAAGTTTTGTGAACCTAAATTCTTGCATCTTCTCATACTTAGAAAAGCACTAAAATATGACCTAAGATATCTGTTCCTCGTGATAGCGGCAATCTTCCATCAAGATGTGTGCTTGACTGCACGTACCCCTTTGCCAAAGTCACATATATTCTACTCCCCCCACACACTTCTTCTGAACAGTTCCTCAGAGCTATCTGAAAGGCTGTCTCCCAGGCAAGAGTCCTCAGTAAGATATAGAATAAATTCAACTCACTGCTCTTACACTGTGCATTGTTTCCAGTTTACTCCATTTTTGTTAAGTGTAATAAAACCACAAAACTTGTCTATTATTATCCGTGACAGATTATCCATGAGAGCTCTGGTTACCTATTAAATAAACAAGACATTTTTATTATATGAATATAATCTGCTTACTTAGGTCTAAACCAGTCAAAGAGAAAAACATTTATATATTAACTAAGCTTAAACTTTGCTTTGGTTTCCTACGTAAAGATTAATTCTCATGCAGGTAACCCCCAAACACGACAACTTCAAAAAAAAAAATTCCTATGTAAATCACTTATTCTTACAATTAAAAAGAAATGCAGGGGCTTCCCTGGTGGCGCAGTGGTTGAGGGTCCGCCTGCTGATGCAGGGGACACGGGTTCGTGCCCCGTTCCGGGAAGATCCCATATGCCGCGGAGCGGCTGGGCCCGTGAGCCATAGCTGCTGAGCCTGCGCGTCCGGAGCCTGGGCTCCGCAACGGGAGAGGCCACAGCAGTGAGAGGCCCGCGTACCACAAAAAAAAAAAAAAATTGCAATAAATACTATCCTTCAAGGACACTGGTAATTATGGGATTGAACAGGGTCATTGCTAAGATGATTCTCACCTCTAATTACAGTAATGGCAAATGTGTGCATAAATTAATACAGTTATCGTCTGCTTGATACCTGGGATAATTCTTTTCCTTTTAGCTTCTACAATAAAGCAGTGAACCTCTTTTACACTAAACCCTATGGCCTACAAAATCTCATCATTAGTAAAAGGTGGTTTCAAGTCTAGAAAAAGCACAATCAGTAGAGTTAGAATGCCAACTTGACAATTGTCCACAGTTGGCATTTCTGTAATTCCCCGACACTCTTTGTCTCAACGAAGCGAAATCTGCATTTTTCCTCTTCAGAAATTCAATATAAATCATAGATAGAATCCACTAACATGAAAAGGTATTCCAAGTAACTGACGACTATTATCTTTCCAGAATACAAATGAAGAAATTTTTGCCAAAACAGCAAACATGACTTACCTTGTTTATCACAGAACTGTGGCATTTACAGTACACTCTATTCTGTGATACCACTTTACCTCTGCAGATTTCACTATAAGTCACATGCCTTTAATAAGAACAATGAAAAAATACAAAAGAGATTTGTAGGTTTGAAAATCTGCAGAAAAGAGATACCTACTGACATTCAGCACAGAAGCTGATACTTTCTCTTATCGTCTTCTTTTCAACACAGATATTTGTATACAGAAAAAATTCCACACATATATAGGAGATGACAAAATAAATATGTTTTGTGGAGTTTGCAATGTAAGAGAATTCAGGAAAATGAAAGATAATCCAATGGTAAGAAAAGAAGGAAGTGTGATGGAGGCAGATATGAAATTTTGAGTTTACTAAAGAATAAAATACAGAAGACTCACCTTTTGAAAATAAAACAGTATCTCATGAAACATAAAGAACCCTAACATTTAATACATGACTACCCTAATGACTGCAGTACAATTACCCACCCCATTCCCTTCTCTGGAGACATATTCTGCTCCTGACCTATCTACTTTATTTTACCCTAAAATTCTCAGCTCTCCCAGCACTTCATCATTCCTTACATAGCTGTTCATTCCACATTTTTTATGGGTATCACTAATGATGAATGTAATGGGATATTTTTGGACACTTAACAGAATTAGGCAACATAATCTTATTTACCTTTGCAACTTCCACTTGAAATTTATGTCCAAAGCACATTATCACAATACTCTGTCCTACCCATAATCCACATGAGATTGGGGCAGTGAAGTTACAATAGCGAAGATGCAACATTTCAGCTATTGCCTCTGATTCTATAAAAGAAGCAGTGGGCTACACAATTCTCTTGAGACTTGTGATATCTAGTTCCCTAAGTTAGCTACAGTGGTGGTTTACACCAGAACTATTAACAAGGGACTAAGTTTATATATGCTTCAGTTAGGGTATATATATAAAGGTGTGGAGATATATTTACATACTGTTACTGGTGGTTTGCAGACTTTGTAAAGTTTATCACTGAAGCCCCAAGTTACCCATGAGCTTGAGGTTAAGAACCCTGCCTACAAGAAATCCTTAAGAGCATTCTCTGCCTACTTCCTCCCCCATCAGTCATCACTCAGGGCAGGAGCAGGCAGCTGTGCTGAGAGTTGCTTTTTACTGTGTCTACAATGAATTACTGACTCCAGCCCCTCTAAGAAACCAGGTGTTTTTGTTCTGTGAGGTTTACCTTCAGTAAGTCAGTGAATAATATTTTCTCGGTATTTTTTTAGTGTATGAGAACGTAATCCCTATATTCAGCATTATGGGGAGAATTCAAAAATAAAAATAAGAACTCTGAGATGTTTGTTTTCTCAGAAGTGGGCTCAAAGCATAACTGGGCATCAAAAAACCCGGTATCTCATACAAGTGAATAGTGTCTTTATAGACTGCTTTCTGATGGAAGATTTGCACCTTTAAAATTGAGTTTTATCATTAAAAACATGCTTTTCCTAAGCAAATATTCAGTACTGTATTAGTAATTCCAAGGAGGAACCAAACAGACATGAAACTAACCATATACAGGCTTTCATTTCAACTGCATCAGCAGAGCATATTATTTTGCTAATATGTTTCTGGTTATGAACATTTTTCTTCTCTTGCTACATTTGTTTTGGGGGTTTGAATTGTTCTTGTCTCCTAGTGTTATAAAGCACTATTATGCTCACAACAAAGTTGACACTTGTCAGCTGACTGGAGAGTTGATGGCAAGAGGCACAAAGTTCAGGCCAAGTTAAAAACTACCCATTGCATAATGGTCTGGCCCAAGCACTCTTGAAACTCACAACCAGCTGATGTGATAGGAAGAACACTGAATCTGGAATCTAAAGAAAAGGTTCCTTTCCTGCCTACCAGTGACTACAGTTGTATGACCTTGGATAGTAAACCTATCTCAGGCTGTTTCTCATTTTTAAATTGGCTATAATTATAACTGCCCTATATTCAACACAGAGATATTTTGAAACTCAAATTAAACGATGAGCTAGATGTCCTGTCCCAGATATGAGGGAAAGAAAGAGAAGGAAAAAAATTAGGAGAGCGCAGATAAGGTTAGGTAGAAATCCTTTCCAAATTATTACTTTTATGTTGGCTAGAGATTACCATTAGAGGAAATGAAGGCCAAGAAATACTAAAAGAGGTCATCAAAAAAGCATCGTTAGGTCTTCCCTGGTGGCACAGTGGTTAAGAATCCGCCTGCCAATGCAGGGGACACGGGTTCGAGCCCTGGTTCGGGAAGATCCCACATGCCGCAGAGCAACGAAGCCCGTGCGCCACACCTACTGAGCCTGTGCTCCAGAGCCTGTGCTCTGCAACAAGAGGAGCCACTGCAATGAGAAGCCTGCTCACCGCAATGAAGAGTAGCCCCTGCTCGCCACAACTAGAGAAAGCCCGTGAGCAGCAACAAACCCAACACAGCCAAAAATAAATAAATAAATAAATTTATTTTTTTAAAAAAAAAGCATCATTAAAGATTTATGTTCTCTTTTACAAACTAATTCTCCCTCCTACATCTCCATTTTCTGATCTGCTTGATCGAGGGGAAAATTTGCTGTCTCTAAAATGCTAAAGAGTCTAGAATAAGACTCTGCCCCATTTTAAAAAAGTGCAACTAATTTCACTGTATGCATGAGAAAGAATTTTAACAGATTATGTAGTCAGTTCACATTCTTGTAAATTTCCTCTCGTAATTTTGATAATTTTCAAAACTTACATAAGTTTTTGTTTGGTTTTGCAAGTGATAGCAACAAGAGAATCACCACACTAGCAGATATTGTACTATGTGCCAGGTACTGTGCTAAGTTCTTCGTACATTTTATGTTATAGAAACCCAATAGTACCTATGATCTTGGTATTTTTATTATTCAAAATGTATAAATGAAAAAAATGAAGCTTGTTCTCAAGTATCAAAACCTAGATTTGAATTCACATGTGAACCCATATCTTTCTGACCACAAAGCCCATATTCATTTCTAAGTACTAATCATTGTATAAGATAATAGTCATTAGAAAACAAAATGAGGCAAGATAAAATCTTTGTTCTGTAGAACTTTACAATATAGATGAGAAAATTAAATGAGTACACAAATGATAAAACCAAAAGAAGATTGAAAGGAGAGTAATAGAAGGTAATATTTATTTTTTCCAGCTTTATTCAGATAAAATTAACATATAATATTGTATAAATTGAAGGTGAATAATGTGATGATTTGATACAAGTATCTGTTGTGAAATGTTCACCACAATGAGGCTAATTAACACATCCTTTACATAATTACCATTTTGTTATTTTGCTGTTGTTATGGTGAGAACAGTAAAGCTGTACTCTCATGGCAATTTCAAGTGCACAATACGATATTATTACCTGTAGTCACCATGCTTCCGTTAGATCCCCAGACCTTATTTATCTTACAACTGAAAATTTGTACCCTTTGACCAGCATCACCTCACAGCCCCGGGCAACCACTATTCTACTCTGTTTCTGTGAGCTAAGTGCTTTCAGATTCTACATAAAAGTGAATCGTACAGTGTGTGTCTTTCTCTGTCTGACTTATTTCACTTAGCATAATATCCTTAAGGTCCATCCTTATTGTTGCAAATGGCAGGATTTCCTTTCTTTTTTTACAGCTTAGTAACATATATATGTGTGTATAACATATATATATATATATACACCACATTTTCTTTAAGAGCTAATATTCAATGACTATTTATATGATGCCAGTCCTGTACTAGGCACTCAACATCTCCCAACAGTCCTATGAGATCAGTGTAATAGCCATCCCAATTTTATAGATGGCAAGACTGAAACTTCAGAAAAGCTATGTAGTTTGTTCTAAATCACACATCTAGGGAATAACCGTTTTGGGGAAAAGCTCAGGCACAAAGACTCCAGGGGCATTTTGCTAACTAATAAGAGTAGCACAAAAGTCAATGGAGAACAGAGAGTGTGAGTTAATGAATGTCCAGTTAGGGAAATAGGGATATAAAAAGATCTATGGTTTAAGAATATGTAAATATATATTCATTGTGATATTGTGATATAATAAGAAATACATACTTTGGTGTTCATCCTCAGCTCCCGGCCAGAGCTCTTAAATCCCTTGGATAAAGGTGCTAAAAGCAACTTTTGTTCTAATATCTGATCTTTACCCCAATTCCTGACACAGAGCTCCTAAATCCCTTGGAATTTCCTTGGTGGTAGGAATGTCGTTTGTTCTAATGAGGCAACCCTTGGTGGGCTCCTAGATAGCTTTAGGATGGGGGCTGGTCCCCAGAAACTCCAAGCCATGATTAGAAACTTAGAACTTTAAGCTTCATCCTCTGTCCTCTGGGGAAGAAATGGAGAATGATAATTATTAATCATGCTTATGTGATGAAGCCTCCAAAAAGTCCCTGAACTAGGGAGTTTGGAGAGCTTCCAGGTTGGTGAACACATCCACATCCGGGAGGGTGCTGCACCCCAGCTCCACAGTGATAGAGGCGCCTGTGCTTGGGGCCCTTCCAGTCCTTGCCCCATGCACATCTTAATGTAGCTGTTCATTTGTGTCCTTTAAAATATGCTTTGTAATAAAGCAGCAATAAATAAGTAAACTGTGTCTTCTAGGTTCTGTGAGCTGCTCTAACAAATTATCAAACCTCCCATTTATAGCCATGTTAGGTGAGACTCCCATTTATAGCCAAGTCAGACAGAAATTCTGGGTGACCTGGGGGCCTACTACTTATGAAGTAGGGGGCAGTCTTGTGGCACTGAGCCTTAATCTGCGCCCTAACTTCAGGCCGTTAGCGTCAAAATTGCTTGGTGTAGTAAACCCACACACCTGGTGTCAGAAGTGTTTAAGTGTGAGAGTAAAGGAAAAAACAGTGAGTTTTTCCTACAGATGCCCATACAGGTACAACAATATATGCATATGTATAAAAATAACTTGAATTTTTGACTCCTTATCTGGGAATTATCTATCCAAAACTCCTGAAGAGATGTCAAAGAAATCAATGACTTTTGGCTGCCAAAATCTAAGTCTGGATTTTGTAGCAGATAAACAGGAAACGCGTTAGAAAATATGACTAAAACATGAAACCGCCGTTCACAGTACCTGATCCTTCCACAAATACCAAATCACTGTGCAGACCTCCAAGCACTGTCACTCTGTAAGAAAAAGGGCTGGTTTTCTTTTGTTCAAATTGCTTCTGACTTTACATACACACCATCAGTGGTATGATCTCTACGATGCCTTGAGAATTAAAGGTCAATGTCAACCAAGAAAGAAGGAAAGGGAGCTAGTCCTAATTTAGAAGGATTTCAGGACCAAGTTTAGGATATTAAAATGTTCAGTCATGCCATATTAAAATGAAGTTGCTGAAGTTTTACAAAAATGATCCAGATAAAAGAAAATTCAGAGAAGTGTGGAGGGTGTGTGAACATGGACACGTGCTTACTGAGGCTGCAAGCAACAGATGGCAGGGTTATGCTTTTGAACCACATTAGAAATAAATTTAGGTCCAACTGAGTCCAAGAATACACACATTTAACATTAGCAAAATGAACCTGAAGAAGTCAGCAAAAAAATGAGATCCATTCCTTTATTTGTCATAATGACTGTGAAGGTATTTTGTAAATTACAGAGCACTCTATTACCT